>NW_022060005.1:2302822-2606054 GCF_007399415.2 Gopherus evgoodei | reverse complement strand
GTCTTGCAGCGCCGAAACCCCGAACTCTCCCGGTTCCACCCCGGATACAGCCGCGCTTGGCTGATCCAGCCCCTTCCTGTGCCCCGGCTACCGTCCGAGCTGCAGCCTCGCTAGGAGGCTCGGGCCACGTCCCCAGCCCGCGGGCAGCGGGTGTCGTTAGCCGGGGCCACCAGGGGGCTCCGGAGGCTGCGATCCCTGCCTCTCGCTCTGCTCGGGGTCGGAGCTTCCAGGGCCAGACGCTGCTGCCGCCTCCATTGTCTGGGAGCCGGGGGCGGGACCGAGCAGCGAGCGGCTGCAGCGGGGTCTCTCCCCAGCTCCCGAGCCGGAGCCTGCAGGGGGTGCAGAGACCCGAGGGACCGCGCTGGGGCCGGGAGGGGAAACAGCGCTGGGAGATCGCTGGGGTCCTGGAGGAAAGCTCCAGCCAAGGGCACAGGGAGCTGGGTCCCCGCTGTCTGTCCCCCTCGGGAGAGGAATGGCTGGAAAATAACGGTGGGTGCAGAACTGTGGGTATAAATTCAAAGGCTGGTCCTGGCTCAAGCGAGTAATAAAGTGACCAAGGTTTTCCCAGCCTGGCAGAGTCTACATCCTCTGTCTGCAGGGAAAGAGCGGAGGGGAGGGAGCGTATTGGGGTGTGAAATGAACCAAAGCCCCTTCTGAGACCTCCCCAATTGCCCATCTCGCCCTGACAGGCTGCAGAATAACGTCAGTGTTTTGATCCAGATCGTCTCACCCTCCCCGGGGACAGGGCAGGGAGATGGCTGAAGTGGAGCAGGCTCAGGTAGGAGATGGCCGATTTGGTCTGGAGTGAATTCGCGGGGAAACAGGCAATGCAGAAGGGGAAGAGGAGAGGAAATGAAATCTCTCTGCTGGCATCTGTAAATGTGGGGCCTGAAATCCAGTGACATTCCCAGCAGGGGTTGAGGGATATTCCCCCCGGGTGAGGTCACAAAACCCTGGACGTGCCAGTATCAGAGGCCCATTGTCCTTGCACAGCAGCCATGAGCTTTCTGGAAAGTGGGGGGAGGGGCTTGAATAAGAACAGCCACTTGCCCCACCTCCTATACTCACCTCTTTTTCCCTTCACAGTCTCATACCTCTTACAGCTGCTATATCCCCACATGCCCCTGCACACCCAAAGTCCCCTCACACTCCTTCCTGCACTTCTTCCCTCTCCTTCCTACACCACACCTTCCTCTGAAGCCTGCTAAAGTTCCCCTGCACCTCAATCCCCCCAACTCCATCTTCCCTGCTAAGCCCACACATCATCTTAACCCCCTTAATGTCAATCTGCCTCCACAAATCACCCTGCATCCCGCTCGGACTCCCTTTTGCCCCCAACACTTACGCTGTATCTGCCTCACCCCACTCCTCACATTACACAGCATCTTCCCACTGTCTGCCCCACACCCACACTTTACCCTTCACCCCCCTCCATCTCTCATGCCTTCCCCACTCATTCCCTTCACCACTACCACCACTCTGCCACTAACTCCCCACATTCCGTTTTCTATTCAGTTTCCTAAACAGTCTCCCAAGCACAGAGCAGCAGCCGTATTCCCTGCGGAGAGCACAGCTCCTGTTTCAAAGAAAACCGTGGGAGGTGATGGCCCTCTTTATTAGCGGAAGCCTCACTTCTTCATGCCAAAAGTGTAGGGAAATGGTGGTGTTTGATTTCAGACCCCCAGAAAGCGACGGGAGATGGTAGACATGTCAAACAAGGGACAGTGCAAGTACTGTCAAACTGTGGAACTTCTTGCCAGAGGATATTGTGAAGAAGAAGAGTATGCCAGGTTTTAAAAAGCACTAGATACATTCATGGAAGGTAGGTCCATCAGTGACTATTAGCCAGGATGGGCAGGAATGGTGTCCCTAGCCTCTGTTTGCCAGAAGTTGGGAATGGGCGACAGGGAATGAATCACTTCACGATCATCTGTTCTGGTCATTCCCTCTGAAGCATCTGGTGTTGGCCACTGTTGAAGACAGGATACTGGGCTAGATGGACCTTTGGTCTGACGCAGTATGACTGTTCTTATGTTCAGTGCTTGGAATTGTGAGGTCATGGGATAATTTTCTAACTCTCAACTAAATATTGTGAGACCTGTGATGAAATCACTGGAGTCAACAGCTCTGGGCATCACAGTTTCACCACAGAAACAATGTAGGTTTTTAATGAAGAATTTGAGAAATTTGACTTTTCTTCCCCAGAGAAGGCAGGGAGATTGACCAGCCCTACCCGTCACATGGTTGACCACTGCACATGGCACCTCCTGCCAGGCACTGCCCTCCTCTAGCAGTGTCTCTCCCATCATCCCCCCCTCTCACTCTTGAAACCACAGTCTCCTCTTCATGACTCAGCCCTTGGGATGAGTCACCATGCATGTTCCCCACTTCCATCTGGGCTATCAAAATCCCTCTTGACAATCCAGGGCTCAGGCAGTCTTCCTGCTCACTGCCCCACCAGTGCCACTTCATCTGTGGCACTTCATCAGTGCCTGGTAGCGGGACTCGCCTGCCCCGCCCCCTGGGTCCTGGCTTTAGGGCCCTCTCATCTGCAGCCAATCTCTAGCCTACTCCATACCTTGCTATTTTTCCCCTGAGCCTTGCCACCCTCTCTGGTTCTCCCCTTTCACTGCGTTTGCCACGCCAAGCTCCCTCCTCCCAGGGAGTGACTGCAGCCTGCTTTCCCGCTGCCCCTGTCTTATAGCCAGCTTCCTGGCTTATATAGGCCCCGCCTGCCCCTGCATAGGTGAGCCTCTCTCTAATTAGCTTCCTCTAGCCTAAAGCTCCCTTTTTTGCAGCCTAATTAGCTGATTGGGCCCAACTAACCCAAATTCAGCTCTTGCGGGGCCAGTGTGTGGAGCACCCCCCATCACACTGCCTATGACTGAACTGGGGGCATTGTGGCTGAGGGAACAAGTCCTGAGTGGGGGACTCTGGCTGTTTCAGGTGCCGGTGACCTTCGAGGAGGTGGCTGTGTATTTCACGGAGGAGGAGTGGGCTCTGCTGGACCTATGTCAGAGAAACCTCTACATAGATGTGATGCAGGAGAATTATGAGAATGTAACCTCGCTGGGTAAGGATTCCTGTCCCTTTGGGTATTAGAATCAGAGGGATCTCTGATGAACCAAAATTGGCTTCTACTCAGGGTTCTTTCCTAGTCACCTAGATTTCAGGGGGATCAGCCCCATAGTCCCCAGTACTCTTGAGAGCCAGTCTGTCACCTCCATACCTCTTCCAGGGAAGAGGCAATTCTGAGAGAGAGTGGAGATATTAATCCATCCCCATCAAAGGGAGAGGGTGGGTGATGTGCTCCTCTTGTCTTTTTAAACATGGGCTCATTCTCACATACTGGGATTTTGTGTGTCCTGCTCTTCCCAGGACTGGCTCTGTGCATGGAAAGGGCTCTGGTCTCAGCAGGCTTACAAAGGGGTAAGAGGTTGAATGAAATATTGTTCTGTGCCAGATTCTTAAAATCCCCCCATGTGGAGATCCTTGAATCGCCTGCAGAGGAAATGGCACATCTCCCAGGAACCATCCAATCTGCTCGAATGGTCTCCAGGAACATTTCCTCATCGGTTGGTTTTATTCAAGGGCGCCCTCCCACCCAGCGCATATGGAAACATCTATGTCTCTGAGTAACTGTAAGACCATGTTTTCACCTCTTTTCTTTCCCTGGTGCAGGATTTCCCATTCCCAAACTTGAGGTGATCTCCCAGCTTGAACAAGGGAAAGAACTGTGGTTTACAGAGCTACAGGGCTGCGTGGAAAGGGAGATCCTGAGAAACTCTAGCCCAGGTGAGGAATTAGTTATATGGATTCACAATCCACTCATTATTGGCACAAACAGCTGGGATTCCCACTAAGTGCCTACAAGTTTCTTGCTTTCTGCGTCACTTCACCTGGGTCAGGATTGTCCCCTGCAGGTTCTCAAGGTAGACTTCACTCATGGCTCCTGTCTTTCCTATCTCCCGAAGAGATATTTCTGTTTGTTCCACCCCTTTTCCATTCCTCTTCCTGAGCTTCCCTTTCTCCTCGACACAGGGAAAGACTCATGTCTGGATTCTTTCTCTGTCCTAGCAGGTGATGGGTTGGTGGGTGAGAATGAGGAGAAGAATCCTGAACAGGAAGATCCTGAGCAAGTACAACCACAGGGGACTATACTGGGAAGATCTGAAGGCCATGTTTCCCAGAGTCTGGAGCAGGGGAATACCTGTGAGGGTCAGCCCAGACCAGAGAGGCTACAGGGAGACCACCAAGGGGGGAGACAGAGTAAATCCACTCTTCGAGATGGAAGTTTGAATGACCTGAATGAAACTGTGATCCACCCAAGGATCTGCACTGAAGAGAAACTGTATGACGATGCTGGACGCAGGAAAATTTTCAGTGGGAGTCCAAACCTGTTTGTACGTCGAAGAATCCACAATGGAGAGAAAATCTATAAATGCCTCGAGTGTGGGAAAAGCTTCAGTCGTAGCTCAAACCTCATTGCGCATCAGAGAGTCCATACAGGAGAGAGACCCTATAAATGCCCAGAATGTGGGAAAAGCTTCAGCCGCGGCTCAAACCTCATTGCACATCAAAGCATCCATACAGGAGAGAGACCCTATAAATGCCCTGAATGTGGGAAAAGCTTCAGCCGCAGCTCAAACCTCATTGTACATCAGAGTGTCCATACAGGAGAGAGACCCTATAAATGCCCCGAGTGTGGGAAAAGCTTCAGTTGTAGCTCACATCTCATTGTACATCAGAGAGTCCATACAGGAGAAAGACCCTATAAATGCTTTGACTGTGGGACAAGCTTCAGTTGTAGCTCACATCTCATTGCACATGAGAGAGTCCATACCGGGGAGAGACCCTATAAATGCCTTCAATGTGGGAAGAGCTTCAGCTGTAGCTCACACCTCATTGCACATCTGAATGTCCATACAGGACAGAGACCCTATAGGTGCCTCAACTGTGGGAAAAGCTTCAGTGGTAGCTCAAACCTCATTGCACATAAGAGAGTCCATACTGGAGAGAGACCCTATAAATGCCCCAAGTGTGGGAAAAGCTTCAGTCGTAGCTCACATCTCATTACACATCAGAAAGTGCACATGGGAGAGAGACCCTATAGTTGCCTTGACTGTGGGTAAAGCTTCAGTTACAGCTCAGTCCCTATTAAACATCTGAGAACTGACACTCTAGGGAGACCCTCTAAGTGTTAAAGCTGCAAAGAATCTGGTGGCACCTTATAGACTAACAGACGTTTTGGAGCATGAGCTTTTGTGGGTGAATAAGTGTTCTGTCTGTAGGAAAATCTACAAGGCAATGGTTGCTCTAATATCACACAGGATAGAAGGTGGTGGGAGCTCTCCCTGGGGGCAAATGGTTCTGTGTCCTCCTGCAGCAAAGTGTAAATGTAGACGGTCTGGATAGGAGTAGATGGCAAGTGGATGATTTGGATTTCGGTGGAGGATGGTTGGTGTTGGCCAGGGAGGAAGGACCTCTTGGTACTGAGGAGCTGGTCGTTTTATAGTTGGGGGGGAGCAGGTGATGGAATGAGTTGGGTGACATTTCTGTGGGTTCCACACACACTTTAGAGTACAGAGAAGAGTTACAGTTTATATCAGACTCATCTCTGCCTCTCGGGACAGAGGTAGGGGGATGTTATTCAGGGAAGCAGTGAAGGAGGCCTATGGGTCTGTAGTTATAAGGCAGTGAGAGCTGCTGGTCTGAAGTGACAGGATTTCAGAGCAGTGCTCAGTATACTGGCTATCTCTGCAGGCAGTGAGGTGGGCTGGAGCCAGATGAGGAGGTGAGACCTTTGGGATATTACACTGTTACTATGTGGGCAGTATGGTGTAAGCAGGAGATTAGGAATCAGAACTCCTGGCTTCTGTTCTCCACTCCAGGTAGGGCACAGGGTCTAATTACTCCTTGGGGAATTCTGCACCAGAAAATTAAAAATTATATGCCAAAAAAATTAAAATTCTGTGGATAATATTTTTAAATTCTGCAAATTTTATTGGTCCAAATAACACTACATAATCAAGCCAGTTTCAATTATTTTAGTAATTTATTTCAAAATACTTGTCAGCAAGTATGTCTGTAGCAATACAAACAAAAATTCCCCCAGGATAGAGAGCTATACAAACAAAAATTCTCCCAGGAGTAGAGAGTTAAAGAAACTGCTATCATAACCCAGTTCCTGTTTCTCTGCCCCCTCCATCCCCCAGAGCCCTGTCAGGGGGCCAGACACCCACAATTCCTCCCTCCAGAACCCAGATGTGCCGCCCCAGCCAATACACCTGACTCTTCTACCTCTCAGGAGCCCAGCTGCGGGGCCCCCCTAGCCCAGATACCCATACTCCCTCCTCCCCAGAACCCAGCTGCAGGGTCCCCCTGGCCCATATACCCACATCCCTTCCCCCCGCCAAAGCCCAAGGATAAGCCTGAGGCTGGGTCCCAGGCTTGTGTGGACTTTCCTGTACTCCACCGCCTCATTCCCTCAGGATATGCTGGGAATTGTAGTTGTCAGGAGACCTACAGCTCCCTCCTCCCCTAGCCCAGCAGTGTTGTCTATGTGTGAGCTCAGCTCTACTGGGTCCAGCAGCTGCTAGTGGTGACAAGCAGCTCTGCAGCCCATTTCTGTGAGGGAAGGGAAATTCTGCGTGCACGTTAATTTCTGCAAAATTCTGTATTGCGCAATAACACAGAATTCCCCCACGCGTAAGTCTAATAGGTTAGAGTAGGAAGGACAGCTATGAATCTGCAGTCCTGCATTCTATTCCCAGCTCTGCTAGTGGTTACATTTGTGACCTTCTACGAGCAGCCCCTCTCCTTTCCTGGCTTTCCCTGGTGGGAGACTGTTTTAGTGAGCCAAAGGGCAAGTTTTAGCTGGATTCCTTTGACCCTGTCTGCAGGCAGAGGCTCTGTTCATGTTGTCACATGCTGGGGTTATTCCTGAAGGAACTGCCCTGGGAGGATTTTTCTCCATTTTCTGGATAGTCTCGTGTTGCTGGAAATGTGGGTTTTGGGAAAGTCTTCTTCTTATTGACATTTTTACCTCTGTTGGTTTCTTGTTTTCCAAAGAAATACTAATAAAATGTTTGCTGCAATTCTCCCATCACCCTGGGTGGCCCACAAGTTTCCTGTGTTCTTGAGCTCTAGGGATGGTAGGCCAGGTGTCCCAAACCAGGTCACTTCCTCACTTATTTCCTGCTCCTCAGCAGGAATTGCTCATTCCCCCATATCCAGCCCTTTTGCTCATGTGTCTGTGCATCCAGTTTTAAAAAGAGATCTGGGCTCCTCCACATCTTTGTTCTTGTAGCTCTAAGTGACTCGGGGTTCATTCTCTCTCTCTTCCCTTCCCCTTTCCAGCAGGTTTAATCAGTTCAGGGGATAAACCACCTCAGAGTCCAGGAGCCCTGGCTGGGTGTGAGCCCCCGAGGTTGCTCAGGGCTGGAGCAGCTGGTCACTGGGAAGCTGAATACATGAACATTTCTAGATGGGAAGCAGCCCATCTCCTCCCTGGCAACATCTCCTGTGTCTCTTCCCTCTTCCTGCTCCATGCCTAGCTCAGTGCGGGATCCAGTGACTCCCAGGCAGAATTGTGACATTTCCCCACGGATACAGAACAGCTGTAGGCTCTCAGATGTCCTCCATCCCTGGCCATTGCTTCCCATCAAATGCCTGCTTCTGGGTTCCTGGTGGTTTCTCTGATGCTCTTGCTCCCTCTGTGGTAACTGTTGTGATAACTGGACCTACAAATTTACTGTTGTTGTCAGGGGTGCCATTTCAGATTTGTGGGGTGGGGGGAGAGGAACATTAACCATGATTCCAGGAGCTACTTAAGCACCTGAAAACTATTTCTTTTGGCAGATGGAGGATATGCTTGCTCTTTATAAATATATCAGAGGGATTAATATTAGGGAGGGAGAGGAATTATTTAAGCTTAGTACCAATGTAAATACAAGAACAAATGGGTATAAACTGGACACTAGGAAGTTTAGACTTGAAATTAGACGAAGGTTTCTAACCATTAGAGGAGTGAAGTTCTGGAACAGCCTTCCAAGGGAAGTAGTGGGGGCAAAAAACATATCTGGCTTTAAGACTAAGCTTGATAAATTTATGGAAGGGATGGTATGATGGGATAGCTTAATTTTGGCAATTGATCTTTGATCATCAGCAGGTAAGTATGCCCAGTGGTCTGGGATGGGATGTTAGATGGGATGGGATCTGAGTTACTGCAGAGAATTCTTTCCTGAGTGCTGGCTGGTGAGTCTTGCCCACATGCTCAGGGTTTAGCTGATCACCATATTTGGGGTCGGGAAGGAATTTTCCTCCGGGGCAGATTGGCAGAGGCCCTGGAGGTTTTTCGCCTTCCTCTGCAGCGTGGGGCATGGGTCACTTGCTGGTGGATTCTCTGCAGCTTGAGGTCTTCAAACCACAATCTGAAGACTTCAATAACTCAGACATAGGTTAGGGGTTTGTTATAGAAGTGGATGGGTAGGGTTCTGTGGCCTGCTTTGTGCAGGAGGTCAGACTAGATGATCATATTGGTCCCTTCTGACCCTAAAGTCTATGAGTCTATGATAGCCTAGAAATTACCTAACAGGAGCACTATAACGGATTCCTATATAAAGAAAGAAAAATATATATATATACAAACACCAGTTAAAGCCATATTTTAATTTTATATGTAAGTTTAGAACAATCAGGAGATAATGCAGTAAAATATTCCCAATCCCAAGCCTTGAGGTATCGTAAGAACAGCCATACTGGGTGAGACCAAAAGTCCATCTAGCCCAGTATCCTGTCTTCCACCAGTGGCCAGTGCCAGGTGCTTCAGAGAGAATAACAGCACAGGCAATCTTCAAGTGATCCACCCCCTGTTGTCCACTCCCAGCTTCTGGCAAACAGGCTGAGGACATCAACCCTGCCCATCCTGGCTAATAACCATTGATGGGCCTGTCCTCCATGAACTTATCTTGGTCTTTTTTTGAACCCTATTATAGTTTTTGGCCTTCACAATATCTCCTGGCAACTAGTCCCACAAGCTGACTATGCGTTGTGTGAAGAAATAATTCCTCTTGTTTGTTTTAAACCTGCTGCCTATTAATTTCATTTGATGATTGCTAGTTCTTGTGTTATGAGAAGGAATAAATAAGATTTCCTTATTTACTTTCTCCACAACAGCGAACACTTTATCGACCTCTCTCAGACCCCTCCTTTCTCATCTTTTTCCAAGCTGAATAGTCCCAGTCTTTTTAATCTCTCATACGGAAGCCATTCCATGCCCGTAATCAATTTTGTTGCCCTTTGCTGTATCTTTTCCAATTCCAATCTATCTTTTTTGAGATGGGGCGACCAGATCCGCACACAATATTCAATATGTGGGTGTACCATGGATTTATACAGAGGCATTATGATATTCTCTGTCTTGTTATCTAGCCCTTTCTTAATGGTTCCTAACAATCTGTTCGCTTTTTTGCCTACCGCTGTACATTGAGCAGATGTTTTCAGAGAACTATGCATAATGACTCCAAAATCTCTTTCTTGAGTAGTAACAGCTAATTTGGACCCCAACATTTTGTTTGTAGAGGTGGAATTATGTTTTCCAATGTGTGTACTTTTCATTTACTTTCCTATATCTGTTTTGGAGCCTTAATACAAGAACTAATAACTTTAATGGCTAAATAGAATTCATGCAGAATATCTGCTCAATATCATTGTCTTTACAACATCACATCAATTACCCTCAAACACCCACATACTTTTTAATTTTAATTATATTACTATTTGGAAAATTATACTCAAACAAATATATTTAGTCTTAATTTTTATATCATTTCTCATCAAAAAGTTATGAAGTCTAAAGTAGTTGAGTTTCCCTTCAAACATGCTTCTAAAACAGAGGTCGGCAACCTTTCAGAAGTGGTGTGCCGAGGCTTCATTTATTCATTCTAATTTAAGGTTTTGAGTGCCAGTAATACATTTTAACGTTTTTAGAAGGTCTGTTTCTAGAAGTCTATAATATATAACTAAACTATTGTTGTATATAAAGTAAACAAGGTTTTCAAAGTGTTTAAGAAGCTTCATTTAAAATTAAATTACAATGCAGAGCCCCCCCTGGACCGGTGGCCAGGACCCAGGCAGTGTGAGTGCCACTGAAAATCAGCTCATGTGCCACCTTCGGCACGTGTCCCATAGGTTGCCTACCCTGTTCTAAAACATGGAATAACTAACAAACTAGAGAATAAATTCATTTTGGCACTAGCTTAAAAAAAAAGAAAAGCCAAAAAGCTTTTAAAGTGATAATTTGAATGAAAATATTACAATAGATAGGAAATTCATGTTGGCCAATCAGCTGTAATACATCTGAAGGTATATTTCCAGTAGATAAAATATTATCACCTTTTTCCAGTGGCAATGTGTTTACTTTTCCAATTATGTTACTCAGTAATTAGAAATAAAGTCATAACATTGTAATCTATTTATACAATGCATTTGATATTTCTCCAGTACAAATGAAAACACACTCCAGTTCAAGGGACTAAAGGTATAAGGATTCAAAACATAAAAATGAATTTAAAAGTTGATCTTGCATTTAATGAGCTAAAAGCCTGTTTTAACCTCTGGAAAATGTTCGG
This sequence comes from Gopherus evgoodei, assembly GCF_007399415.2. NCBI lineage: Eukaryota > Metazoa > Chordata > Testudines > Testudinidae > Gopherus > Gopherus evgoodei. The sequence continues at coordinate 2,595,423 of NW_022060005.1, read as the reverse complement.
TTTTATAGAGTAATATAGAAATCCTGAGTATCTATAGTGACCCAAATGGATAATTCTTAACTGTGCCTAATGAAAATATAATATGACACTACATGTCTTAGATGTTATTACAAAACAAAATGCCCCAGGGGTATAAAGACTAATTCAAGAAAGAAAACATTTTATTTGCTGAGTGAGAAGCAGAGGTATGGCCAATAACTTCCTCTGATTTCCATCAGGAGCAACTGAAATGTCTAAGGGAAGCACTGACTGTTACACTGAAAATAAAACTGAGCAGTTTTGTGAGGGAGACTTATGGAGAAGGAAACCCCCCTCCCCTTAATGGTGCTCCTGCAGTTAATGCAGAGAGTCACTTTCCTGCCCAGCCCCAGCCCTTTCCCTGCGGTCTCTCCCCTCACCTGCAGGCTCTGGCTCAGGGGCTGGTGTCAGCAGAGCCCAGGGCTGCCCCAAGGGCTGGTTCCAGCCACCTGATAAAGTTCCCATCTGGCTGGGCACAGAGGGAGCATTTATGAAGGTCTGTCCCTGAAACAGCTGCCATGGGGGGAGCAGTAGCTTCTCAGCCTGGGGGAGCCCAGATCCCAATGGAAGACACAGCAGTGTCTGACCTAAGAAACTCAACCCCCAATATCCTGAGCACTAGCAGCCTCCTCTGCCTTAGCGATAATTAACAAAGAGCCCTAGTAGCTAGGGTGACCAGAAAACAACTGTGAAAAAACGGGACAGGGTGGGGGGTTAGTAGGCGCCTATATAAGAAAAAGTCCCAAAAAATGAGACCGTCCCTTTAAAAATGGGACATCTGGTCACCCTACTAGTGACAGCAATGAATGGATTGGCATGGCAACACTCATTGTTTCATGTTCTCTGTGTATATATATCTTCCTACAGTATTTTCAACTGCATGCATCCGATGAAGTGGGTTTTAACCCATGACAGCTTATGCTCAAATTAATTTGTTAGTCTCTAAGGTGCCACAAGGACTCCTCGTTCTTTTTGCTAATACAGACTAACATGGCTGCTACTCTGAAACCTGAATCTCAGCTGTGTTAACAGCTCCACAGCAGCATCTCTATGGCCAATAGAAGGCTCTGGCTTGTACCAATGAATAGGCTCCCCTCGCCCTGATCAGCATAACATCGGCTCAGCTTTATTGTTGCTGCTGCTTTTGTGATGTATGAACCCCTTCCAGGCTGAGCCGGAGCGGGGAGAGACCTGGGGAAAGAGCTGGGGCCGGGCAGGAAAGTGACTCTGTACCAGCGGCCCCTCGTTTCCAGCAATGTTGGAACAATTTGTACAGTGAGGGTGCTGAAAGCCATTGAACCAAACTGTAAACCTTGTATATAATGGAAACCACTTCAAGCCAGGGGGTGCAGCAGCACCCCCAGATCCAGCACCTATGTTCCTTGCCCCATCTCTGCTCCTGGATGTCTGCGAGTCCCAGAGCTGCTGCCCTCACTGACACCCCCAGGCTCTGCTCCCCTGAGCACCTGCAAGAGCCGATCCAGCTCCGGAAGAAGAGGGGATCCACTCTCCCAGCGCAAGAGGAGAGAGACAGGAGTTAAGGAAATAACAGGGAGAGAAGAAGAGTGGGTGACACAGAGAGGGAAGAGTGGGGTATTTATTCTTAATTTAAGAACCTTGCTCTGGGGAGAGCAGAGGTCTTTCGGGCCAAAGGACTGGGAGAGGCAAGGTCGTACATTAATGACAGTGCAGAACGTGTCCCTGGCACTAGACTGCATTAATGCACATGCACCAGGGGGCAGAAGTAGCACGGCTCTCGATGCTGCCCCATCCCAACTACGAGTGCTTTCCAGAGCAACCTGAATAACATTCTTTAGTCTTTTTTGTGGGTGTGCAGCTAATACTGATATCAATTCTCTGCTATTGCTGTTCTTTACAATGATCTAATCGGGAGATAGCCTCTCCCGTCTTCAGTGCTTCTCTCCAAGAATCAAATGTTACTGCAATAAGCATCAGATATTTTCCCTTTTCTCAGTTATTGAAATTTTATATAACCCCCCCCCCCAATTTCAGTCCTTTTCTATTTATTAATATTTTCACAAAACATTTGCACATTTTTCTATCTAAATATGCAGCGCTGATGTAAAATCTCAAATGTTGTCCTTGTAATTAACAAACCTTAATGTAGCCCAAAATTTGTCATTAGGGGGCAGTTGTTAACAATCCCCTGCTCCTGTTCTGGGGGTCTGCAGTGGATGGGTTCCAGGGCTGGGGAAATAACGCATCAAAGAGACTTCCCAGGAACCTGCCAACTCTATTAAGGGCCATTTTGCTCACAGATGGCTCCGGGACTTTGAGAAACTAAATTCTACTTTATTAATTAAAACCAGGAAATAAAAGCAAAACTCCCACCACTGCCTAGGAACCAGCAACAGGCCGGCTTTTTAAAGCTGGTAGAAAAGTGCAGACACTCCATGAGAGATGGTGAGATCCAGTCATAAAAACCAACACTCCTGAGTGCAGGAAATGCAGAGAGCTCATGTTAAGGGGAGTGAGTGAACACAGGGCATTTTACAGCAGCATCCCTGCTGAGGCTTCTATTCCTGTGGGGATGTCCCTGGTGGTGGGGTGAGAGGGGGGGAAGTGGGGCAGAGAAAGTCACACTTAGATCTACAAAAGTATTTAGGTTCCTAACCTGCAGATTTAGATGCCTAAATCCCATTTATAGGAGCTGCTGCAATTCACAAAACTCCCTACTCAACTGCCACCCAACCCCATAGGTGCCTAAACTCACTCAGCACCTAACTTTTTGCCGTAACAGTTCCCCAGGCACCTGTTTCTGCCTCTGGGCACGTGCGCTGCTGCCGTTGCTGTGTGTGTGTTCAGGCACCTCAGCCCCACAGTGATCCATGAGCTTGGGGGAGTCAGGCATTTGCCTGCAGGGAGCAATCAAGAAGATGCTGTCCCTTTAGCCCAGTGGTTAGAGCACTCACCTGGGAGACAGAAGTTCAAGTCCCCCTTCTAGCTAGTGAGGAGAAGGGATCTGCTACCACTCAGGTCAGAGCTCTAACCACCAGGCTATGGGATATTCTGAAGGGGTGTGAGAGGTGTCCTCTCCTACTGAAGTTGTTCCACTTTAATTCAATAATGGAATATCAAAGGGGGCAAAGAAAATGTGAGAATTGTTCTACAGTCCAGTGGTGGCAGATTACTGATCAAATCCCTTCTCATCAGGCAGAGAAAGGACTGGAACAGGGGGCCTCCCACATCTCAGGTCAGTACTCTAATCATGGGGCTAAAACATTTTAAAGAAGGGCCTCCTCCCCCTCCTGGGATGTTTTGGAGACTTTGCACATGGAGAAACCACAGGGCACAGTGGGGTGTCCCCAGTAACCAATGTTAACCAAATCGATCCAAACAGGAAAGGCATTGTTTTGCAATTTACAGTAAAAGCTTTGTTATCTGGCATGTTGGGAGAATGGAGATGCCGGTTAATCAAAAATTCCAAGTAACTAAGAGTTATACTTACCAATTTTTAAAGACTTAGAACACAATAAAATGAATAAAGTATAAAATAGTAGACAGGTACTCACCAATCCAGTAGTAGTACTGCTCTGCAGAGTGGTTGGTTTCTTGAAGCACTTAGGTGTATACATGGAAAGTTTTCTATACAGCACGTTATCTTATGACATTACATACCACAATGGGTAGCGCAATGCCTACACCCAGATCACTAAAAATACACTGAACACTAAAGCTATACTGAACATCACTTAGTCTTTCTTTGATGATTCAGAAGGCACTTTAGGATCTTGCAGTGTCTCAGGGTTGGCATTATCAACATCAGTTATCACTGTAGATGTAGAAGGTGTAGGAGATTGGGTTGGAGCTACACTGACCCTATGACACACCCTGGAAGCTGCTTTTTTGAATAAATTCCTCATATCAAGTGGCCGACTTGTCTTCTGCCTCTTTTGCATAAAAGCAGAGTGCAGAATGTGCAATTGCATAACCTCCTGGGCAGTTTACTAGTCCCGGTTACTAGACTGAAGATTTGTATTGAGAGAGATCAGAATAGAGCTTTGCATTTGATAAAGTGCCAGATAACACAGCTTTCACTATATGTATCAATCCCTGGCCACTACACTAAACTCCGAGCAAGGATTTGCATTGTTAGACCTTGCCAGATGACCTAGATCTTTATAGAGTTTTCATCTCTCAGCAACGTTTGGTTTTTTGTTTGTTTTTTTTTTTGGTAGGTTTAACAGATGCCACCTTTCTTTCATCAGTTATGTTACGAGAAATTATAGATTGTTTCAGTCTCTCAATACAGGTGGACAAGTTCTCTACTGAGCTCTCAAACAAATCCATTTCCCCCAAACAGATACACATTTTTTACTTAAATAATCTCTAAATGAACAGTTAACTTACAGCCCCAGCAAGTTTCTTTGAGAACATCCACTCAATGTGCAGCAGCAGTCAAAAAATCAAACAGAATATTGGGAATCGTTAGGAAAGGGATAGATAATAAGACAGAAAATATCATACTGCCTCTATATAAATCCCTGGCACGCCCACATCTTGAATACTGCGTGCAGATGTGGTTGCTCCATCTCAAAAACGATATATTGGGATTGGAAAAGATACAGAAAAGGGCAACAAAAATGAGTAGGGGTATGGAACAGCTTCCATATGAGGAGAGATTAATAAGACTGGGACTTTTTAGAAAAAGAGATGACTAAGGGGGGATATGATAGAGGTCTATAAAATCATGACTGGCGTGGGGAAAGAAAATAAGGAAGTCTTATTTATTCCTTCTCATAACACAAGAATGAGAGGGTCACCAAATGAAATTAATAGGCAGCAGGTATAAAACAAACAAAATTAAATATTTCTTTACACAACACACAGTCAACCTATATCTATGCAGGCCAAAAACTATAATAGGATTCAAAAAAGAACTAGATAAGTTCCTGGAGGATAGGTCCATCAATGGCTATTAGCCAGGATGGTGTCCCTAGCTTCTGTTGGCCAGAAACTGGGAATGGGCAACAGGGGATGGATCACTTGGTGATTACCTGTTCTGTTCATTCCTTCTGAAGTACCTGGCATTGGCCACTGTGGGAAGAAAGGATACTGGGCTAGATGAACCATTGGTCTGACCCAGTATGGCTGTTCTTAAGTGCAGTCATTGTCTACTTCACTCTATTCCTGGATTAGGATCCCATCCTTTCAACAACGGTTGTGTCTTTTGCTCTTTATGTAACATACATAATGTGGAGAAACTACACAAGCACAGTGGAGTCCAAATAGCTGTGTTTTGTACGTATATTCAACATGCAAGACCTAGGTACATACCTATACCACTGCTCTGGCCTCAGGGAATATAGTGAGGGCCAGCAAAGGCCCTCATATACAATTTAAAGGGACATTACCCAATCCCTTTACACTACACTCGGTTTGCACAGGAAGAACAGAGCTGGAGAAGGACCTAAGACCAAAACAGGAGGAAGAACCCTCAACCCCAGCAGGGAACATTTTTGTGTGGTGGCTCCCATCTCGTGTCTTCAAGACTCTTTCTCGGGTGATATTTGGTTACATGATGGAGACAGAGCCTAACCCACAGTTTACACAGGACTGTCTGGGTGTATGCCCACCATTGTGCAGGGATGGGGCTGAGAATGCAGAGATGCACCATCTAAATCCCTGGCAGGCAGCGAAGTTCTGAGTTTTCGCAGGGTGGCATAGAGTCCAGGGTATACAGGCAGTACCCAGAATTGTAGAGGTTGGCATGGGGCTGCAGAGCTAGGCAGAATCTCCATGAGCCAGATGATTTGGATCAGTCTTGCCTGGTTAAACACGAGATCAACACACATAACACCCAAGATGGCAACTGACAAATGTAAGTTATCTCCTTTGGTCAGTCCTAATAGACTCTAGTGTGGAGTCTCTGATGCGTTACGAGATTTGAGCTGGTGCTAAAACATTTTCCACATTCGTTGCATCTATACGGCTTTTCTCCTGTGTGGATTCTCTGGTGTTTAATCAGATTTGACCTTTGGATGAAGCTCTTGTCACAACTGGGGCATTTATAAGGCTTTTCTCCTGTATGGATTCTCTGATGCCTAATCAGAGCTGAGCTTTGCGTGTAGCTTCTCCCACAGTCCAGGCATTTATAAGGCCTCTCTCCTGCGTGCAGTCTCTGGTGTCGGATAAGGTCCGAGTTTACACCGAAGCTTTTTCCGCACTCAGGACACATATAGGATCGCTCGCCCATGTGCAGTCTCTGGTGTCTAATAAGGGCGGTGCTCACAGTGAAGCTTTTTGAGCATTCGGGGCACTTGTAGGGTTTTTCTGCCATGTGGGTTCTCCGATGCTTAACGAGGGCTGAGCTCTGGATGTAGCTTTTCCCGCACTCGGGACACTGATAGGGTCGCTCTCCCGTGTGGATCCTCTGGTGTATAGTGAGCTGCGAGCTCACGATGAAGTTTTTCCCGCAGTCGGGGCACGTATAAGGTTTCTCCCCCGTGTGGAGTCTCCGGTGTGCAATGAGGTTAGAACTCACGTTGAAGCTTTCCCCGCAGTCGAAGCACTTGTAGGGCCTCTCCCCGGTGTGGATCCGCCAATGGGTGATAAGGTTGGAGCTCCGTTTGAAGCTCTTCCCGCATTCCGTACATGTGTGTCTCCTCTCCCCCTTGGGGTTTCTCGGCTGGGCTGGGGTTTCCTTGAGGCCCTTGCAATCCCCCATACCATTGTTAGATTTGCCACCTGTCTCCGATGGAGGATTTCCCTGCTGCCTCTTTAGCCTGTGCTGAATCCCACAGCCTTCTCCCCACTCGGGGTCCTGGGAGACAAGTCCTTCAGTTCTTCCTGAAAATGTCCCATGGGGTTCCACTTGCTCAGGACCATCCTGCTGAGAATTTCTCTCCTGGTTCTCACTCACTGTACCATCACCTGCTGGAATAGAGAATCCAAACATGAGTCCTTCCCTGCACTGGGGAGAAAGGAAAGCTCAGAAAGGGAATAGAAAATCAGGGGGGCTGGGGAAATGAAACACAGTAATTGCTGGGGTCGTTGAGAAAAAAAGGGACCTGATTTAGACACTAAGAAGAGAGGTCAGTGGGGAGCTATTTCCAGATGTCAGTCAGGATTAGTGGAAGCCATGAGGGTATGACACATGCTGAGCATAAGAGATGGTGAGGCAGAACTGGGAGAACTCACGAGGTTTTTGAGCGAATTTCAGCTGATGGTTCCCTATGTCCATTTCATTGGCTCCCCACCTGCGCAGGTACCTCTCGACATCTCCCTCTCTGCAGAGCCCTGGAGATCCGGGAGCCACGGTTCTTCCCCTCTTTCCAGCTGGATGATCACGTCAGGTTTGGGAAGGAGAAATCCTGCCCAGGGAGTGAAATCAGGCAAGATCAGGATGCATTATATATTTGTAGAATATCAGTCACAAAGAACATTCCCTGATTTTAACCAGCCCCCATGCTGTGCTAGGGGTGTGTGAACTGTGAATGTAGGGGAATGTGGTCATTGAACCCCACCCCCTTGGGAGAGGCAGATGTCTGTGTGAGGAGATATTGCACCTCAGTAGAGTTTCTGGGGGACACGCTAACTCAGACCCAGCTCTGATATTAAGTCTCAGCCTGTTTCTAAACCTACAGAAGTCAGGGCCGACCCCATAGATGGAGCTAGTCCCAGAAAGGGAGGAGAATTGGGGTTGTGTGTGAGAGAGTGAATACAGACGGGAGAAGATGAAGCTTCTGCCCCCAGGTAAATTATGGAGGATGGATATGAAGTAGGATATCCCTTAGGTTTCTGACACCTCTGACCCATGGAAAAAGGTATAGAGCTGAAAGTCTCTCTCTCACCAGACCAGGGGACTACGGGGCCCAATCCTGTACAGCCTAAGGAACCAGGAAAGGACCTGAGCAGAAGCCAAATTGGGCACATCATAGACCCTACTGCTTCTAACAATCAATACTACTGGGAGAATTCTGCACACAAAAAATAAAAATTCTGCACACAATATTTGAAAATTTTGCAAAATTCTGCATATTTTATTTGTCAAAATAACACAATATAATCATGCCAGTTACAATTATTTTGGTAATTTATTTCAGAATATCTGTCAGCAAGTATGTCTGTAATAATACAGATTTAAAAAAAGATTCTGGTAATTTTTTTTTAACCAATAGATTCCTTACAAGGCATATTAATACAGAACTTAGTGTAATTCATTTAAATTCAGCCAGGCACGTCTGCCCTTGTCCCCACACCTCTCATCCCTATGGGTTTCTGCAGCCCCCACTTCCCCATCTCAACACTGTCACCCCACTAGCTCCTGAGCCCATGTTCCAGTCTGTCCTGTTCTGAACCACAGTCTGTGATCCCCCAGCAACCCTGTGTGCCCCTCTCCATCCTGACCTGGATCTGTGAGCAGGGTGCTGTGATAAACTCTACTCCTGGGGGAATTCTGCAGCAGTGGGAATAGGATTTTGTATTTTCCTGCATAAAATACATTTTGCCCAAGAAGTGCTGAAGTTTCACCATTTTCCCACCAGAGGCCGCTGTGGCTCTGCTGTTCTGGCGCCACAGTGGCCTCTGGTGGGTAAAAGGCAGAATTGCATCACTTCTTAGACAAAACGTTTCTTATGCGGGAAAATACAAAATTATACGAGACAGATGAATTCTGCATATCTGCATATTGGCAGAATTCCCCTAGGGGTAAATCAAAGGACAGGAATCCCCTACCTAGCGAGATCACCATCTCGTAAATCTCCTGCATGACGTCCCTGTAGAGGGCTCTCTGAGCGGGGTCCAGCAGAGCCCCCTGCCCCTCGGTGAAATACACAGCCACCTCCTCGAAGGTCACCGGCATCTGAAACAGCCACAGTCACCCACTTGGTACCTGCTGCCCCAGCAACAATCCCACTATTCACAGGGGAGGGGGGCAATAATATGGAAGCTCTGGGAGAGCCAGAGCAGGCAGGAGGCTTCAGGGGGTGAGGAGTAAAAGTGAGAGCTCCTGGTCCTTCCCAGAAGACAGAGGAGGGCAGCGCCATCATATTTAATCACATATCTACTAGCTGATACAGGACATGGAGGCACCAAGCAGGGGACTGAGACGGAACCCGGGTGGGAATCCCAATACGCTCCCCATTGCTAGCTGCTGGGTGTGAGGGGACAGGGCAGCTCCCCTGGGCCTCACTGCTGGGTGGCCTCTTCATATTTCACAGCAGCCTCTGGCTATTGGGCTCAAGCTTCATGCGGAGAGACTGGCAAGTTTCTCCATTTCTCTTCAGGAGTTTGTTTACTGTTCCATAAATTGGGGGAATTCTGCCCCCTTCCAACAGGCCTGTTCCTATAAACAGGGACCCAGATCCAACAAGTCCCAGCAGGTTTCTCACACCCTGTCCCCCTCTCTTTCTCCTCTTGTGTCTCCTTCAGACACCTCCCTGAGAAATCCCCTACCTGAATTGGCTTCACTGCAGCCTTTCCTCCAGCCGGCCCCTCAGGAGAATGGGACAATCTGGAGCAAAAACGTGGCTGTTATTCTGCAGCCTGTCAGGGCAAGAGGAGTGACTGGTGTGTTTGCAGAGGGAGTTTTAGTCCATTTCACACACCACTTCTCAACATGCTCTTTCTCTGCAGAGGGAGTCTGCCTGGCTGGGAAATCATTTGGTCACTTTGTTAAGATATCGATATTCAGGCCTGTCTGCAAAGGCCTATGCTTTAAGAATTTAGGTGTATTCTTATCACTTAGCTAGTTATAGAGGTATAAAAGAAAGAATCAAAGATCACTGTCTGTGGAATGGCCTTCTCTTACTGTGACAGGCTAAGGCCTTCAGCTAAAATGTAGTTAGGCAGCCATAAACTGGGAAGAGTATGGTCACCTCCACACATTCCAAACTAGTCACATTGAAATAAGATGTGATTGGGCTATTAGGAATACAATCCTGTCCTGATATTCCTATCACCTCCAGAGAAAGGGAAGAACCTAGAGGATGTAAAAGGAAACCTAGTTTAATAGCATCCTGTCTGGCAAGAACTCACTTATCAATAGACACAGCTGGAAAACCCTTACGTCTGTATAGATGTAGTTGTGAAATCCTCACTTCTGTATCTCTGCCTGGTTCTGTAAGTGTTTCTGTCAGCTGTGTAATTAATTTTGTTGGGTGTAAACCAATGAAGGTGGTGGAATATAACTGGTTAAATAACCATGTTACAATATGTTAGGATTGGTTAGTTAAATTTCAGTAAAATGAATGGTTAAGGTATAGCTAAGCAAAACTCAGGTTTTACTATATAGTCTGCAGTCAATCAGGAAGTGTGTGTGGGGGGAAATGGGAACAGGGACTGGGGATGGGGGAACTGGGATCATGTTTTATTAAAGGGGGGGATGGGAACAGAAACAGGGACACAGACAAGGCTCTGTGGTGTCAGAGCTGGGAAGGGGGACACTGAGAAAGGAAACTGGAATCATGCTTGCTGGAAGTTCACCCCAATAAACATCGAATTGTTTTCACCTTTGGGTATTGTTGCTCTCTGTTCATGCGAGAAGGACCAGGGAAGTAAGAGGGTGAAGGAATAAACCCCCTAACATACTTTATTACAGCCCAGACCCAGACTCTCTCAATAAGGACTAAACCCACTGAGACATTTTTAAACCCTCCGCATAGCAAAGGGAAATTTCACTGCCCCCAAAACACTTTGTTAACACAGAGGTAGGGTGACTGACCCACCTTGTGTGCTTCCAGACCATTGAACCAACTCTGTGTAAACCTCTGAAAACCAGGAATTAAAGAGTTCCGGTGCACACTAGCCCTGGCAGTGTTTTCATACTGAGGACATTTACCCATCTCTGTGGAACTTTATGGGAACCAGGAAAAAATGAGTCACGGAACATGAAATCTGGTCTTTGTGTGCTTTTACTCAGATTTCACAGAGGGGGCGGGGGGACCAGTGTTTCTCAAATTGGGGATCCTGACCCAAAAGTGAGTTGCAGGGGGTTCCGCAAGGTTATTTTTTTGCAAGGGTCGTGGTATTGTCACCCTTATTTCTGCGCTGCCTTCAGAACTGGGCAGCTGGAGAGCAGCAGCTATTGATCAGACATCCAGCTCTGAAGCCGCCTCACCAGCAGCAGCGCAGAAGTAAGGGTAGTAGTACCGCAAACTCCCACACGCACACACACACAATAACCTTGTGACCTCCCCACAACTCCTTTCTGGGTCAGGACCCCTACAGTTACAACACTGTGAAATTTCAGATTTATATAACTGATATTAAATTGACTGTTTTAAATATCCTATGATGGTGAAATTGACCAAAATGGACCGTGAATTTGGTAGGGCCCTACTTATCACTAGAAGCAGTAGCCGGCTCGGGGTAAGGGGGGCGGACAACAGGACAGCAACGGGGCAGATGTGTAAATCAGGAATAAACCTACACACACACACACTCTCTCGACACTCCCTGTTATTGCCCTAACTGCACAGAGATGGCGAAATCTGCCACATTTCAAGTTGTCTCTCCCACACGTCTTCTTTTCCCTGCATCTCAGTCTTATTTTTCACCCTCTCCCTGACAACAACTCTGACAAAACGGGATACCCCACTGAGGCTTATTCATGGTCCCCTGAAGCATCTCTCTCCTGTAGTTTGGCTCTTGGTGCAGACAACCCCAAAATCATGAGTCAGAGCCCCAAAATCATGATATTTGCTAAAAATAAAAATTACAAAAATTGCAGATTTGTGTGCATTTGGGCTTTTGGGTTTTACTCAGGTCATCAAGCTTTTCTGTGCAACCATGAAGGCTAGAAGCTGAGTTTTAATGACACCCTAATGCTTGGACTAGAAGGGCAGTGTTTGCCCTCAGATCTCCCAGACACAGTTTAGAAAGGCAGCAGATCCTCTCCAAAAAGCAAGAGAAACACTGGACCAGACCAGTGGCCCTCAGCCTTTCCAGATGACTGTCCCCTTTTCAAGAGGCTGGTTTGTCTTGTGTACCCCCAAATTTCCCCTCACTTAAAAACGACTTGCGTACAAAATCAGACATAAAAATACAAGTGTCACCACACACTAGTACTGAAAAATTGCTTCCTTTCTCATGTTGTCTGTATGAAATTTTAGCTTGTTCTGACATCACTCAGCTTTTTATGTAGCCTGTTGTAAAACTAGGCAAAGAGCTAGGTGAGTTGATTTACCCCCTTGAATACATGCCCCTGGGGCTTTAAGGAAAGCACAAAATAACAAGAGACTGGGACAGCGGGATCTGAGGCTGTGCAGAGTCACTTTCCTGCTCAGATGCTGCTGCAGGCACGTTCACAAGGCACCAGGTTCCCAGGGCCTGTGAAATCAGAGTCACTTTCCTGCCCTGCCCCAGCCCTTCCCCCGGCTCTCTCCCCTAACTGCAGGCCCCGGCTCAGGGGCTGGTGTCGGCAGAGCCCGAGGCTGCCCCAGGGGTTGGTTCCAAGCACCGGAGAAAGTCTCCCCAGCTGGGCGCGGAGGGGGGTTCATGCAGGTCTCCCCCCGCACAGACCCCACGCAGCAGCTGCTCAGGTCGGGCTCCCAGGCCACAACGGAGCCAGCAGCATCTTCAGGCTTTAGCACTAACTCACATGCAGGATCCTCTAGGGCTCCGATTCCGCTTCCTTTTCCCCCAGTACCTGCTGCCTCCCTTTTTCCCCTCCCAGCAGCTGCTGGAGCCCAGCTGGTTTAGTCCCTTCCTGTGCCCTTCAATACCAAGTCGGGTAGCAACACTCACAGGGACCGTCTCAGGCTGGAAAGAGCCTTGTTCCCACAGAGCCGGGAATAGAACCCAGGTGTCCGGACTCCCTGCCCATCCCCCACCCCGGATCTTCTCAACCTGGAGATGTTTGGTTTTGGTTTTCACTACAGCTGGATCCACCCATACCTTGGCGAGGCCCCAGGCAGCAACCAATCCCCGGCAAGGAGACGCCCCCCCCCGCCCTTCCCGCCATGTTTCATGGCAAAACCTTCCCCTGAGCCCTGGTAGCTTAAACCCAGCGGCTGCCCCATGGCGCTGGCAGGGAGCGCTGCATGCAGGGCGCCGCGCCGCGCCCCGGGCCCCAGCACTGGGAGGAAGCGGGGCAGAGCCAGTGCTGCCCACGGTGCCAGGAGCCCATTCCCCGGAGCCTGCTGCAGCCCTGGGTGCAGCTGGGGAGACGGTGGGGACCTGGGAGCTGGTTGTTGGGGGGCACTGTTTGTAACTGGGGTATGGGGGACATGCCGGTGGAGGAGGGGTTGGCGCTAGAGGGTTAGGGGGTATCACTGGGGGAGATTGGGAGCTGGTTGTTGCGGGAGCACTGTTTGTAACTAGGGTGGGGGGAGGGAGCTGGGGTGTGGAGATGGCGTGGGGGGGGTGTTTGGAGATGAGATGTTTCAGGTTAGGGGGTGTTGGTGACTAGGGACCTGGGATGATGCAGAGCCCGCACAGCTGGCCAGCAGGCAGTATGGAATGAGAACCCTCACAAATTTCCTGGGACTGCAGCTTCAAAAGAAAAAAGGATCATCTGGGAAAATCTGGGCATGTGGCAAGCCTGGTGTTTGAGGGGACCAGGTGGATCCTAAATATATTATTGCCTTCAGTGAGCGATATTTTGGTTCTCCAATTCACCCCCCACCCAATAATTTGTACTCAAAAAAGCAGATTCTGTCTCACAAGCACTGATCATCTAGCGAGCCCCATCTCTTCCTGCACCTCACTCTGTGATGCTGGGCTCCTGGAAAATACGTGGTCGGAGGGAACTCTATCAAATTATGGTGGCCAATGTATGTGCCTTTTGCAGTAGCTAGTGCAGATCTCCATGATGTGTTTGTCCTTGCCTTCCTCACAGGCATTGACTCCCAGCTGAAATAGTTAATAGTGTGGCCATTTAATGTGTCCTCCTCAGGCTCTGAGATCAATGTGCCATCTGGGATGAGTGGGGTAGTTCATGCATCTCAGAGCTGCTGTGTCGAGCTGGGTGCCAACATGGGCACTGATGATGGCACCAGTTAAATTTCTTTCACCTTTTTGACCTTTTTTCTTTGCCATCGTTGTTCCAAGGGGTGACCGAGGAGATGGCTGTGTATTTCACCCGGGGCAGGGGGCTCTGCTGGACCCTGGTCAGAGAGCCTTCTACAGGGACGTCATGCAGGAGAATTACGAGACGGTGATCTCACTATGTAAGGATCCCTGTCCCCTCTGTGATGTCTCTGGAGTGCCCGAATCCACTTCTGCTCAGGGTTCTTCCCTGGTCCCCAGGGTTTAAGTGAAAGTGTGTGTGGGGGGGTCACATTTTCCCATCCTCTCCTTCATTCAGGCCCAGAAGGATCTCTCTTTTCTCCCTCCCCCTCTCCTGGGTTTGTGGGAGCCCCCCTCTCTTTTTCTTACTGCACCCCATCGTGTCATTATGATGAAACATAGCATCACCCTGTAATGTCATGATCTGTGACAACAGGCACCCAAATCAGTGACTTCTCCCTATCTATTCTGATCTTCACTGCTGTTGGTACCTTAGCTTTAAGGGCGGGGGGAGTATCAACCCTTTATTCCCCAGAACCCTTGTGAGAAAGACTCACAACCCACACCCTCTTCCCAGGAAATTCAGAAACTCTGCAGGGAGTCTAATCCTGCCCCCTAGGAGGCAGAAGGGCTGTTCACACAGACTCCCTGGTCCCCTCCTGCCTGGACCATAGAGAGGCCTTTGGAGGTTTAGAACCAGGCAAAGGGCTTAGCACTAAGAAACCCTATTCCTGCTCTGAGTGCTGGAAGAGCTTTAGCTACAGCTCGTCCCTCTTGACGCACCTGCGAGTCCACACCGGTGAGAGGCCCTATCCTTGCCTGGGCTGCGGGAAGAGCTTCCAGCAGAGATCCAACCTCATTGTGCATCGGCTACTCCACTGTGTGAATAGACCTTGCAAATAAACAAACCCCCGCCCCATCCCCAGAGCATTTGCAGTTCTCAGGAATGCCAGGGGGCATTCAGTGGCTGGCTGCCTGTCTCTGGGGTCAGGAGACAGCAGAACCTACTCCAGCCTGATCGGTACTGCTCTCTGGCTCCGCTGGCGGAGGAGGAGAGAGCTGGTCGGTTCTGCCTTCCTGCTGCAGCCCCAGCTTCGAAGTCCTTTGCTTCATAGCAGGGGAGGAAAGATCCCCTCCATCTGCCTTCTGTGCCTGGGATGGACTCCTCTCCCTTCCCTATCCCTGGAGAAGGATACTCCGGCCATGCCTCACTCCCAAGACCTGGGCCTAGCTTCCCCCAGCACCTGGTCTGGGATCCCCACTCACCTGAATTTGTTACCTGGGGGATGGACACCCTATAGACCTTGTAATCCCCTCAGAGCCCCCAGAGGACTGGCTGCTAGGCCTTGAGCTGTTTGGGTATCCATTCCCCAAATGGTTATTTGTCTCACGGCCATTTGATTTTGCTCATTTTCTCCTCTCTCGTCTGAGAGAGTTCTCAGATGGCTGAAATATGAAAATTTATCAATAATAAAACAAACGTGTGCTGAGTCTCAGGCCCCTGGCTACAGGAGACTCAGCAGTTTCTTCTGGCACAGAAATCCTTGGGCCAAAAGGCAGAGGCGAGGTGAGGAAGGTTAGGTCCTGAGGCCTGCTGTGATGGGATGGGAAGGGAGGGTGTGGGGGAATGTGGAGGTACAGGGCTGGGAAACCTGTAGGGGGGTCGCACTGAAAGATTGGGAGAGCAGAGAACCGCTAACTCAGCAGAGCTAAAACAGACCCTGGGGCTACTCTCCCCTCAACCCCACAAACCAGCTGGAACTGAAGCCAGGTCCCCCCACCCATCACAAAGGTCACAGGGAGACAAAGTCCCAGACAGCTCACCCTATCTACTGCAGTATCCTGTGTAGGGACAGACATCCCCTGAGCTACGAGGGGAAATGTGCACTTTGAGCTGGGAAAGAGGGAGATTAAAGTCTCTTGAGGCCCTGAGTCAGAGCAAATGAGGGGCCCTGGCACCAGATCTGTGGTCCCAACCCTGTTCCACCTCATCCCTGCAAACACCCTCCCTCCTTCCCCGTTTGCTTGCTCCTTTTTACCCACCCATCCCCTGGTGCGGCCCCAAGACCAGAGAAGCTCTGTGCCCTCACCTCAGCCCTGGTCCTACAGCAGGGAGCGAGAGCTCCTCCAGCCCCAGTGCCATGGGGGGAGAAGATTTTTCTGGGGGCCCCCATTGGCCTGTGCAGTAATCTGCCACTGGCTGGGAGAACCATAGAAAGCATAGAAAGCTGCAGTCTGTGCCAAGTGGGATCCCTCCTCCCCACATAGAAAGGTGAGGAATTGGGCAAGGGTCAATGTGTGCAGGGGGCACTGGAGCTGTCTGGGTGGGGTGGTGGTATCTATTCCCAGTGTCCTTACACTGCAGAGAGCTCCGAGGAGCTGAAGGCAGGCAGGGTTTTCCTGGGTGGGGTAAGTGTCTGAGGCTAGGATGGAGCCTCTCTCATGGAGTGTCTGAAGGGGAAAAGAGTACTGCCTGGGGCCTCTTCTGGCCACAATGACTTCTGTAACATGGGTTACATGCAGGTTTAAACTAGTGTAAATGGTGGATTCTCTGTCACTTGAAGTCTTTAAACCATGATTTGAGGACTTCAGTAACTGAGCCAGAGGTTAGAAGTCTATTACATGAGAGGGTGGGTGAGGCTCTGTGGCCTGCAGTGCACAGGAGGTCAGACTAGATGATCATGATGGGCCCTTCTGGCCTTAAAGTCTATGAGTGTGCAGGGCTGCAGACTGTCTGGGGAGGGTCAGCACTGGGAGGGGACAGCCTGTGCCGCAGGGTCACTGTCAGGGACCAAGATTCCCTCTGGCTTGAGCTGGGACTGGGCAGATTATCAGGGGAGCTGCGTTTTTACCCCCAGCACTGTAACCAGGACAGAAATAAGGGTGGAGCGTCCTTGAGAAGGTGTCAGTGAAAGTGAAGAGATGGGACCTGTCAGTCACATTGAAAAATGAGACCTCGCGCGCCTCATAGTCCAGGAGAACCCCACTTGGCTGGGCCTGATGCTCATGAGACAGGGGGTCAAGTGGGAGGGACAGGCATTGTATTTTCCATTCCTCAGCCTCACAGCCCAGTATCCATTCCCAGGTCTGAGTGTGACCCACTCCCTACTCTGTACAGATTCCCTACAAACCCCCAGGTCCCAGCCTGTCTTGTCTCCCACCTCCACCTCCCAGTAACATCTCCCGCCTATGAACCCATCAGTGCCCAGGACACATACACAAAGTTCAAATCTCTCAGGCTTTTCAGGCAGATCCTGTCATGTGTCCCTGCACCCAGTCAAGACAAGCCAGGCGCTCTTGCAGGCGTAGATGTGCAGGTCCGCAGCTGCACATGGATGGAGCTTGTTAACTCATCAGCGCGAGGTAGGATTTGGGCTCTGGACTCAATGTGTGGTCCACACCCTGCCACCCCAGACGTGACTGCATCAGGGATGGGGAACAATTTGGCTCTGGAACTCCTCTTATAAATTGTTCTGTGCATCCGTCCCAACCCCCAGCCATGGACACCAGATGGGGGGAGCCAGGGGGTCATGGCCCCCTCACTTTTTAACAGCTGTAGGGGCAAGCCGGGGGGGTGATGGGGCAGAGTCTCAGGGGGACGAGCTGGCTCGGGAGCAGGATCTCGGCAGGGAAGCAGTGGTGCAAGGCCAGGGGGCTCAGAGGGAAATAGGCGGTGTAAGGGTGGGGCCTCGGGGGGAATGGGCAGTGTTAGGGTGGGACCTTGGTAGGAGGGCAGCATGAAGGGGACAAGGCCTTGGGGGTGGGGCAGTGGGGTCACAGTTCAGGTGTTGTTGTCCCCCCCAATTTTCAGGATCTTCTGCCACTCCTGCCTCCAGCCCCTCCACACCCACTCTGGCGGCCAGAGTTGGTTCAATGTGTGTGAGGGGGGAACAGACAGCAACAGCATCAGATGAAGCTAGCAGAGTTCCATCCTCTGAGGCTCACAAGGGAGGCCCCTCCCCAGATCCTCTACCCCAACCACATTCACTCCCAACCCTGTTTCAGTAGTGGAGGGGACAGTGTGACCAATATCAGGAGGAGGTGATTCCTGAGTCCAGCACAGGCTGCAGGGGGATCCAATCCTCTCCCATGAGTCCCCACAGGAGCTGAGAGAGGCCTGGAGCTGCCCAGAGGCCCCACGGATGAGGGATTTTTTTGTTTATTCTGCACAAACGGAACTCCCCTGCCTCCTGCCCCAGGGACTAAACAGGGCAGGGAGGAAAAGCCCACTCTGTCCTGTGCGTTATGATGCTTTGCCTCTATTTCCATCAGTGACTGATCCAAAATTAGGGACTAAACAGTTATTAACGGGGACACAGGTTAATTTCCCTTTAATCCCAGTGACCAACCTCTGTCCCTGGCACTGACACTCCCCCAGTGGATGCGACTCTGGATCCAGACATAGCTCAGCCCAACCTCAGATCAGAAAAGTGAGTGACGGGAGACACACAACAGGATCTGCCCAACAATCCTGAGAGATTTATTGGGGATTGATATATTGTGTCTCGTCTAGACGCGCTATATCGATCCCCGTACGGTCTCCCATCGACTCCGGCAGATAGTCTGGACATACTCCTACATCCAGGTCATTAATGCAGATGTTAAACAACACTGTATACAGAACAGATCCCTATGGAACCCCACCCAAGACTTTCCTCCAATCTGCCATCATTCAATTAATAAATGACCCTTTGCCTGCGGTTGTTTAACCAATTACATATCAACTTAATGGTAGTTCTGCCAAGCCTGCATTTCTCCAGCTTACTTATCAAAATGTGACATGGGACTCTATTAGAAGCCTTGCTGAAGTCCAGGTAAGTTATGTCCACCACATTCCCCCATCCACCAAACTAGTAACTCTGTCAAAGGAAATCAAGCTGGTTTGGCATGATTTGTTCTTAGTAAATCCATGCTGGCTCCCTGTGATTGTCCTTAGATGTGTGGGTTACCCCTTCATCCTCCAGGTATTCGCAAACTGAATGTTATACATTGCTCTATTATGGGATGGCCAAACTTACCAACCCGTCAAGCCACATACGACAATCTTCAGTTGTTTAAGAGCAGGAGCGCGACTGCCGAAGCTCGGGGCTTCAGCCTTGCAGGTGGTGGGGGGTCCCAGGCCTCAGCCCCATGGGAGATGCCTGCCATGGCTTGGGGCTGAAGCCCTGCTCATGTTGAAGTCCCAAGCCCCAGCAAACATGCCCTGTGGGACTGAAATCCTGAGATCTCCCGTCCCGCTAGGCAGAAGCCTGAAGTGATGCATATGGAGGGAGGCACATGGGGTCACATATCCCCCCCAGATTTTTGCCAGGGTTTGCTGGCCTCACTTGGTTACGTGGTGCTGCAGGACCCCCTCCCTGCACAGCAGCTGCTGGAGCTGGCAAGGTAGGAACTGCGGCCATGGGGAGAGTCAGTGGCAAACAGCTGGGAGCTGCAGGCATCGGGGAGCTAAAGCAGCGACCCCTCCCTGCAGCTCCCAGCTGTTTCCTGCTGCATCTCCACGGGAGCGAACACCTGGGAGCTGAGAGGAAGGCCTGCTGAGGGAAAGGGAGTGTGTACTTGGGGGGCATGATGCAAGCTGTTGGGGGGGGGCAAACTTTAAATTGTGCCTCTCCATCTCTTTTCAGCAGCCACCAGTCATCTCTGGTAGGTGGAGAATGGAGTGGGGAGGCTCCACGAGCCACACCTGAACTGTAAAAGAGCCACATGGAGCTCACCAGCCGCAGTTTGGCCACCCCTGGCCAATAGCTTCCCAGGGATCAAAGTCAGAGTGACTGGTCTATAGTTCCCAGGCTCCTCCTCCCCAAATCCGCAGCTTGGCTGGGGACCCCAGGCAAGTTACTGCCCCTTCTGTAACAGGGGGACAATGGCAGTCACCTCCGTCAGCTTTGAGACTCTGGATGAGTAGCCCTAGAGAAGAACTAGGTTTTATCATCATCAGCTAGTGGTGCCCCAACCACTCCAGGAGAGCTGTACCACTGTACGCCAGCAGAGGGTCTAGCCCTGTGTTTCTTCCCCTGCAACTTCCTAATTCCCCATATAACCAATCTCCTCCACAGACAGGGCCGTTCCTAGGGGGGTGCGGGGCCTGGGACATAGAAATTCGGCACTTATCAGCCCAGGGGTGCTTCCCCAGGCTCTGCCCAGGCCCTGCCCCCACTCCATCCCTTTCTCCAGGACCCCACCCTGCCCTACTTCTTCCCACCCCAAACCAGCACTGCCCAGAGGATTCAAGGGGCCTGGGGCAAAGCAATTTTGGGGGGCTCTTCCATACAAAAAAGTTGCAATACTATAGAATACTATATTCTTGTGAGGCTGGGGCCTGCAGCAAGTTGACCCACTTGCCCCCCCGTCCCCAGGCAGCCCTGCCCTCAACCCTTCTCACCCTGCCTCCTCCCCACCCAGTTCTGCCCCCTTCCCCAAGCACACTGCGCCCTCGCTCCTCTCCCCTCTCCACCAGTACCAGATGCTGCAAAACAGCTGATCGGCGGCAGGCACTGAGAGGGAAGGAGAGGTGCTGATTGGTGAGGAGCTGGAGGGAGCGGGAGGTTGGTAGGGGGGCTCCTCTTCCCCCCCCACCCACCGCTCACCTCCCTGTTCACCTCCTCACCCTCTCGCCTCACTTCCCCACCGGGCACCCGCCTCCACATGAAGTGCAGGGTCCCCCAAAGCACAGGGGCCTGGGGCAGTCACCCCGATTGGCCGTACCTAGGGACAGCTCTGCTTGCGTGCTGGTAGCTGGAAGTTGAAGCTAGTCAAATTCAGATGGGAAATAAGCCCACATTTTAACAGGGCGGATAATTCACCATCGGAACAACTTATCGAGGGTGACGGTGAGAGTCTCCAGCACTGAAAATCTTTAAATGAAGACTGAAAGTTTTTTCTAAAAGCCAGGCTCTGGCTCAAATGGGCACCGTTCCAGGGAAGTCCTATGGCCTGTGTTACATAGGAGCTCAGTCTAGATGATCACAATGGTCCCTTCTGGCCTTGGAATCTAGGAATAATCTTCACCCACTGAGCATGTCCTCCCTAATTCCCCAGCACTCAAGCAGAGGGCTCTGTAATTCCCCCCCACCCCCAGCACACAGGGCTCTTTAATTCCCCCCTCTCCCCTGTATGAAGGGCTCCATAATCCCACCCCTCCCAGGCATGCAGGGCTCCAGACAAGCTCCACCAGCTTCTCAAGAAAGCACAAGGAAGTTTCAGGGAGGGAACTTCTTTATTCCCATGGGACAGGAAGTGACCCGGACATGGCACGGAACCAGGAAACTAAGCAAAGGTGTCTGAAGAGAAGGGAGGTCTCTGCTCCCCCAACCTCAGGGCACAGAGCAGGCAGATGCCATGGGGAACAGAGGAGTCATCCACTCCAGGGTGATGGAAGCACTGGTGGAAGTGGGTTCTTACACACACCCCTTCTCCTCCAGGGGAGGATGGGTTTTGCTTTTCTCTCTCCAGCCTCCCCATCAGATCAGCAGAAGGTTCAGGGTCTCTAGACAGCTGGATCTGCAGCAGCGGCAGCAAAGACTCTTTCTCACAAAGCCCAAGGGTCAGCTGCGGCCATGTCCTGGCCCAGAGAGGCTGGCAGGGGATCACTCCCGCTGGCTGGCCCTAGCTGCAGCACCAAGGGCCCCGTGCCCCCCATGGTGCAGCCTGCGGTGGGTGATGACATTGGAGCTCTGGCTGAAGCATTTCCCGCAGTCAGGGCAGATGTACGGTTTCTCTCCGGTGTGGGTCCTGCGGTGCTTGGTGAGGGAGGAGTTGACGTTGAAGCCTTTCCCGCAGTCCAGACAGACGTAGGGCCTCTCCCCAGTGTGCACCCTCTGGTGGGTGGTGAGGTGGGCTCGCTGGCTGTACTGCCGCCCACACTCCCCGCACCGGAAGGGCTTCTCCCCCGTGTGGATGCGTCGGTGCCGCACCAAGTTGGAGACCACGGCGAAACCCTTCCCGCAGTCTCCGCAGATGAAGGGGGTCTCCCCGGTGTGGCTGCGCTGGTGGGTGAGAAGGTAGGAGCTAGTGGTGAAGCCCTTCCCGCAGTCAGAGCACTTGTAGCGCTTTTCGCGCCGGGAGGCGCTCTGGTGCCGGGCCAGGTGGGGCCGGTCACTGAAGCCCTTCCCACAGTCGGCGCAGCTGTAAGGCCGCTCACCGGTGTGAGTGCGCTGGTGGGAAATCAGCTTGGAGCTGATAGTGAAGCCTTTCCCGCAGTCAGGGCACTTGTAGGGCCGCTCGCCCGTGTGCAGGCGCTGGTGAGTCAGCAGGTTGGAGCTGCCGCTGAAGCATTTCCCGCAGTCACTGCAGGCGTAGGGCCGCTCCCCGGTGTGGATGCGCCGGTGCTTGATGAGGTCCGAGCTGACATTGAAGCACTTCCCGCACTCCAGGCAGACATAGGGACGCTCACCGGTGTGCAGCCGCCGGTGGGTGACCAGGTGGGAGCGCTGGCTGCAGCGCCGCCCGCAGTCAGGGCACTTGTAGGGTTTCTCACCCGTGTGGCTCCGCTGGTGACGCACCAGGTTGGAGACCACGTTGAAGCGCTTCCCGCAGTCCCCGCAGGCGTAGGGTTTCTCTCCGGTGTGGATCCGCCGGTGGGTGATTAAGGCCGAGCTGTGCCCGAAGCCTTTCCCGCAGTCAGGGCATTTGTAGGGCTTCTCACCAGCGTGCCCGCGCTGGTGCCGCAGGAGGTTGGAGAAGGCACCAAAGATTTTGCCACAGTCGGTACACGGGTGGGGTCTCTTTCCCCCGTGGGTCCTCTGATGCGCCAGGAGGTTGGACCGCTGACGGAAGCTCTTCCCGCAGTCTTTGCACGTGTTCAGTCTCTCCCTGGGATGCGGCCCCCTGCGCAACAGGGAGTCTTTGCGGGTCCTAAATATTTCCCCGAGGCAAGTGGGATAATCTGGACAGGAGTCAATTCCCTGCACTGGGGAGAAAAAAAACCTCACAGAGGGAAACAGCAAAGGGGAGAAAGTAAACCAAAATAACTGCTGGGGAGACTGAAAAATCAGGAGTCAAGCCCTTCCCCCAAGGAGAGAGGAGCAATTCTACCTCTGCATCCCCCTGAACACTCACTGGGGAGGGAGGTTCTGACAGGTGTCTGTCAAGACGGGTGGGAAGCCATGAGCAACATCTGTCACGAGGATATGACCCTGATGGGGACAATCCTGATAAGGGCGGGGGGGATGAGGCAGAACTGAGGATGCTCAGGGGGCCTTTGTGGGAATCCCAGCTGTCTTCTTCACTCACCGATGGTATCTGTGTCAGTTTCATGGATTCCTCACCTGGGCAGTCTCCTCTTGGGTTCTCCCTTTCCCCAGAGCCTTGGAGATCTGGGACCCATGGTTCTTTCTCTTGTTGCCGCCAGGAGACAGCGTTGGGTTTGGGAATTAGAGATCCTGTTCACGAGACAGCAGAGAGGCAAAGACCCTGGTTGGTTAAACCGTCCTGGGAACTTACAGCAAGAATGTTCTTGGATTTGGCTGAAGGGGGAACATTCATGGACCACATTCATGGACCCCTTGGGGAAATCTCCCTCTGCCCCTGTGAAAGCCCTGGAGGTGGAGACAGGATTTAGGATCGTTCCATTTCCAAATCTCTCATCCCATGGGAGGAAGTGTGGAGGTTCTGGCCTCATCCCAGAAATCTCGGAGACCTAGGCCGATCCCAGAGCTGGAGCTGCCCCCAGCGCGTCAGGGTCTATACAGTTTCTAACAAATGATGGGAAAACACACCCTCCCTTACCCTGTGAGGTCCTGTTTGCATAGTGCTCCTGCATGGCGTTCCTGTAGAGGGCCCTCTGACCGGGGTCAGTGAAATACAAAGCCACTTCCTTGAAGGTCACCGGTCCCTGAAACAACAGGCATTTGCCACTCAGCACTTGCTACCTCAGCCACAATCCTACCAGTTCAGCCTCAGGGGACCCAGACTGGTGTGTCTGCTCCATTCCCCAATACATTATGTCCTGACAGTTCCCATAACCCCCTAGGTTATATTTGCATCCAAACTGGTCCTTCATTCCAGGCTGCTCCACGCACATCTGCTCTGCCATCACACCTAGATTTGCCTCTTCCTTGCTGCTCCGGACATAAGAATGGCCATCCTGGGTCAGACCAATGGTCCCTCTAGCCCAGTCTCCTGTCTCCCAACTGGTGCCAATGCTTCAAAGGGAATAAACAGAACAAGGCAACTATCGAGTGATCCATCCTCGATCATCCAGTTGCAGGTCCTGGCAATCATTTTGCAATGTAAGGAAAGTCAGATCAGAGAGCTGCGGGGAATGCTTCTGATGCTGCGAGATCAAATCCAGCCTTGTCTTGACCTGCTGGCCCTTCCGACTCCGTACACCCATGGCCCTCATCCCATCCGCATTACAGGGAACAGCAGCGCAGAGAGACTATGGGAATAGGGGTGTTGCCTAGTGGTTAGAGCAGAACGGGGCAACACAGCTGCAAAGTTACATCACATCCCCGTCCTTCAGTTTCCTCATGTGGATAACAAAAGCAGCCTAGCTCCTGGGTAGGTGAGAGCCTGGGGTGGAAGCAGCAGCATTAACATATTATTGTTAGAGAACAGCCAAATCAGAAACAGCTCCCTTACTACGCATGCTTGCAACCACAAAAAGTCACCCAAAGATGCTACTTCAAATGTGGCAGTTCTGGCCCATTTGTCACAGGGTTGGGTCTCATTCCACCCAAGAACGGAGACTCCTGTTTCCCAGTAACAGGCATGATCAGACCCCCTTGTAAATAAAACTTCCCTGTCCCAACCCTACCCTGTGTATTTCCTGCCCCACTCTCTCTACAGGACAAACCCACAGCAGCTCCCTGAGAAATCCTCCTACCTGAGCTGGCTCCGCTCCAGCCATTTCCCTGCCCTGGCCCGCAGGAGAAGGGGACGATCCGGAGTAAACCCTGGATGCTGTTCTGCAGCCTGTCAGGGGGGAAAAGGGAGTGGGGACGTTTCGGATGGGACTTGAGTCCATTTCACACTCCGATCCCCCCTAACTCCATCCCTGCAGAAAAACCTCCCAGATTCTGCTGCCCCTGCCAGTCTCCCCGTCTCCCTCCCGCCCACTCCCCTCGGGCTGGGAGACTCGGTCCCTGGCCCGGCCCGGGGCTTTCTCTCCCCGGGGCTGGCTCGGCTCCTGCAGGCGCTCAGAGGGCAGAGCCGTGGGGGGAGGAAATCAGGGCGGGCAGCAGCTCTGGGACTCGCAGACCCACCCCCTCCCGGGAGCAGAGCTGGGGCGAGGAAGGGCCGTCGGTGCAGAGTCACTTTCCTGCCCGGCCCCAGCCCTTCCCCGGGTCTCGCCCCTCACCTGCAGGCTCCGGCTCAGGGGCTGGTGTCGGCAGAGCCCGGGGCTGCCCCAGGGGCTGGTTCCAGCCCCCGCAGAAGGTCCCCGCGGCTGGGCACCGAGGGGCGCTAGAGAAGGGCTCTCCCCGCACACACCCCGCTGGGGAGCAGCAGCGGCTCAGCCCGGGCTCACAAGCAGCAAGTCCCATCCAGGAGCCGCACCGCCGCTTCTCCCTCCCCCCAGCATCCACACGAGCCCCAACTGCTCCCAGCTGCCCCAGTCCCTTCCTGTTCCCCGCAATAGCAAGCCGAGCTGCAACACTCACTGGATGGAGCCGCCCTGATTCGGGCTGGGGGGCGAACTCACAACGATGCGGAGTGAGGCCCACCCAGCTCAGCGAGCCTCCAGCAGGGGGGAGGCGGCTCTCTTAGTGACCCCCCAGCAGAGAGCAGAGAAAGCTCAGCCCGTTTCCTCCTCCTCCCTGCAGCCCCAGCTCCTGGGTCCTCTCGCCTACCTCGTGATGGGGGAAGGCGTGACCCAGAACTTCCCCTCTGCTGTATCACATGCCCAGTGGCGGGCTGTTAAGGGTTAACGGGATTTTATGACCCCAGTGTTGTCACAGGAAAAATCACGAGCTAAACCACAGAAAAATCACAAGATGGGCTTAAAGGGGGTGAGGTTTTAAGAGGTCGAAGTTCCTTTTGTTTGCTTTCTACTTTTTGGAGCCTTTAAGGAGTTCTGTTTTCCAGGTTTATTTGGCATGGGTGGTGGTGTTTTTGGTGCGGTTTAGGGGGCTTTTATGTTTGTTTGTTTTTAAAAGAAGCATACACCCTTTTCTAAGTGAAAGCAGAGATTTTCCCATGATCACAGGAATCCAGGAGCTGGGACTTTAAGGAAAACCCCAAATATCACAGGACTGGTAATTAAAATCCAGAGAGTTGGCATTTCTGTTATTTAATATATATTCATTTATGAGCTCTGTTGCAGAAGCATCCATGCATTTCAACCAGGACTAGGGCTGTGTGTACACAAACACTGTACTGTACTGCGCACACACACACACACTCTCTCTCTCTCTATGTCCCTGGACTCTGAAGGGATAAAATCACCCTGAAGAAAGCAAAGGATTTTTAGTAGGATTATTTAACCACTTTCCTTTTAAAAACAAAACAAAAAAAAACACCTCTTTATTAAGGCAAAGTTACAATAAAAGGTTAACATACTACATTACTTATCCCATCAGTATTAGAACCTGGCTAAACCAGATTCTTTCCTTTGTTTTTAAAAACTATTTTACAATGTTGCCAACTCTCACAATTGCATCATAGGACTTGTAATCTTTGGTGCATTTCTGAAAGCCCCAGCTCCTGGATTCATGTTATTCCACAAAAGTCTCAGCTTTCAGTTATAAAAATAAAGGAACATAGGACTAGAGGGGCCCTTCTTGGCCAGTGAGTAATCCAGTCCCCCTGCTCTCGCAAGCAATCCCATCATATAATCCCATTCATGAATTTATCAAGCTCCATTTTAGTACTAATTAGGTTGTTTGCCCCCACTACGACTATTGAGAGGCTGTTCCAGAACTTCATTTCTCTGATGGTTAGAAATCTTCCAACTTCCAACCTAGATTTAGTTTCTTGCCCTGTTGGTTTCAGAGGAAAGCTTGCAAATTTGACCTGATTGTATCATAAAAGTTGAAAATGTAGAAGGCAAATCTATCTATCTATCTATCTATCTCATGATCTGCAAGGTAATCTCATGATCTTGGGAAGGACCTGACTCATGATTTTTAAAGATCTGGGGTTTGTTGTGCTGTGTTCAAATTCAGTGAAAACTGAACATTTGGGAGAAAACATGTCTTTGTTAGTGGTCTGACACTCTGCTTCTTCAGCAAATATGTAAATGCTCACAGTTCGCATGTGTCAGGCCTCCAACTTCCAGCAAAGCTCAGGTGCATCTGATTCAGACGTCCTGATATTGCTCAGTTCAGAAAAAGCAGAGGAGGTGTATTTTTAAAATTGAGGTTTCCTTTATACATCATTAAAAGAAGAAGCACAAACTCAATGTTAAAACATCCCTTTGCAGGTGACTTTGAAGAGTGAGGATTGGCGCGCGAGCAGCGACTGAGAAACCCGGGATGGGTAGCGAAGACTCTCCGTGTGTGTGGGTAGAAAGGAGAATGAGACACCAAAAAGCATCGCCGCCCTCTGGTGTGAGCCCCATCCCCCATCCACCCAGTGTGGGTCCCTCATAGGCCCTTGGGATTAATCCCATGCCCCAGCAGCACCCTGACATGATCCCCTCTCATGTCCCCCGGGTGTGATCACCCATAGGACCTTGGCTCAGGCCCCTCACTCAAGGGGGCCTCTCTCCCTCTTTCTGACCCATCCCTCAGGCATCTGCTTCCAGCCTGGTATCTGTTGCCTCAGGGGAGCCCCCAACACCACCAAACGAGCAGGCAGTGGACAAGTTTGGGTGGAGGTGACCCAGTGCTGCCCCTCAGACCAGTTTGGGGCTCAGCACCCCATCCAGAAGGGGATCACAACCCAGCTGCATCCTGGGGGCCCAGCCTGGCGCTCCAAGCAGTGCCAGTCTCCTGGCATCAGGAGAAGCTCAGCTGGGATCCATCCCGTCCTGGGGAGCCCAACCCAGGGCTCAGCTCCATCCCTCGTCCCCAGGTACAGCCAAAGGGAAGCAAGATAGTGATGGAGTCACATGGGTTGGGGAATGTCTTTTCCCCTCCTTCAGGTTGGGGGGGGGAGGAAGAAAGGCACCCATCCCTGAAGCAAAGGAAGCTGATGGAGCTGAAATGGGGCTCTGGTGTCCCCCCATTGAATTCACTGGAGTGGGGTATAAAGGGTGTAAAGGTGCCACCTTTCCCCCAAGACCCCACCTCCCACTCATTCCTCTCTGTCCCCTCTCCCTCGTCGCTCCCCTTTCGGGGTGGGGGGAGGCCAAAAGTTGGAAGGGTGGGCAGGAGGAGGCCATACGAACATAGGAATGGCCATACTGGGTCAGACCAAAGATCCATCTAGCCCAATATCCTGTCTGCCAACAGTGGCCAATGCCAGGTGCCCCAGAGGGAATGAACAGAACAGGTAATCATCAAGTGATCCATTCTCTGTCGTCCATTCTCAGCTTCTGGCAAACAGAGGCTAGGGACACCATCCCTGCCCATCCTGGCTAATGGGCATTAATAGACCTGTCCTCCATAAACTTATCTAGTTCTTTTTTGAACCTGTTATAGTCTTGGCCTTCACAACATCCTCTGGCAAAGAGTTGCACAGGTTGATTGTGTGTTGTGTGAAGAAATACTTCTTTTATTTGTTTTAAACCTGCTGCATTTGGTGACCCCTAGTTCTTGTGTTATGTTATGAGGAGTAAATACAACTTCCTAATTTACTTTCTCCACACCAGTCATGATTTTTACAGACCTCTATCATATCGCTCCTTAGTCAACTCTTTTCCAACCTGAAAGGTCCCAGTCTTAGTCCTCTCTCTCTGCCACTGGGGCAGCCTCGGGCTCTGCCGACACCAGCCCCTGAGCCGGAGCCTGCAGGTGAGGGGAGAGACCTGGGGAAGGGCTGGGGCCGGGCAGGAAAGTGACTCTGCACCACCGGCCCCTCCTCGCCCCAGCTCTGCTCCCAGGGGGCGGGAGTCAGCGAGTCCCAGAGCTGCTGCCTTCCCTGCACCCCCCAGGCACTGCCCCCTGAGCACCTGCAGGAGCCGAGAAAGCTCTGGGAAAGCGAATGCCCACAGCCAGCACTTCCTGGAGCATAGCTAAGGGCCTGCAATCAGCGCAGCCAGGATTGGTAGGATGGCTCTCTGCTTCAGACACTGCACTAGGACACGTGGGTTCTGTCTCTGGCTCTGCCACTGACTCCCAGTGTAACCTTGGAAAAGTTGCTTAGTCTTGCTCCATGCCTCAGTTTCCCTCTGTATAAAATGAGGATGTTAGTACTTCATCTCATGCAGTGGAAAATACAGAAGGTGTATATATATATACATATATACACACATATAGGGCACATGAAACAGTACCATATAATGTGTATGGTAACACCCATTGTTTCATGTTCCCTGTGTAAATATATATATTCCTCCTGTATTTTCCACTGCATGCATCCGATTCCGTGGGCTGTACCCCACGAAAGCTTATGCCACAATAAATGTGTTAGTCTCTAAGGTGCCACAAGTACTCCTGTTCTTACTGCTGTGTCAGGAGTTCTTTCATCGGTGGGTGATTTCTGTGTCCACTGCACACACAGGGGCCAGGCAGATTCTGCTACACATATTCATATTGAATAGTAGTTGGGAAACGTAAGAATTGCCAGACTGGGCTGTGCCAAGGTCCTTCTAGCCCAGTATCCTGTCTCTGACAACGTTCCAGAAGATGTCAGAGCTTTGCTGTAGCAGATGTGGGATAATCTGCCCCCAGACAGATCTCATCCTGGCGTCTAATACGAGACTCCTTCTGCCCCATGACAGAAGATGTTTACAAGCAGGAGTCAGGCTCACAGATTTTTAATTTTAAAATAAGCAGGATTGACACATCGCCAGACTATGAAATTAAAGGAGTGCCGAGCAATCTAATAATGGCTTAAAAACATCCACCTTGCATATTTTCATAGTGGCTTTGAAATTCTTGTGGAATTAATCTGCCAGAGAAAATGCACTATCCACAGCCAACCTATCATCCTTAGGGATAGGCCAAACTCTGGTACTCTTGCTATGAATATTATTTCACTCCCTGATTAATGAACGCCATTGATTTTGGAAAAAAAACTGAGATTGTTTAATCTAGAAAGTAGATGACTATAAGGGGACATAATTCTCCTAACAACTAGGTGCCATATTCATAGACCAGGATCCGCTTGTACTAGTTGCTGTACAAGCCCACTCTTAAATGCTGATCTTGAATCCAGGCCCACTGGGTTTTTGGGAAGCAGCCCTGGGATGCTTCACCGGCGATTCTCAGGCCTCAGTGGTTTTATATATACATATATATATATATTTCTCAAAGCAAATTAATTAATAACTTGC
This sequence comes from Gopherus evgoodei, assembly GCF_007399415.2. Lineage (NCBI taxonomy): Eukaryota > Metazoa > Chordata > Testudines > Testudinidae > Gopherus > Gopherus evgoodei. The sequence continues at coordinate 2,565,113 of NW_022060005.1, read as the reverse complement.
TGCAAGTTGCTAAGTTAATTGGTTAATAACATAGTAAAAGCATCCAGACTGGTTAATAACTTTGATTGGTTAATAATTAAATCACACAGTGTTTTAATATTGTGTGCTCGCTGCAAAGAGCCAGAGGAGACACATTACAGTCTCCCATTGGAGTACCTGGGACTGGGAACTCACCGACCTGGTTGGGCCAGCTGCCAGGGTTCTACGACCCATTTCCTGATTGGTCACATGATCTTGGCTCTGATTGCCCGGTGACGCTATATAATTTCCTGTTTTGCTACTAGCCTTGTGTCATAAACAGATAGCTAAGGGTTAATGTCTCTTTCACCTGAAAAAAAAAAAAAAGTAACCTGAAGCACCTGACCAGAGGACCAATCAGGAAACAGGATTTTTTCAACTCTGGGTGGAGGGAAGTTTGTGTGTGAGTCCTTTGTTCTGGGTCTTCTGCCTGTCCCTCTCAGCTATGAGAAGGATTTTTCTATTTCCTGCTTTCTAATCTTCTGTTTCCAAGTTGTGAGTACAAAAATGGTTTGTTGTTTTGTATTTACATGTCTATAGTTGCTGGAGTGCTTTGAATTGTATTCTTTTTGAATAAGGCTGTTTATTCAATATTCTTTTAAGCAAATGACCCTGTATTTGTCACCTTAATACAAAGAGACCATTTTTATGTATTTTTCTTTCTTTTTATATAAAGCTTTCTTTTTAAGACCTGTTGGAGTTTTTCTTTAGTGGGGAACTCCAGGGAATTGGTGGGAGGAAAAAGTCAGGGAGAAATCTGTGTGTGTTAGATTTACTAGCCTGACTTTGCATTCCCTCTGGGTGAAGAGGGAAGTGCTTGTGTTTTAAGGCTGGAAACGGGGGAGGGTGGAATCCCTCTGCTTAAATTCACGGAGGTTGCTTCTGTGTATCTCTCCAGGAACACCTGGAGGGGGGAAGGGAAAAGGTTTATTTCCCTTTGTTGTGAGACTCAAGGGATTTGGGTCTTGGGGTCCCCAGGGAAGGTTTTTTTGTGGGGACCAGAGTGCCCCAAAACACTCTAATTTTTTGGGTGGTGGCCCCTTTACCAGGTCCAAGCTGGTAACTAAGCTTGGAGGTTTTCATGCTAACCCCCATATTTTGGACGCTAAGGTCCAAATCTGGGACTAGGTTATGATACCTTGTCTGTGCAACAGGCCTTTGCCTTGCTAGTGCTGGCCTCACCTGCCCCTGCCTTACTGCCTCGCTCTTGCTGTGCCTTCCCCTTGGATTGGATCTCACCATGATCAGACTTCTTGCATGAACTCTGATCAGGACTCCCTTGCCCCCAGACATTACCTACAGAACCAGGGCCGGCTCCAGGCACCAACGAAGGAAGCAGGTGCTTGGGGCGGCCAATGTAAAGGGGCGGTACGTCCGGGTCTTCGGTGGCAATTCGGCAGCGGGTCCCCCAGTCTCTCTCGGAGGGAAGGACCCTCCTCTGAATTGCCACTGAAGAATGAAGTGGTGTGGTAGAGCTGCCGCCAAAGTGCCACCAATCGCAGCTTCATCTTTTTTTTTTTCCCACTTTGCCGCTTGGGGTGGCAAAAAAGCTGGAGCCGGCCCTGTACAGAACAAAAAGACAGGCTCTGTCCTAAGGGTCTTAGAAACTTGGTATGAAATGAGAGACAACAGAGGGGTATGAACACAGGTACTGGCTTCCAATTGTCCTGGCGGGTGCTCAACCTCAAGCCCTGCCCCCACTCCATTCCTTCCCCCAATGTCCCACCCCATCTCTTCCTGCCCCAGCTCTGCCTCCAGTTTGCCCCCACTCATAAACTTTAAGGTCAGAAGGGACCATTATGATCATCTAGTCTGACCTCCTGCACAATGCAGGCCACAGAATCTCACCCACCCACTCCTGTAACAAACTCCTGACCTACGTCTGAGTTATTGAAGTCCTCAAATCATGGTTTGAAGACCTCAAGCTGCAGAGAATCCTCCAGCAAGTGACCCAGGCCCCACCCCACCCCTTACCCCAATGCCCCATTCCACATCTTCCCGCCCCTGATCTGCTCCCTCCCCACCTCTTCCCGCACCCTTTCCTAAGTGCGTCACCTCTCTGCTTCTCCCCCTTGTTGCAGACACAGCAGTGCCAGAGGCAAGCAACAGTGGTTCGTTGCCTAGAGTGCTTAAGCGCCAATAAACACACCAGGGTGGAGAAGTAAACAACCAAATTTATTTGAGCTCAGATAAGGTGCCAGGGAGAAATAACAATCTCAGATCCTGCACACCTAAAACAAGCAGTTTCTTCCTTTTATATCCCAGTTGTTTACTACAAAACTTTCTTGCTGACTAGCTGATTTCTTACTTCCCCCTCCTTTCCCATCCAGCTGCAGTATCTTCTCTCATTCAATCTTTTGACTTCCCCCTTCCTCCCCCCTCTCCGCTGCTGAGCCATGTACACAGTATCTTAAAACGACCTTGAACGTGCTCTAGCCTAGCTTCAATGTGTTACAGCAGAGAACTGGCTATTACAATCAAAAGCTAACTGCTAATACTACATTTTTGCAGCTATTAGTACATTAGGTTACACTAGGTTACACAAAGTGTTTAACATGGAGGAACACTGGTTCATTGAGGCCTACAACAGGAGGGCTTCATTGACACTTGTGGTCTATCACCTTTCCGAGTTACCTAGGGTTATGCCAGAGTCACACCAACAACTCCCTCCTTTGAGAATACTCAACAAACTTTTGGCTGAGTGTTCTCACATTTAAAGGATAACATGTGATTAAGCTCTAGGGAGCTGGAGTGCTTTACAGCAAGCAAGCAAGAGAAGAGTAACGATACACAACACCACACCAGTGAGCAGGAGGTGAACAATACCTTCCCTTAGTTTTTCCAGGTTGAGCAACCAGCCCCAGGGGGAATCAGAAATAGTAGGTTTCTTTTCCTGGGCCTTCCACTGTTCAAAAGCCTGTTTGGCTGACAGGATGTGCTTGTTAATATCCTGTGCGCTTTCTGGGACATAAGTACAGTATTCATCCCCTATAAGGGCGCACACCCCGCCCTGGGAAGCCACACTTCCACCCAGGAAGTGTCCACATATGTCTCCATGATCACAGATCAGCTGGTATTCCTGATGCGTCTGTAAGGGCAGTGGGCCAAGTCTGATACTCAAGATTACTCTGAATGGCCATCAGCTGGTCATTCAGGAAATCCCGAATTCCTAAACATACTAGATCCCACTGCAATGCCTTCCCAGCCTCAGTTATATTCAATACCATCTTTTCTTCGTGTAGTACTATAATACACCTGTTATTTAACTATTCTCAGGTACTGTCAAAAGGCATTCCCATTAAGAGCATACATTATTAGTCATTGGAATGGTTTCAATATGGGTAAAATTTCTAGTAGCAGAACAAACTTTTGGGTACTTGTTATTTAAAATCCAATTAGAGAGAGCTATATATATGCTGAGGGATTTATCCAAAACACAGGGCGCAGCCTGTAGAATAAACCCCAAAATCCATTCAATACCACATTCCCAAACATGGGTCCCACAAATGTCCTCCCACCAGTGTATAATTATTTGTTTCTTCACCAGGGTCAGTTCTTAATGTCCTTTCTAGTCAGGAATTCCTGGACTTTGGCAATTTCAGTGGAGCGAGTGTTCCTTCTTCTTTCCCAAAACAGTCGTGATGCAGCATCCTATAGGGCAGAGGTTACTAGCACATAACCCTGTAATGGTTTTGATTCTTCTAGAAAAAGTCAAAGGCACAGTAGATCTGTCAGTGGATAAGGGAGAGGTTACTAGCACGTCACCTTGTACTTTTTCCCTGCTGTCCAAAAGGCACAGTGGAGCTAGAAGGTGAAATAGGCTAATCATCAGTAGGAGAATTCTCCCGATGTGGAGTGGGTCTTTTTGCAACGAGAATCTTGGGTCCAAGCAGTCAGTCTTTGGCACTTCACAGCAGTGTTGGTAGTCACCGGGACTTAAGGGCCTTTCCAGCATGGAGCCAAGGCAATCTTTCGTCGGTGGACCTTTACATCAATCCCGTCTCCTGGTTCCAAGGAGAGGCAGGGCTGCTAGGGTCTTTGGGTAGCGCTTCTTTACCTGTGAGAAAAGAAACTTAACACATTTCATTAGTGCCTGGCAGTGTTTTTCAGATTTCATAGCTGTGTGGGCAAATTCAGGCCCTCCTTTTCCTGGTTGTTAGCCAAGTCTTAACTGTGAGCAGTGTCCTTGAATGGAGTCAGTGTCTTATCTATAGCCTGAGCTTGCTAGCTAATTCTTTTTTTCCAGTTGACTCATTCTGTTCTTTGTTCTTTTTCCTTTCTTGTCTTCTTTTAACCTGCAAAGGAAACCTCCACTTTTTACTCATACACCTTTTCCCAACAATGAAGACATAAACATTGTCATTATACAGTACATTAGTCTTATTATTTAATATATGCCACACACACCCTTTTACTAAAATAACCTTATTACAGAGCTTTGGGCAACAAGCCAGGACAAGCACACCCATTTTGAGGAGTTCATTCAATTTAACCTCTACTCCAATAGCTTTCCACCATCCCCAGCCCTCTGGCTAGAAATCTGAGGTAGCCAGAAAGATCCCATATACAATATGGGGAGTGGGTTAACTTTTCATGTCCTTGCTTTCAAAGACTGTTGGTATGCAAATTTTAACATCAATTTTTGCAATTAACAGTTTGACCAATGAAGTTTCTTTTCCTTACTTAAGGAAATGCATTAGACTTTAGTATATTACATTCTTATGATTTACCCAAACGCTTTGTATTCCAAGTTGAACAAAACAAGTATCTGCATTTTAATTTAACCTTTTTGTTTGATTTTAAACTAGACTATTTTATAAAAATATTAAACACAAAAATTCCGGCCACAAGACAAACACCACAAGACAGAACATAGAACACAAAACATAATTTCTATTGTGCCAGTAAATGCATGGTATGTTGAATGCTGTTCAGCTGGCATCAGTTTTCTCTGATTATCTGAAAGACAAATAAACAAGAGGTCTACCCACCCTTTCTGGGCAGACAATCATCACTTGAAATATACAAATACCCTTGTTGACTTCAGGCAAAAACAGAGGAATTACCCCATATTTTCTTGTATTTGTTTCATAAGCAGCCCAGGTTTTCTGTAACACTGTATACATTCTTCAGCTAATTTAACTAAATTGTTCATAGCCAAACCAAATGATTGCAATCCAATAATTTCTTTGCCTGAATTTATTTACAAACATTTCACAGACACCAAAAACCTTTTTTTCTTTAGCATTTTTACAAAGTTCAACTGCTGTTTTCTCCAGCAACTACAGAGTTAACTTCTCACTCTCCCTTAAATCACTTGCTTGTCTTCCAACAGCCACTTTTATCAACTCAAATCACCATTCCAAGTAAGTCCTGGGTATTTGAAATCCCCATGCTTACACTTACTGACTCCTTCCTTCCACTACACCCTTAAAGTTTTCCAACCTGTTTTCCAATCTCTCTGTCTGTTGCCTGCCTGGGCCCAATCCTGCTTTTCTTGCTGAACTGTCCCTTCCATGGGCCCCAACTTGTTCCACTACCAGTTTAGCTAGGAGGGTGGGCTTTTCAACTAGCCCCCACCCTTCCTGGTCTCTTCCCTTAAACATTCTTACTCACAAGACTACCCGAGTCCTCCTTCATGAGGCTTGTCACCTGGACAAAAACACATGATCCATTGGGCAAAGGCCATTTACTTAACATATAATTTAAAGGACTATTCTTAGAGGGTTTACCCAGAGACTCATTCATCTGTTTGACACTTAAACAGAAAAGAGAATTACACAGAGCGCAGAGGGAATTACAGTCTAAGCCAGACTTTCCCACTTCTATACACAGACCGCTATAGGAGACGGGACAGAAGGATCTCAATTCAACCTCATAGCTTTCTCGCACACATGGCTTCCACTCGGAGGAATTACGAACGAGAGGTTCAGTTCTGCCCACACTCCTAACGTCCAAATGAACAGAGCAGAAAAACAACAGTAACCGGTTAAAGAGAACAGAACCAAAACCAGATAGTGTTTCCTTATCCTATTAGGGCTCACTTTTACTCATGCAATTCTCAACATATAACACCAACAGTACCAAGCAAAGCAAACATAAAATAACAAGGGTAAAACAAATAGACGGTGTAAGTTCTGCAGGGCTCCCTCCTTCTTAATTGCTCACCAAACTGTGACAAATTTCTGTTACCAAGCTATCCCTCGTGTCAGGTGATCAGGCTGACACTACAGGATCGTTGGGGGAAGATAAAGAAAACACACCATATAACTGAATTTTAAAGCTTCATTAATAAAATAATAAAATAATAAAACAACAATGGAGAGTGTTGGGAACGCTCCCACATTACTCAGGAAAACATTAATGCCCCAAGCCCCTTTCATACCCACACACTTACGTCCAGACTGGCCACTTCTGTGTATAATGTTCAGAGGAGGGGGAGAGGTGGACAGGAGATTATCCTGTATACAGCTTGTCCAGAATTTCCAACATGCTTTTGCTCTTGGGAGGGCTGTTCTCTTACACCCTGGAGTCTCCTGCGGCGTCTCTTTCAGAGATTCCAGTCCAGGTCGGCTGCCTGTGGCTTCTTTGGTGTCACCAAGCCACACCGACTCCAGGGTCACAAAGGCACACTTACTGGACAGTTAAGCTTTGCAAATGTAATCTCAGTTCTGTAACTTGTATTGCCTTTGGTTCGCCTCTGTCTATATTTTTTCACAGCCAGCTGGGGCTGAAAGCAGCCCCTCCCTGCACCAAGCACAGTCCGCGCCGATTCCTGACCCTGAACGCAGAGCAACCCCCCCCCTCATCCCTAGGCCAAGATGATTTTTAAATTAACCCGTTCCTTTCCTCAATAGACAAATTTGCTCACCCTGTGTCAGGGCTTTTTGGTGATTAAACGGTCCTCTTCGATGTATGATCTTATCTAGATTGAAGTACCTTCTAGTGGGCATTGTTTAGATGGATTTTCACGCATGTAAATATTCCAATTCTCTAAATACCTGCAGGTTGTTGAACCATAATGTACGTACATGTAATATGCTGGGGTACTCTTAGGGGGTGAGATGGAATGTTTAGACTGCCCCTTCCCCATTTTCCACTTACACACACAGGGAGGGTGCCCTGTCCGCGCTAGCGGCTCATAAACTAAGGATTTTTCCCTACAGGGTACTCACACAGGAGAGGCTAACGAGGATGGCCACGACCCTGCTACACCTCCCTTCAGCAAAGAGCGTCGGCTAGTCTCTGGGAGACGGCGCCGCTTACTCTGATTGCATCCAGTGAGATGATCAGACTGTCAGTAGCCCACACGGAAAGAAAAGGGGGAGGGAAGATGGGTACACACACTCCTAGAGCCAGGTAGCTTCCTCAGCGGACGATGCCAGGCCAAGTCAGCCCACCATGGGTCGGACCTCCTAAAGATCCACTAGTTACCGGGCTTGCGTTAGAGTAGTCCTGGTCACGAGCTTTTGCTTCACAGGGTACTCTGGGCGTCTTCCGGTAACAGTCACTCATACTGGCCCTTTTTTTTTTTTTTTTTTTTTTTTTTTTGCAGCCACAACAGGGAGAGAGTGCACTAGGACATAGGGTCTCGCCTTCCTAGACAGGTCTCTCCTTTGTCCCTGAACTATCCCTAACCTGCTTTTGGATCCTTGCACTCCGCCAGACAGGGGGAAGAACAGGAGTTACGGTTTGTTTTTTTTTCTTTTTTTTTTTCTTTTTTTTCTTTAACCAGAGCTTTTCATACAAACAGTTTCAGAACCTACCTGTTCACTGACAAAACAGGAGTAATTGTACTGTAATTTACTGATCTTTCAGGTGGCCACCTTTCCTGACCCTTTAATTTGTACTGAGGCCAGTCCACTGTACAAAACCTTTGTAACCTAGTTTTGGATAACGGATCCGATCCAAACACCTTCCAATTCTCCAGAATGCATTCTAGGGGGGAGCACCTTGCCTTCCCCACCTTGCTCTGCCCCTGTCCCGTGTCGCAGGTAGATGCTGGGCATCCCCAGATCCTAACAGAGAAAGTCCAGACAACCGGACTGTTCCTACCTTATCCAAGGGACCGGTTCCTCACCGTCGCCCAGGACCGGTTCCACACCGTCGCCCACAACTGCTTCTCCACTATTTGAGCGCGTTGCACCGTTGTGCCCTCTGGGGTCGCTCACACCGCGTCTCCGCCGAGGCTCCCGGTGAAGTCACCAGTGTGCACTGGGCGTCGGTCGTCACCGCGAACCGTTGACCTCCAGGAGGGATCCAGGCAAGGCTAATTTTCGCCTCAGCCCACCCAGGGACGCCAAAAACTGTTGCAGACAGCAGTGCCAGAGGCAAGCAACAGTGGTTCGTTGCCTAGAGTGCTTAAGCGCCAATAAACACACCAGGGTGGAGAAGCAAACAACCAAATTTATTTGAGCTCAAATAAGGTGCCAGGGAGAAATAACAATCTCAGATCCTGCACACCTAAAACAAGCAGTTTCTTCCTTTTATATCCCAGTTGTTTACTACAAAACTTTCTTGCTGACTAGCTAATTTCTTACTTCCCCCTTCTTTCCCATCCAGCTGCAGTGTCTTCTCTCATTCAATCTTTTGACTTCCCCCTTCCTCCCCCCTCTCCGCTGCTGAGCCATGTACACAGTATCTTAAAACGACCTTGAACGTGCTCTAGCCTAGCTTCAATGTGTTACAGCAGAGAACTGGCTATTACAATCAAAAGCTAACTGCTAATACTACATTTTTGCAGCTATTAGTACATTAGGTTACACTAGGTTACACAAAGTGTTTAACATGGAGGAACACTGGTTCATTGAGGCCTACAACAGGAGGGCTTCATTGACACTTGTGGTCTATCACCTTTCCGAGTTACCTAGGGTTATGCCAGAGTCACACCAACACCCTCACTCCCTGCACCTAATGCACCCTAGAGCTGATCCACAGTGGGCAGGAGGCACTGAGAGGGAGGGGGAGGCGTTGATCAGTAGGGCCGCCTGTGAGCAGGAGACACTGGGAGGGAAGGGGGGAGCTTGGCTGGCAGTGGGTGCTAAGCACCCATTAATTTTTTTCTGTGGGTGCTCCAGCCCTGGAGCACTCACAGAGTCAGCACCTATGGGTATGGACAAACATGGGAATACAAGGAAACAAGGAGACAATATTGGTCAGTGTGATAGACAACCATCTCTGCACATCAGCAAAGACCAAAACATTGTTAAGGTTTGTTTGTTTTTTTGACATCCCAGCAAAGCAGAGTTTTGAGAAGTTTTGAGAAGTGGATAATGAGGTAGTGCTGCAGGAATTTCTGTTCTTCCTGCCTGTAGCAAAAGAAGAAGGTGGGATCACTTGAGGACTACGTATTCTGTTCATTCCCTCTGAAGCACTTGCCACTGGCCACTTTCAGAAGACAGGATACTGGGCTAGATAGATCATTGGTCTGAGCCACTAGAGCCATTCCAATGAACAAGGGGACATGCAATGAAATAAAAAAGTGGGAAATTTCAAAACCAATAAAAGGAAATACTTTTTTGTGCCACCTGGAATTAGCCTGCGGAACTCATTGTTACAGGAAGTCATTGAGGACAAGAACACAGCAGGATTTATATGGCGAACAAGAATATCCAGAACTGTTACAAGGAACACCACCACATTCTGTCAAGGATAGTAAACCTTGTGCTTCATGGCTTAAGCCAGTCTCTAACGTGCAACCCCTGGTGTAAGTGACAACACAAGGGAAAAAGCCTCTGGTGTGGGTGAGGGAGTGAAGGATTCTGATTTGGGTTCCAAGTGTAAAAGAGGACAACAAGGTCAAGACAGAGGAGAATTAGCCCCACAAGAGGCTGGCACTGTTTATCCTGAAAAGCTAACACCGGCCTGCATCTTTACATTTATTTCAGTGGGTGTAAACAAGAGCATAATCCAGCCGTGGCTTTTCAGATATTTTGTCTCACAAAAGGGTTGGGAAGGAGATTCTAAACATATTAAACAAACTGTTAAAAGCCTAATTTAGTTGGGAAGGGAAGAATGGTTCAGTGGTTTGGGTTGCCAGCCTTACATTTAGGTCATATGGATTCAATTCCCTCTTTTTCTTCTGACTGAGGCTATGTATGACTTTACAAGGGGGTTATCCCGCTGTAAGGTCTCCCGTGTTGAGGTCTCCTGTTGGCATAATTAAACCACCCTTAACGATCAGTGATAGCTCTGTCAGTGGGAGCACAGCTTCTGCCGACGAAGCACTGTCCACACCAATGCTTTCTGTCGCTAAAAATTTTGTCATTCCAGGGGGTTTTTTTCCCCACACCCTGGAGTGACAAAAGTTTTAGCCACAAAAATGCCAATGTAAACATATCCTAAGCGCCAAAGCTTATCTCTCACCAACAGTAGTTGGCCCAATAGCACATATTACCTCAGCTACCTTGTCTCTCTCATCACTGGAATTGGAAAAGGTTCAGAAAAGGGCAACAAATATTTTTAGGGGTATGGAACAGCTTCTGTATGAGGAGAGATTAATAAGACTGGGACTTTTCAGCTTGGAAAAAGGGCAACTAAGGGGGATATGATAGAGGTCTATAAAATCATGACTGGTGTGGAGAAAGTGAATAAGGAAGTGTTATTTACTCCTCCTCATAACACAAGAACTAGGGGTCACCAAATTAAATTACTAGGTAGCAAGTCTAAAACAAACAAAAGGAAGTATTTCTTCACACAATGCACAGTCAACCTGTGGAACTCTTTGCCACAGGGTGTTGTGAAGGCCAAGACTATCACAGGGTTCAAAAAAGAACTAGATAAATTCATGGAGAATAGGTCCATCAATGACTATTAGCCAGGATGATCAGGTGTCCCTAGCCTCTATTTGCCAAAAGCTGGGAATGGGCAACAGGGGATGGATCACCTGATGGGTGCCTGTGCAGTTCATTCCCTCTGGGGCACCTGTCATTGGCTACTATCAGAAGACAGGATACTGGGTTAGATGGGCCATTGGTCTGACTCAGTATGCAGGGCTGGCTCCAGGTCCCAGCGCGCCAAGCGAGTGCTTGGGGCGGCATGCTGCGGTGGGGCGCTCTGCCGGTTGCTGGGAGGGTGGCAGGCGGCTCCGGTGGACCTCCCGCATGCGTGCCTGCAGAGGGTGGGTTTGCTGGTCCCGCGGCTCATTGCTTGGGGTGGCGAAATGGCTAGAGCCGGCCCTGCCAGTATGGACATTCTTGTGTTTTTATCATAGGTCACTTAGACTCTTTGTGCTTCAGTTTCCCACGGGGCTACCCTGCGTCCCAGCAGTGCTGGGAGGAGGATGAAAGCTTGTGTGACACTGGGATACATGGTGCTGTGGGCTGCAGCTAGAGACACTTCTGGAACCCAGGGAGCGGAGGGGCTGGGGAAAGTGGAGTCTGGCCCGGCTGCCTCTAGAGGGCTCTGGCTCTGGCTGCGGAGGGGCTGCTGCGCTCTGTTTCCTCCGGCCCGGATACCGGGGTTTGGTTTCCGGAGCGAGACGGGGTGACTGGAAGTGGCGGCGGGCGCCAGCTCCATTGTGACTCGAGATCGCGGGCTGAGCCGCTGCTGCTGCGGTGGGTCGGAAACCTCGCTCTGTGCCCAGCCGGGGGGATTTTCTGCGGGGGCTGGACCCAGCCCCTGGGGCAGCCCCGGGCTCTGCCGACACCAGCCCCTGAGCCGGAGCCTGCAGGTGAGCGGAGAGACCCGGGGAAGGGCTGGGGCCGGGCAGGAAAGTGACTCTGCACCGACGGCCCCTCCTCGCCCCAGCTCTGCTCCCGGCGCGGGGGTCTGCGAGTCCCAGAGCTGCTGCCCACCTTGACCCTCCCCCCCCCGGCTATGCCCCCCTGAGCGCCTGCAGGAGCCGAGCCAGCTCCGGGGAGCGAACGACCCGGGCCGGGCCAGGGACCGAGTGTCCCAGCCCGAGGGGAGGGGGCGGAAACTGGCAGGGGTAGGAGGAGCGATCAGTGGGGTGGGAGGTTATTATGGGCTGCCAAAGGGGCCCAGTTTTGTGCCCGCTGTCTGGGTGACATGTCTTGCCAGTGACTCATGCTTAGAGGATTCCCCTTTGTGGGGTTCCCCCAGGCCTTGAAACAGGGCATGCTGGGGGATTCCCCACATCTCCCCAAACAAAGGGAATGGGGATGAACCCAGAGCACCTCTGGAGACCAGGGTATTGCAGGGAGTCAGAGGCCACTGGGAAGGGGAAGGGAGGAGAGGGGGATTCTGGAGGCTCATGTCTGGGAGGAGAGTTGGTGGGGACAGCTGGTAGCACTGCAGGTAACATGGGGTGAGCCCAGGGTAACGGGCATCAGGTTGTTGTGGGTGTAGGGGGATCCTGAGGCAGGCTGAAGTGGGCCTTGTAGGAATCTGGGGAGGGTTGTAGGGAAGCTGGGGAAGCCCCTCTCAGTTTACCCCTCTCCCCACCAGCTTCCCCAATTCTGTCCTGTCCCCTTTCAATCCATACCCCTCCTTTGTCCCCATGGGCAGGCGATAGACTCTTCTATTCAGCCCTCTGCTTGTTATCACCCTCCCGCAGGCTGCTGCTAGGGTTCAGAGGGAGCAGAGAGCCTTCCCGGCTGCCTAATCCACCACCATACACTCCCCTTCCCTCCCCCCCCAACCAGGGAGCAGAGATCCCTGCTGGGAGCAGGGAGGGACCGAACTGCCAGTCCCTGGAAAGTCCTGGGAGCCAAACCTGCCCAGACCCATTTACTGCAGCATTCCTGGGCAGTTTCACTTTCCCATGAACAAGGTGAGGAGCAGAGAGAGAGAAAAAGTCAGTTCTGCCTGGTCCCTGCGCTGTTCTGCCTGTGCCCAAGGGGAATCCCACAAAATAGGCAGCTTCTTGGGTTCTGCTCTTTTCTAGTACGTGGGTCCGAGACTCTGTTCCTGGCAGGGTTTAAAAATGTTTGGGTGGCTTTAGGCCTGGTGGGAGGGGCCGGGTCTGCTAAAGTGACACTAGGAGCGCTGCAGCGGCGCAGCTGCACAGGGCGTCTGGTGAAGATGTTCTAAGCTGATGGGAGCAAGCTGTCCTGTCAGCATAATAAAACCATCTCCACAAGAGGCAGTAGCTAAGCCGGCAGGAGAAGCTGTGCCACCCACATAGCACTGTCCAGACCAGCGCTTAGGTTGGTGTAATTTACATCATTCAAGGGGCATGGCTTATCTCTCCCCCCTCCCCGCAGCGACATAATTACACCAACATAACCTGCTGTGTAGACAAGCCCTCAGCGTTTTCTCAGCAAGGCAGAGCCCATAGGTGCTGGAACAGTTTTTATAGTGGAGGTGTTGAAAGCCATTAAACAAAACTGTAAACCCTGTAAATGATGGAAATGACTTCAAACCAAGCACCCCCAGCACCCATGGCGGAGCCTAGTGTCTGTAAGAGAAAAGTTTAGGATGTGAAGTGGACTAAAGCCCCTTCTAGAACCTCCCCAGTCACCCTTCTCAGCCTCACCGGCTGCAGCATAACAGGCCCTTTTCTCTCCAGATTGTCCCAACCCCCCTGGGGCATAGAGCAAGTTCTGTTCGGCTCAGTGTGGGTATTTTTAGTGAGCTGCTGGAGGAGGAACAGGACTGTAAATGCGCCAGGGGAAGGAAGGGAGGAAAGGGCATGACAAGTCTGCTGCGACTTGTGTGACTCCAGGAGGTCTGGCCACCAGAGATATAGGGGTGCTGGACCCACTTCTTTTCCAAGGAGCCAGCCACTTGGTGACAGGTGCAACGTATGGGAGATGGGCAGCAGGTACTGAGTGGGGGCGATTGTCATTACAGCCGCTGGTGACGTTAGAGGAGGTGACTGTTTCACCATGGAGCCCTGGGTGATGCTGGATCCGCGGCAGAGAGCCCTGTACCGGGACGTCATGCAGGAAAGCTATCAGACCCTGATGTCGCTGGGTGAGGAACTCTTTTCATCTCTCCCTTCTCTTCTCTCCAACTTAAATCCACTCCTTCCTGCCCACCCCCAACCCCCTTCCCCTCTCCATGAAGACGGCCGGGGAGGAGAAGAAAGGCAGGGAGCTGCACCCTAGGAAGCCAGATGTGAGGACGCAGGTATCATGCCAGTGCGGCTAGAAAGCCCCACAGGAATCCTTGACACTGATTGAGTATTAAACGTTTCATGAATCCTAAGCAAGTTGCCACAGAGCACTGTGCTTTGCTGATAGCGAAGGGCAGACTGAGGAGCTCTCATAGGATTGAGGAGCAGCAGGAAGTAGCCAGGGGCTGGATAAGTGGAAAGGACACAGGGCTCGAGGTGGTCCGCAGTTCTCAAACCAGGTGTTTTTTCTTAGGAAGAGTCGGCTTCCTCCCTTCTTCCCCCCCAAAAATGATTTTTTCCTCCCAAAGAATTGTCAATGTTTTGTGGGGGTTGTTTTTTTTAGAGGGGGGGGAGGAAGAGAGCCACTTTTTTTGGATACTTGTTTTCCCGAAATTTGTATCAAAGCCATTATCATCAGTGTTTTTTTGTTTCCCAATAAATGGAATTTTGGGGGGAAATGAAAAACTTCCATACATGTTTTTGGGGAAAATTGAATTAAAAAATAAAAAGTGGGACACTGAGATGAAAACAACATCACAATTTTTTGCCCGAATATTGATTTATTTGTTCATTTTTCAACCCACTCTCTCCGTGGGAGCTGGAGACTGGTAGGAAGGGTCAGATGCCAGGGCAAAGGTATACTGGCTAGAGGCAGAGGGGACCAGACAACAACTGAAACCGTGGAGTGGGCTGAGGACAGAGGCAGAGCTGGCAGAGCAATGAGTGCAGTGGGAGGAGGACACGGAGAGAAGGCCTGAGGGAATTGGGGTCAAGGCTGTGGCAGTGGAGAGTGCAATGAGGATGTGTTTGTGGGGATAGGTCAGGCCAGGAGCTGGTTGCTACCTCGGCTAATGGAGAGGGGGAAGTTGGGCTGGATGGAAGCAGAGAACAGAAGCCCAGAACCTCAAAGGTATTTAGGAGCTGGGCCAGAGAGGGATAGAGGGAGAGGAGAGATGGAGAAATCATCTAGAATGGAGGAGAACAAAGGCTTGCCTGAAAGGGGAGGCCCCAGAGGAAAGAGATTGTGGCAGGGGATAAGAAGGGCTGACAGGCAGGAGGTGATGGAGACTGAAAGAAGAAGCTGAAGAAACCTGAGGTGGCGAACTGAAGATCTGAGGCAAAGTAGGGAAACTGTCAGTTTCCCAGTTCAGTAACCAGGAGGAACTGGCTGGATGGCATCTGTCAGAGCCTCAAACCGCCCAGGCTAATGCATGAAAATTGAGGCACACTGGATGGTTCCTGGCATACTAATGTTGGTTGTAGGTGCTTGGACCTCCCCTCCCACCATGAACAGCTCTGGGCTGGCTCTCCCAGCGTTTGCAGGAGAGCATCATTAGCACTCTCTTTTTTTTTAACAGAGGAGGCCTGGGGTAAAATGAGTAGAAGAACCAGGAATTAAACCTGGGTTTCCTTCCTGACCACATTGCCGCTCCTTGGCTGCTCTGAACGGTCCGTAATACAGCCCTGCGAACAACAACACACTGAAATCTGTGTCTTTTATAGATTTAGTGCAAAATTTGCTTTCTTTATTGATAGTCTACACGCTCGGGGGAAGGAAGGTGTCCGCAGAGTCAGAGGACAAAAGGGGAGGATGGCACAGAGCGGGATGACACAGTCAAGGCCTTTGGTCTACACCAGAGAATGAAGCCATTCGAGCTGAACAGCTGTAATCCCAAAGGGCTCAGTGCTGGCCCGGCTTACTGAACCACTCCACTGCAGGTTTGTCCTGCATTCACCTCCCAAACGGCAGTGCCCTCTGGGTAGCCTCTCCGACAGCTGGAGAGTCCACTGACGCTGCTGTGAGTTTTATTACGGCAGCTGTGAGTGACCCCAACTGAGATTGGGATTCTGTTGTACTTCACCCCCCTCTCAAACCTAGCCAGTGGGGATGCCTGCTCTGAAGAGCTTGTACTTCAAACAGATAAAGGGTGAGAGGGAAAACAGAGGCAGTGACTCACCCGAGGTCACCCAGGAATAGAATCTCGGCATCGCAACTGCCAGCCCAGCGCAGTGTCCACAGGACCGGCTATGGTTCAGCTGCAGGACTAGTCTGGCAGTTCTGGCTAGCTTACCTTCACCGTGGTACTAACACCGTGGCGGGGCGTGGATCAGCGTTCACAACTCTCTCCCAGTCAGTACTCAGCCCAGGGAAGCTAATGATCCAACCAACAGGCCCAATTCGGTGATGAACCCTGGTCATATGCCCCCTGAGGCGTGTCGTGCATACGCTAAGAAAACTAATGCAGGTCAGACTTCAGCCCTGGAAAGTCCTTACTCCCATAGCCCAGGTCATAACTGTGCGCAGCATGTTTGCAAGTGGACCCAGGGCATGCTACAAGCGTGCGGGCAGGTTAAAACAGCTCTTAGCACGGTTAATTTCTCTGGTGCAGTCAAGGCCGCAGAGTGGACAGAACAGCAACATCTATGGTCATCTTCTAGGGCTGAGCAGGCTATAAAGACCAGAGGATGGGCCATAGGACAGGAGGTTTGGAGGAGATGGACAGAGAGGAACGACAGTGCGTAAGTGTAAAAGAAGAAGGCACAGACTTGAAGGCTGCGAGCTTGGAGTCAGTAGAGTTAAGGGGAGAAAGAGACCAGAGGAGTTAGGGAAGTTGTGAGCAACAGGGGCAGGAGGATGAACTGGGGGACAGGGAAATGAGATGAGGCCTGGATCGGAAAGAGAGAGGAGAACACATCACAGAAACCAGGCCACGAGAGAGGGATTCAGCTGTTGAACAGCTGAGCCAGCAAAGAGCTGGGGAAGAAAAGACACCCCCAGGACAAGGGGGCAGCCAGAGAGGCAGAATCAGAGAGCAAGGAGCTGGAGTAGAGACACCTAATGAACCCTGATATCACCTGTTTTTCCCCCACGAGCACTATTTCCGATTTCTAAACCCGACCTGATCTCCTGGATGGAACGAGGGGAGGAGCCATCCGCCCGGGATTTCCAGGGACGGGAGAGCCCCTGAGAAGCCCCCGCAGGTGAGCAACCGGGTGAATCAGACTCCCCCGGCCCATCCACCTGGGCGAATGGGGCACAAACAACACAGCCGCTGGAATTCCCATGAGCTCCCGTCTTCTGCCTCCTCCCACCCGGGTCAGGTTTGTAGCCAGCAGCAGGCGTTGTGGATATAGCTGGTTGGAATTTGATCATTAAAACTTTTTCTTGTTTTTAAGAGGGAGGACCAAAAAAAGGAGCATTTTCACCAAAACAAACATTTTTGCAGGAAATCTTCATTTTGGTCAGAATTTCCACTTTTTCAACCCAAAACTAGAAAATCAAAATAATCTGCTTTTCTTCAAAAATAAAATAAAATAAAGGTTTGCAATAAAATTATTGGTTGGTTGGTTGATTTATGAAAACTGAACATTTTTAGAGACAGCTCAAAGTTTTAAACTGCAGATGGTTTTTCAAAAACTGAAAATTGAGAGAAAGGGATTTCAGACTAGATGTCCCGGTGGATACCCTTTTAGCCTTAAATTCTGGGACTTTTCTGACTTCAGGTTCTTATAGTGACATTTTTGGTGTACGAAATTAAACAAAATTTAAATTTAAAATCGTCTAAAATAAAATTCCCATGAATCATAATTGTCGCTTTTCAGCTAACTCCAGCTGTGTATTTGTGGCAGACGTCAGTCATGGTTCCCCAACAGTCCTGGCTTGTACCTGGCAGCAGCTCCCTTCCCCGGAGTCTTCAGATGGGATGTGAAGGCAGAATAAACCCCTCCTCTCTCTTCTGTGGGGAAATCTGGGTTCCTTTCCCCTCCACGCCCCTGTGCAGGGAGTGACTCATGCCTGGACTCTCTCTCCCTTTGTCCCAGCAGCTGATGGTTTGGTGAGCGACAACGAGGAGGAGGATGCTGAGGAGGAGGAGGAGGAAGGCTCAGAGGAACTGGAACCACGCACGTCTCAGAACCCTGAGTGGGAAAAGAGCCCTGCCAACTCCGATGAACAAAAGAAAGCCCAGCCAGGGAAGAAGCATGACAAAGCCACGCAGCGCGGCCCAGGCCTGAGGAAGCCGAAGGGCACGGTGGCCCAGACTCGCTGTGGCGACTGCAGGAAGAATTTCGAGCGTGGGGCGGCTGGGGGTCGGCAGCAGAAGGGCAAGCCAACCGAGGAGCGCGCCAAACCCTTCCGCTGCCAGGACTGCGGCAAGAGCTTCATCTGGGCATCGCACCTGGAGCGGCACCGGCGCATCCACACTGGCGAGCGCCCCTTCCGCTGCCCTGAGTGCGGGGAAAGCTACAGCCAGAGCTCCCACCTGCTGCAGCACCGCCGCACCCACACCAGCGACCGGCCCCACAAGTGCGGCGACTGCGGGAAGCGCTTCGCCCGGCCTGATGAGCTGGCTGCCCACCAGCAGGGCCATGCAGCAGACAAACCCCACAAGTGCAGCCACTGCGGCAAGGGCTTCATCTGGGCCTCCCATCTGGAGCGGCATCAGCGCATCCACACCGGTGAAAAGCCCTTCAAGTGCCCTGAGTGCGGGGAATCCTTCAGCCAGAGCTCCCATCTGTCAAAGCACCGGCGCAGCCACACGGGGGAGCGCCCTTACCGCTGCCCGTACTGCGGGAAAAGTTTCTGTCAGAGCTCAGACCTAGCCCGCCACAAGCGGACCCACCTGGGCAAGAAACCCCTGCTCTGCGGCGACTGTGGGAAGTGCTTCCGGGCTGGCCCGGCCCTGGCCCGGCACCAGCGCTCCCACCGGCGGGAGAAGGCCCACCGCTGCAGTGACTGCGGCAAAGGCTTCGTCTGGGCCTCTCACCTGGAGCGGCACCGGCGGGTCCACACGGGTGAGCGCCCCTTCCCCTGCACCAGCTGCGGGGAGCGCTTCGCCCAGAAGGCCCACCTGCTCCAGCACCGCAAGACCCACTCCCCCGACCGGCCTTACAAGTGCGGGGACTGCGGCAAGCGCTTTGGGGACAACGCCGCTTTCCTGGCCCACCAGCAGAGCCACGCGGCGGAGAAGAGCTACAAGTGCAGCGACTGCGGGAAAGGCTTCGCCTGGGTCTCCCACCTGGAGCGGCACCGGCGCATCCACACCGGAGAAAAGCCTTTCAAATGCCCCGAGTGCGGGGAATCCTTCAGCCAGAGCTCGCATCTCACCAAGCACCAGCGCAGCCACCTGGGCAAGCGGCCCTACAAGTGTAGCGACTGCGGGAAGGCCTTCGGCCTCACTCTTGACCTCATCATCCACCAGCGGACCCACATGGGCGGCAAACCCTATAAGTGCTCCCAGTGCAGGAAAGGATTCACCCGCCGGGCCAACCTCATCAAACACCAGAGGAGCCATGGGGAGGAGGAGCCCTGAGGGGATTCACAGACTGGGCTGTAGGGTGGAGGGAGCCAAAGGGGGTAGGATAAACATGACAGTTGGAGGCTAACAAGAGCTTGTGTGGCGGGGAATGGTATAAATGTGAGGCTCAGAGGCTAACAGGATACAGGGAGGGTATGGATGTGATACTTGGCTGCTAATGAGGTGGGGGAGCAGTATAAATGTGACACAGGGAGGCTAATGGGGAACAGTATAAAAGTGACACATTGAGGCTAATGTGGGGGAACAGTATAAATGTGTGACGGAGGCTAATGTGGGGGAACAGTATAAATGTGTCACGGCTGCTAATAAGGTGGGGGAACGGTCTAAAAGTGATACATGAAGGCTAATGGTTGGGGAACAATATAAACGTGACACACAGATGCAGTATAAATGACTCTTGGCGCAGCTGCCTTGATATTCCCTGTGTCTCACAGTAAGGTTGCCAGTTTTGGTGGGATGTATTCCTGGAGGTTTCATCGCATGACATAATCTTTAATTAAAGATTAATCTTTAATTCCTGGAGACTCCAGGACAATCCTGGAGGGGTGGCAAACCTAGTCCCTCGAAAGGCATTTCCAGATGTCTCAGAGTGTGTCAACTGGCCTGGCCCACCCCCAGTCACCAAGGGAGACAAAAAACCTGGCAGGCCAGCTAGTCATCACCTCCTGCTCCCCATTTGCTATGGGGTCCTGTGTAGGGATAATGGAGATTTAAACAGAGGTTCTGCTGCACTCCCCCCTCCCCCCTGCAACATGCCCAGGATGGCCCAAACCCTCAAAGGTATTTATTCCTTTGATATCAGTGGATTTTAGGAGCCTAAATATTATTGAGGTTCTGGGCCAACATCCGCAGGGTGAGAAAAGCCTCCAGCGGGATCAGAGCTGCAGATGCTGCTGTGACTTGCCCTTGCCTGTGAGAGCAGCTGCCAGTAGATAAGGGGTTCAGGCCGGGCAGGCAGTGGCCGCAGCAAGGCCATTGTTTTGCTCCAGCAGATCTGAGCTCCCTGAGGACAGAATCAGTTCCTTTTGTCACCAGATCCCAGCGTGGCTCCCCAGAGGCCTGTCATCTCCCAACCCCTGTAGGAATGTCCGTCTGACGCTTCCAGGAGCCACGTCCTTGGATATTTTTTTTTTGGAGTGCATCTTGCTGAGTTTAGTTCTCCACCCCTGAGTCGTAGACAATGGTTTATTTGTGACTTTTTTTGCTTTCTGTTGGAGGCAAATAAAATAGAATGTAGTTTTACCAGCCTTGCAGACTCCAGGATACTTGGCATGATTAGAAATATGCCTTTAAGTACAGCAAGATACTCATTGGAATAGAATCTATTTAATTTGAACAGGAGTGTTGTAGATCTATAGGTACCATTAACTCAGGGCTGGTTCAGACAAACCCAGGCCTTCTGTGGAACGTTTATTTGGGATCCCCGTGAGGGAGAGAGACTGCCCTCTCTCTTCAGTTAGTTATCAACCAGGAGCCCAGTAACAGGCCAAGCCTTTCATAAGTGACGAGCTATTTGAACTCCTCCAAGTACTAAACCTCACACCTTCTACTCCAAGTACAGGGCGTGTTTCTTTGACCTCCCATCTGGAACATAAAGCTACACTGACATGCATATTGGTTTTAGAAACCCTTACCAGAACATGACACTCTACTGTACACGCTTCTCCTATAGGGGGTGTAGGAGAGATCAAAGTCACTTAGTGCCCAGCAGGAAGGCACTCAGATACTCAGGAGATGAGCGCAATAGAAGAACCTATATAGAAAAGAACAACTTTTGGGTGTCCAACTTTTGGGTGTCCGTAAAAGTGTTTAATTTTCCAGAAGGCAGGAGCTTAGCCCTTTTAGGTGGCTCATGCTAGACACCCGAACTCTGTAGGCATTTCTGGAAAACCGTGGCCCAATTTTCAGTCCCCTGCCCTCATCTCCCCTTGCCTGCAAACTCCCAGAATTAAAATACCTGCAGTCTCAATTTTAGAGGAAACGGGGAAAAAATTACAGAAAATTTCAGAGGCCTGACAAAGTTTCACTGGTTTAACGAAGATCTTGTCTACACACGCTTTTTATAGTAGTTTAATTATCATGGTTGGGGTGTGATTTTTCTAATGAACTAAGTGCACTGGTTTATCAATATAAAAGTGCCTTATTCTGGTGTAACTTAGGTAACAAGGCAGCTTACTTCGACCTAACTGTGAAAGTGTCTACACTTAAATTTCGCTCCCGCGGATGTAACTGCCCCACTACACTGACTCCATCTCCATGAGCAGCGTAGAATCAAGGTTGATGTGGTTAGGTCAATGCAGTCTCAGTGTAGACACTGCATTGCTTAAATTGATTGTTACTGGCTTTCAGGACCCGTCCCACAATGCCCCACATTGACAGTACAATCGATACAAGGACTCCTAGTGAGGACACGCACCAATACAAGGAGCGAAGTGTAGACACGGACAAGTGATGCAATTACTGCAGCAGCTGTATGCCAACATCAGTTAACTTACTTTTGTAGCATAGACGTGGTCTTATTCCCCTTCCTTCCAGGTATAGCTGTTCCAGTATACATACTTTTATGCTGAGGTCAGGTCTATACTACAGTGGTTTAGCAGCATAGCTATGTTGGTCAGGGGTGTGAAAAAAAAAACAAGCCAGGGTAGATACAGCTATGCTGACAGAAGAGCTCTCCTGCTGACATGGCTAATGTCAGTGGGGGAGGTGGTGTTACTATGCCAAAAGAAATACTGCTTCTGTTATCATATGCTGTGTCTACACTAGAGGATCTGCTGGTATAGCTGTATGGGCAAAGCATTTGTAGCGTAGACAAGGCCTGACATAACTTTGTCCACAGTGGTATAGATAAGACGGTACAAGGACTAAAGTTGAAATTTTAAAGTGATTCAGTTCAACCAATGCAGCTTTATATATGGACACTCTGAATTTGGTTTAAACCTATTTTACAATGGTTTACCTTGCACTGGCAAATTTTCAGGTGTAAGCTATGCTGATATAACCAGTTTTAAACCAGAGTAAAGTGGTTTACACCAATTCAGCAAATTTAGGTGTGGACGCAATAAAAACAAAGTTGATACAAGTTGACTTAATGTTGTAGTGTAGACCAGGTTTAAACTGTCTTTTAAACCCAATTAAGTTAAACCAGTGCAACTTCTGCATGTAGACATGATCTAAGAAATTAAGCGTCTTTTAAGGATTAAAAAATCATTACACTGACTTCTTTGAAAGTGCTTGGAGATCCGCTGTGGAGAACATACAAGGTAAATGCAAAACATTACTGACTGCACCTTTCCGTTGGGGTTCTGAAGGCCCAGAGGGTCAGGTAGGTACATGGTGACCCAGAGCAGTAGAGGGCATTTCCTGGCTGTGGAACTCAAGGGTCTCATGTCTGACTTTTCTGAGGGTCTTTAGCATGTTCAGAGGGGAGGCAGCCCTTCCGCGTGTCCATGTGTCACTATCCCAGGTGGCCTTCGTTACATAGAGCTTGTGTTTATAGTAAAATCCCCAACTCTCCAGATTGCGCCCCACCCCGTATTCAAAAACCATGAGTTGGGCCCCCAAAAGTCACAAGTTGCTTAAGAGAAACCACCTTGAAAATAATATTTGCTTTCTGAACCTCTAGGGGTTAACACATTCAAGCTTTTCTCTGCAACACAGGGGACTGGATGATGACTTCTCTCTTTATAAAATTATTGCTGAGAATTTCAGGTGACTCCAGCAGCTGGGGCTTTTAGACAATGACCAAATATCACAAGACCAGTGATAAAGATGATGGTAACCCTGGAATTTACTCCCCGCCCCATTGCTGCAATTAGGGCCAAATTAAAAGCTGCCAGGGTCCTAGCCATGTCACCTGCGCCCCTCCCCACACTACAGCCCCACCTTACTTGGGATGCCAGCAGCAGAAGCTACCATTGCAAGAGCCAGCTGATGGAGAGCCTCTGCCTCCTCTTTCAGCAGCCTGTGTCTGCTGCTCCCTGCTTTCATGCAAGTGGAGATCTCACCTGGGCTTGACTCAAAGGATGCTCTCTATAGGGGCCCCTGCTGAGCCACAATGGAGGGCAGCAGCACCCAGGGTCCCAACCCAGAGTCTTCAATTTGGCATTAGCAGTACGGGGCTCCCCAGAGCCGTCAAGCTTCAGAGTTAAAATTGGGATGGATAAGGCCCCCCACCCCTCAGCAATTGGCTCAGGCTCCCTGCAAACTCAGGCAGACATCACCATAGGGGTCACATTTTAAAGCTTAACAAGCACACAGTCTAGGAACCTCATTATTCAAAGAAAACTAAGTACAGGAGTCAGGGCCAGTAGTGCCAAAGGGTAAAATTTTCAGAATCTATGAGATTCATGAGTGACATAGTTACATAAGAGCCTAAGTGTCACTGAACGTCAATGACTCACTTTTGATGGTGGGACATAGCCATCTAAGTCACTTAGCGTCACAGAGCTGTAGGGTCTGGTCTATGCCCTGGCTATAACCAGGCCTGTAGGAGTGACTCTTTTAGTGGGCCAGGCCCCTAGCTGCACACGGTATGTTGACTCTGCACAGAAAAACCCACAGCGGCGAGTCTCAGGGCCTGGGTCAATGCGCTGAAGTAACCATGGAGATGTTCCCACCCAGGCTCCAAGAAACCCACAAAGTCCAAGACTGCAACCCAAGCCTGAACATCTACAGTGCTATTTTTAGCCCCACAAGCTGAGTCAATGGCCCCGGGCTCTGAGACTCGGCACCGCAGGTCTGTCTTGGGAAGGTAGATGTACCTCAAGACGGCCTCCCCGTCTCTGTCCATAGCTGCCTGCAGTGACTCCAACCCAACCAGACTCCAGCAGGAGGTTTCAATCGGGCCCCTTCAGAGCTCTCAGAGTATTTCCAGAGACACCAGGCAGTCTTTGCAAAACAAGGTCACCATTGATTAGTCCCTGGGCGTACAAAATCAGAGAGCCCCTGCACTAGCCCAAAGAGAGGAAGCGTTCAGCCCGGCCAGGGCTCCCTTCAGCCACGCTGCCATCAAAGGCATCTTGTTTGGTTCTTGCTCCCTTTGTCCCTTTGTCCTTGGATTCCAGCCACTTGTCCCTTTTGCTCTCCATCCAGCCAAGGCCTTTGCTCCACTTCCCTGCCAAAGGGTGTGTGCCAGGGAGGGAAGGAGAGGGGAAGCAATCTCTTTCCTCTGGAGTGCTGGTTGCAAACATCCTGGCCATTGGAGTTCCCAGTTCTTCCAATGATAGGAGGTCAGTTTCAGCCATTCCTTTCAGGACCCAGTCATACCCCACCCTCCCTGACAATTACAAACCTTACAGCTCCTGTCCTGTCCTAAGAGCAGCTTTTTAACAGGTTCGCACCCACTAGGGAGCTATGCAGAGCACAGAGGGAAACTGTCATGCATCACCATCATAAAAGTATTACCCAAATCCCTGCTTTGTCACATACTAGCCTGGATCCTTAAAGGGTATTTAGCCCCCTAATTCCCAAAGGAGCTACCTTTGAGGCTTCAGGCCAGCAGTGAGGAGAGTAACTCCTGAATACCTTTAAAAATCTGGCCTAAGTCACTTTTGAAAATGGTACATCTGAAAATGGCACCGTAGGTCTTAATCCGGTTCTGAGTCCGCTGGAGATTATCCAACCTCCTGAGCTCACTGCAAGGCAGCTGGTGTTCTTGTGTTAAAGCAATGAAAGCTTGTAGAGAAACATGAGCATATTTTGAGTCAAACATCACATAGCACAGAAGCAGAGCTTGCTGCAAGCTTTCTGCAACTGCAGGGCTGGCTCTGGCTTTTTTTGCCACCCCAAGCAAAAAACAAAAAAGGGGGGGGGCACAGTGGCAAAGCAAGGATTTAAAAAAAAACAAAAAAAACCCAAACCTGCGGCACAGCCAGAGCAGCAAAGCGGGGGGTGGGAGAAATGGCACGGCTGGCAAAGCGGGGGGGGGGGGGGGGGGGGGCAAAAAAAAAACCCTATAGGGCATCTGGAGCCAGGGTGCACGTGGACTCCATGTGCTGCAGAGTGCGTGCCTGGTCTAGTAGGAGGGAGGGGGAAGGAGGGCAGCCAGGGCTTCAGCAGGGTGCTTGCCCAGTGGCCTCGATCGCTGCGCCGCCTGCCGGGAGGGCTCCACGCTGCTCTGGTCGGTGGGGAGGGAAGGATGCGGGCTGCCCTGCTGAGTTTGCTGCAGGGTGCTCCCCTCTTCCGCCCCCTACAGGGTAGCCAGATCAGGGAACCAAAAGAAAACCAAAACCAAAACCAAAAAAGCAGCTGTGCTACCCTAGGATTGGGTGGAATGCCGCCCCGTAGAATCTGCCGCCCCAAGCACGAGCTTGCTCGGCTGGTGCCTAGAGCCGGCCCTGTGCAGCCGATAGCCCCACTTCTCCACGTGGCATCTGCCTGCATCCTACAGCTGCTTTTGGCCCAGCTCGCCCAGGGCGGGTGGATATGTAAGGCAGGCTGAGCCATGTTGTTATCCAAGGGTTGATCACACGCAGGGCTGAGCAGGCAGTAGTCACAGAGAAGCATGGGCTTTAGCAGGCATCTCCTCCAGGTCCGCAGAGCTCCCTGCTACTAAGCTGCCCATTCAGTATGACTTTCAGCGGCATCTCTGTCACACGGAGCCCCTGGCTGCAGCCAGAGACAGATGCTGCTGGCTGAGTGGCGTCCAAGCTCCCATCTGCCACCACTGAATAGGCCATGGAGTTCTTAGCCAAGGCAGCCAATCACCTTCTGAACAACCCTAACAAGCTAATGTTCTCCGGGGCTTGTGTCGTATTGTGGTAGAGAACTCCGGTCACTTTGAGCACAGAGGCCCAGCAGCTAGCCAGAGTAAGCCATCTTGTCTCATGCCATGTGGCTGGCATTGGCAGTCTCCCACCTGAAGCTAGTTTATCCTTTCTTCTCTTTACCTAAGAAGTGGTCTACAGGGAGGGTGATTTTCTCCACTAAAGAGCCCGGGTTTGTGTTCCTTCAACGAAACATTTTTTTTCTGCAAAGTTGAAGCATTGCTGCAGCATCCTTCTCTGGCCAGATTGTGGCATTCACTCTGCTTGTCTGCCTTCTGCTGCCTTTGCACCCCAAAATCTAAACATGCACGCACACATCCTAAAACATCTGGTTCCTGCCTCATCCCCCTTTTGGCTTCTATCTCCCTTCCCCAATGGTCCCCATCCCCCAAATCATTTGGTTCACATCCCTCCTCCCCATATAGTTTGGCTCCTTTTCTGTCTCCCCTCACCCCCACACACCCCTGAAATAATTTGGCTCTGTTACCTCCCCTACTCACACCCCTTTGTTATTATAGATTGTAAGCCCCTCAGAGCAGGGACCATATTTTTGTTCCGTTTTTGTACAGCACCTGGCATGACAGTGTCCTGGTCCATGGCGGGGCTCCTAGGTGCTGCGGTGTATTATGGTAGCCCCAAGAGACCACAACTGAAATCAGCCCCCCTGTGAGTCCAGGGGCTGCACAAACACCATGTGAGAGGCCCCACCACCTTACAGGCAGGCAGATAACAGACCAGCAGAACATTCCCAGGCGCAGAACTGGGGGACAAGGAGCAAGTTTTTTGGCTTTCCTAATTAACTGCCCTAAGGGAGCCCTCCCCTTGCTGTACTAAGTGCCACTCTGCCCCTGCTGGCACATAAGGCCCTCCCTCCCAGGGGAACAGCCCCCTTCCCCTAGCAAAAAGGCCTGGCTCTCCTGCCACCCTCCTCCTCTTGCCTGCCCCACAACCAGAGCACAAACAGGGGGCTGGGAGGAGGTCGGGTCACTCCATCTGGCAGAGGTTGTGGGGGCATCACCCCCACACCCCTGCCATAGCAATCCATTGGCTCCAGTTCCCCTCTTCAAACGCCCTACCAGAAATCATTCAGCACCAGCATCCGCTCACAAAAAAAAAAAAAAAAAAAAAATTGGCATCCTCCCAGAAAAACATCTCCCCGCTACCACACCCCCTCCCTTACCTGGAAAGAAGGTGTGTAACAACAGGAGGGACCAGCTGTCATCCATCAGCATCCCCAGGGTGAGAGTCTCCACAGAGGTGGATAGAAGGAACTCTGCCCTCCCAGCTGCAGGGTGTGCTGTTTCCAGTTAAAATGGAATTAGGATGAAATCTAGACACTGCTGCTGAAATTTCTCTTGCACACCTGATTCCTTGTACCCACTTTTGCACAGACCAATGGTAGCTGTGCACAGCAGCTGGCCAGGGCTGGCCTCGGCCACAACGTGGGCATGTGGAAAGCAGGTTTGATGAACAAAATTAGAGGCACTTTTGAAAATCCAACCAGTTGTGTCCGGAGAGAAGCAATAAATAGACCCAGTCACCTTGCACAAAGTGATACAGATGCACACGTGCCCTACAAGCACCAGCCATGCTCCCTGTAGTCACATATCATACTCACAGCAAGGTTGCCAACTTTCCCCGTTTTAAGAGTCCCAAGCTGCGTGCCCAGCTCCTGGAATGAAGTGACTGTAGGAAAATCTTTTTAAAAAAATTCTAAGTAAGTTGCTAGCCCCTATGGTTGAAGAAAAAAGCTTGAGAACATGACCCAAGTGTATAACCCAAGGGCTCAGAGACCAGAACGGCAAGAAAAATGCCATTTTTAAAAATGCCAGGGTTTTTAAGACAATCTCCTGATTTTTTGAGGCATCTCTCCTGCTTGTTTTGAATGCTTCCAGGTGGTGGCATGGCTAATCCACCACTGGTGACTCTGGAGAGCTGGCATCTATTCTTGGCTTTTCCCTGGGCCTGCTTGGTGACCTCAGGCACTGCCATGCCTCGGTTTCCCCATGTATACAAGAGGAATAATGATACTGTCATGGAGTCACAAGACCTGGTCTACATTCCCCCCCCCCCACCAACTGTCATCAGGCTCTGGGGAATGACCCCTTTCAGTGTGCAGGACCCACATAGTTCCACGGGGCAGGCCCTCGGCCTCTGAGACTGAGTCTTTGGCAGTAGTCATTCCTGTCTCTCTACTCAGCAAATCCAGCTGAGCCAGATTCCTGCAGGAGGCTTGTATGGCAGCCCTTCAGGGCACCAGGATCTCAGAGTCCTGCAGAGACACAAGCAGCCTTTTCTAAACAAGGGAGCCATTTATTAGTCACCTGACATACCAGATCTGAAAGGCCATGGGGCAGCAGAGAGAGGCAGAAATCAGGGCCAGCTTTAGGAAGCGCAGGGCCCAATTCGAAGAGTTTCGGCGGGGCCCCGGCAGGGATGACTTTAAAAAAAAAAAAAAAGTAAAAAAAACCACGTGGGGCTTGTACTCACCAGGCGGTGCTCTGAGTCTTCAGCGGCGGGTCCTTTACTTGCTCCAGGTCTTCGGCGGCACTGAAGGACCCAGCACCAAAGTGCCACCGAAGACCCAGAGCAAGCGAAGGACCTGCCGCCGAAGTGCCACTGGAGACCTGGAGCGCTGCCAGGTGAGTAAAAATTAAAAAATGCGCCTCTAGCCAGGGAAGGGATTCTCACTGGGCGCGGGGCCTGATTCGGGGGAATTGGTGGAATAGGCCTAAAGCCGGCCCTGGCAGAAATTATGCCAGTCCATCCTGGCCAAGCAAGTGCCATGAGCCAAGCTTTCATGGACTCCCTCCCTGTCTCCCCCTCCTCTTTGTCTGACCACCTCAGTTTCTGCGTCCCTCCAAAAGGGCAGCTCTTAGTCCAGTGCACCTGTCCTGCCTGCTGGGATTTCCTGTTAGGCACTGATTGTTTGTCTTGCTGGATCCTCTGTTGATCTGGATTAGTTTCAATTAGTTTCTCTAGTTTCTCAATGACCTAGTCATTCCCTCTAGACAGCGAGCTGCCACACACCCATCTCCTGCCCTGTTCCAGGAGCAGCGTTAACCCTTTTGCACTCATGGGGTAGCAATGCAGCGTACCGAGGGAAATTCCCACAGATGACTGCCTTTGTATAATGCTTTGAGATCTGCAGCTGAGAAGCGCTAAGTACGAGCTGGATATTATTGTTTGGGCTCTCACCACAGATGGATGCAGCAAAGACAAATACACTTCCTTCCGTCACTCAACACCCCCCCTCCACCCTCCTCCCTCCTGTTCTTTAAGATGAACGACTCCAGACACATTGAGTTTTGCTAAACTACATTCTACTTTATTACCCTCTAATCCGAAGCAAGGAAGTCAAAAGTTAAACCCTTGTCCCACCTCTGTGCCCGCGGCCATCTCCACCCCTGTGCCATTCCCAACCCATCTCTGTCCCAGGACACACCTCCCCCAACAATAAACCAACTTTTCAGGCCCTTCCCTGAGACAAACAACTCGAGCCAGTGACAAAAGCCAATGATCTGGCTGGGAGAACCCAGGTCCAAGTAGTCACCTGCTGTGGTAACTAGGAGATGTAGCGCTAGCCCCTTACCTGCCAGCAGCCGCACTCCTAGGCAGGAGGCGGATTCCAGCAGCTGAGCTGTCAGAGTTCCTGACTCCCTGTGGCCTCCTCACTGATGGACTCACCTGGCCTGCTGACTTCCCCAGCTTCCTTCTCTGCCCAGCCTCTTCCTCAGGAACCGGCAGACGCCCCCTCTCCCATGCTGTTCCCTCCTCCTGGGGTGTCATTCATAGCCCTTTAGGATTCAGGGCCGCTTCCCCTGATACTCACAGGACATTTCCTGTCTTTCCCAGTGCAGCGAGTTCACAGTTCTCAGCTGGCTGGCTCTGAAGAGCAAACGCTGCCATTTCCCAGCACTGTTATCTTTGACCTCCACTCCCTGACTGTCTGACATCACTGCAGAGCTCAGGCAGTAACTTCCTTCCCCAGTTCGGTCTGTCTCCGTCTCTAGCTGTGAGCATCGCTACTTAACCAACTGGCCCCAAGAGGCCAGAGGGGATTTTTTCATTGACACCCATCCAGGAGCACAGTCAGACCCAGCATTAGTGCAACCAAAGATAAACGTAGAAAATGTACTAGCTCAGCCTTCCTAACCATCCTTTGTCTAGCACGGGATGCGTCACGCAGAATCTACGGGGAGCCGTTATAATGAGCTGCCCGGAGGCTCCAGAAAGGAAGGACAGTATAGACATGACACCCTAAAGCTAATAGAATGGAGGGGGAACTGTATAAATGTGACCCTTCCTAGGCTAACACAAAGCCGAGGGGACCATATAAATGTGACACCCTAAAGCTAATGCTATTGACACTGGATTCCCTGGGCCCACAAAGGTTGTTCTAGGCTCCCCATGAAGAGGAGGGCCCGTGGAAACCAGTTGCTGCTCTGCATGGTGAGGGTGAATTCATCTCCCTGGAGCAGAGAGCAAGGCAGAGTCCTGAGCCTTTCCTTTCGCATCCTGAAAGAGGGTCAGGTCCCATGGAGCGGGGCTTGTGCATCTGTGGCTCTCAGGCCAAATTTCATACCTTTGCTGGGCACTGGGTCACTGGCCCCGCCTTTAAATGGCTATAACAAGGCAGATTCCCAGCCACAGAGGCCCTTCGCTGTGCTTATTTCTCCAGGTGTCTCCAGCAGCAGGGAGTCCCACTGGTGAACCATGCCCCTGTTCCAAAGCCATTCCTCTGCTCCAGAGACAGATCCCCTTCCCCCCACCCACTCTCTGTCTGGTTGTCTCTCCCCCAACCTCTGCCCCACATCTCCCATGTCTGTCTGCTCTGAGGTCTCCTCCATTTCCTTCCAAGCCAGTGACAGCACAGAGGCAAACAGAGCGGAGCAGGTGGAAAAAGTCGCATGGGGAGCAGCAGCTCCGTAATCCCATCTCTATCCCACAGCCCGTGATGTTAGATACCCCCCTGCCCCCGGCACACCCATACACTGCAAGCTCCATCTGCTTCCCATCCAACCCCCTGAACACTAAACACTCAGCCCCCTCTCACTCTGATTCCCACCACCCACCCACTGCCCCCTCTGGTTCCTACACCCCCAGTCCCCTAATCTCATCCCCCATCCTCCCCCCTGTCTAGTTCCTATTCCAGACCCAGCCCTCCACCCCCTTCCCTTCTAGCTCTCATTTCCACCTGGGTATGGGGTGGGTGGGGGGAATCCCCTGGCCCTATGCCATTCAGGGCAGGGGGGAGGGGGAGAAAGGGGTCTCAGCTACCAGGCGGCTAAAGGCCCATTTTCCTACATCAGCAGTGAATAATGCTGCTAGTGTGAGGGGGAAAATTGCCACACCCCCCCCCCACAAAGAATCCCCTGGCTGGGGGCAGAACATGCCAGTCCCCAACCAGCCACCTCCAGGGCATGGGGTGTTTCTGGCTCTCTCCAAAGACAGGGGTTCCCCCTCCCCTACATACACCCTGCTTAGCCATGTTAGTTGCTGGGAGGAGGTTGCTGGGCCCAGCTCTCTGGAGGGGCAGCAGCACTGGCCTCCCCTTCCCCTGGTCTCCATGCGCTGGGAGCTGAGAGAGACTTGGTCGCCCAGGACCGGGGGGACGACAAAGGGACAGGGCATTGGAAGTGGGTGGCAGGATCCTGAGCCCAGGCCTCGGGTGGTGGTGTAGTTGTCCCGATCCTCCTCTCGGCCTCCCACCAGGCGGGCGGCAGCAGGGAGAGTGGGCTGTTGGTGCCGACGGCATGGAGTCTCTGGTGGGCCGCCAGGGCCGCACTGAGGCTGAAGGCTTTGCCGCAGTCGGGACAGACATGCCGTTTCTCCGCGCCGGCCTGGGCGTGGGCCCGCTGATGCCGGTTGCGGTGGGAGCTGCGGCCGAAGCGCTTGCCACAGTGGGCGCAGGGGAAGGGCTTTTCTCCAGTGTGAGTGAGCCGGTGCCGGTCGTAGTGTGAGCTCCAGGCAAAGCCTTTGCCGCAGACACCGCACTGGTAAGGCTTCTCACCCCGGTGCAACCGGCGGTGCCGCTCCAGGGCAGCTGCAGCGGTGAAACCTTTGCCACAGTCAGGGCACTGGTGAGGCCTCCCTTCCCGGGCGGCGTGAGTGCGCCGGTGAGCCAGCAGGGTGGAGCTGACGGCAAAGCTTTTGCCACAGTCGCCGCAGCGGTAGGGCCGCTCGCCGGTGTGGATGCGCCGGTGCCGCTCCAGGTGGGAGCTGACGGCGAAGGCCCGCCCACACTCCCCACACCGGTAGGGCTTCTCTCCCGTGTGGATGCGCCGGTGACGCTCCAGGTGCGAGATCCAGCCAAAACTCTTCCCGCAGGCCCCACACGGGTACGGCTTGCCGGCAGCTCCAGTCTCACGGGCCGGCTCTGGGTCCTCAGCAGGCCTTTCCCGGGCATGGGTGCGCTGGTGTTTGGCCAGGGCCGATCCCCAGCGGAAGCGGCGCCCGCAGTCCGGGCAGGCGTAGGGGCGCTCGCCCGTGTGCACGCGCTGATGTTTGAGCAGGTTCGAGCTCTGGCTAAAGCATTTGCCGCACTGTTCGCAGCGGTGGGGCCGCTCGGGGCCACTCTCCTCGATCTGGTCGGGCCCCTCTCCCACCCCACCGCCATCCTGGGTCTGCGTCCCCTTGTGCTTGAAGCGCTGCGGGTCCGTCTGGTGATTGAGGCGCTTACCGCAGTCGGCACATCTCTGAGGCGGGGGCGGGGCTTCCTCCTCGGCCTCCTCCTCCTCCACGGCCGCTGCGTGGGTGCGCATGTGGCGGTCCAGGTGGGAGCTCCAGGCAAAGGCCCGGCCACACTCCCCGCACTGAAAGGGCTTCTCTCCCGTGTGGATGCGCTGGTGCCGCTCCAGGTGGGAGCTCCAGGCGAAGGCCTTGCCACAGACGCCGCACTCGTATGGCTTGCCGCCCAGGTGGCTCTTCTGGTGCCGGGTCAGGGCGTTGGGGTCGGCAAAGCTCTTGCCGCACTGCGGGCAGCGGTTGGGCTTCTCGCCGCCCGGCGCGTGGGTGCGCTGGTGGGTCAGCAGGGATGAGCTGACGCTGAAGCGGCGCCCGCAGTCGGGACAAGCATAGGGGCGCTCCCCAGTGTGCACCCGCCGGTGGATGGTCAGGTCCGAACGCTGGATGAAGGTCTTGCCGCAGTCGGGGCATTCGTGGGGCCGCTCGCCCGTGTGGATCTTCTGGTGCTTGGCCAGCGCCGACTTGTGACTGAAGGTCTTGCCACACTCGGCGCAGGTGTTGGGGCTCTCCCTGCTGTTAGCCGGCGGCTTGTCCCCTGCCTCAGGGCTTTGGGGAGCCTTCCCAGCGCCGTCGGCTTTTTCCGAGGCCAGCTCCTCCGGGCTCGCTTGCTGGGGTTTCTCCTCTTCCTTCCCACTGGCGGTGCCATCCGCTACTAGGGGAGAGACACCCAGACACGAGTTATTCCCTGCCCGGCGAGGGGAACAAACCACAACTGCTGAGGAATGTTAGTGATGATAATGCAGCGTTCAGGCCTCTATCTTTGCCTGAGATACAATTTTGGGTCTTGTTGGCCTATTTGGCTTTTGATAGTTTTATATTCTTACTAATATGGATGAACAAAGAACACTGTGTGTTACATCTGCCCAAAAGCAGATGCGGGTGGGGGCGAGGGGGGATGATAAATGCACTAAAGTGTTGCTGGGTAGAGTGGGAGTGTAATATACAAGCGTATACTTGAAAACTTCCTCAAATCCTATCTCAAGGCAAGGTCAGGCAACCAATCAGGAGGGGTGAAGGGATTGTGCGTGTGGGAGGGGGGGTATAAGAAACACTAACAAGCCAAAGACATGCCTGTCTCTGACCAAAGCATAACCTCACTCAAAAGAAGTGATACCGAAGCCCCAAGACCCTCCAAAATGGCACATGACCATAAATTGTAAGGGGTGGGACCAAGGGTGTGCCCTACAGGTATAATTACGTGTGCTATGGATGGGGAATGGGGACACTGGAAAAAAAAGGCTCTGCCAGCATGCAGAGCTATGGATATGCTTGCCTGATTAACGCCAATAAACATCGTGTTGCCTACACTTCAGACTTCTGGTCTTCTGCTTTCTGTCTGCCCTTAGCAGGGAGATCGAACGGCCAGCAGCCACATCTCCCCCCAAAACCCTACCCCAAAAGGAGGGGACCAATTCTGCCTCTGCAGCTCATCTGGACACTCCCGGGGCTCAGTCAGGGTTGGTGGGAAGCCATGCGTGACATTGCAGGGATCCGCTCCTTCTTGGAGAGGGACTCACCTGCCCGGCCACCTCTGGGCATGTGGAGATCCAGGGCTGTTGGCTCATCCCCTTGGTCCAGCCGGGAGAGCAGGTCAGGCTTGGAAATTGGAAATTCTGCTTGGGGACAGGGCAGGCGACAAAATGAGCAAGATCAGAGCGGGTTGGGCACTGCCCCCCACCGCGCCTCCCTCGGCCTCAGTAGCCCCTTCCCAGAAGCCCGTGGGGCTCATGCTCTCAGCCATGACCAGGTCCTTAGTCCTTCTCCCCTCTGTGAGGGGCCTCGGCTCCTATCCACCTTCAACCTCTCTCCTCACTGCTCAAGACACCCAACGACATTACAGCCCATCAGAGAGGAGTCACTTTTATACAAGCTTCTTCCCCACCCTATTACTCCTGCCCCTGTTAAACAGGCTGCTTTTCCCTTTCCCCACCCCTCTCACTCAGCCTGCTATCTCATCCATCAATTCTCACCCCAAAGCTCCTCAAGGGAGATCTCTATGTCCAGCCCCCACATGCTCACCCTCCCACTCAGATTCAGCCTCCCTGAACTGCCTTTCCTAGTAACTATGAGGGGCCTGTTCCTCCCACTCCTGGCCAAGTCCTCTTCACTCCCTCTGCTGCCTCCTGTGCAGGGACCCACCTCCTCCTCTCCCAGACCCTTCTGGCACGTGTCTTGTCCTGTTTTGCTGGCTTCTGCAGCCTTGCCTTTGGGAGATCCTTTCCTCTGCCTTTGTCTCCCTTGGCTATCACTAGGGCCCTACCAAATTCAGGTCCATTCTGGTCAATTTCACAGCCATAGGATTTGAAAACTGGTAAATTCACATTTGCAGATGTTTACATCTGAAATTTCAAGCTGTTGTAACCATGAGGGTCCTAATCCAAAAGGGTGTGTGTGTGTGTGTGTGTGTGTGTGTGTGTGTGTGTGTGTATGTGTGTGTTCGTTCCACAGGATTGCCACCTCACTTCAGTGCTGCCTTCAGAGCTGGACTCTGAAGACAGCAACCAGGAAGCTTCCTGGAAGTGGGTCTGAGCTCTCCCCCTCCCCTCCCAAGCAGCTGTGCGGGGGTTGGACAAGTCCTGTGCCTCCCCAGGGCAGCCGGAGCTAGGGGCCCCCTGGCTGGGGCACTCCTAGCAGCAGAGGGAGATCAGATTTCATGGGGAAGGGCTTATTTCACAGTGCGTGACATGTTTTTCACAGCCTGAAATTGGTAGCGTCCTAGCTACCACCATCCCTTGGGTCCCATTCCCATGGCTTCATTCACTCCCTTCTTCACTGCATCCCTGAGTTCTGGGGCATAGAGGGAAGCAGGAAGCAACTCCCCAGCAAGGAAGACCCCTGAATGGGGCCACTCGTGGCTCCTTATGGAGAAGAGGAAGCAATTACTTACCGAGGGCCATCAGGGTTTCATAGCTCTCCTGCATGACATCCCTGTACAGGGCCCTCTGCCGGGGGTCCAGCAGCACATACTGCTCCATGGTGAGACGCGGCTCCTGCCTCCTCCACTGGCCGCTGGCCTCTGCAACAACAAAACCTCTTCCACTCAGCACCTGCCGCCCCAGTCATAAGCCCACCGGCACAGGTACTACAGGGCCAGGCTGCCCTCTGCTTCCCGGGGTGACTGTCATTCCCATATCCCTGCTTTTTAGAACCCCCTTGTTCCCTCCCCTATGCAGACCTGCTGTGCTTCTACGCCACTACCTCTTATTCCTGGGAGCACTCCAGGCTGCAGCATCAGATGCCTGGTTATGAAGTGGACTCTGTTGGCGTTACCCTGATTACAGCAGCTGGTGGCCCTGCATGAATCAGAACTTTCTTGGAGGTTGGCCTAAGGCAGCGGAATAAACTCTCTCAGGAAGTAATGACCCTCACAAACCTCCCCACCTTCCGCTGCCAGTGCAAAGCCCAGTTCTTGGACCTGGCTTCTCCGACAAACATATAGCACTGGAGGAGGGGCATGAATATATATGTTAAAAATCGTGATTGCAAAGTGCTCAAATGCTACGATAACGAAGGCCATGTAAGCTCCCGACATTGACATGTAACCGAGCAGAGCATGGAGGATCCATGTCACGGAGGGTTTTGTGATTTCTAAACAGACCTGCCTTCAGAATGAACACCGAAAATTTCTAAATTTTCGGCAAAGGAAAATTCCCTGAAAAAAAATTTGTTTCGGGGCATTTGAAAGGTTTTGTTTTGACTCTTGTTTCATTATTATTTGGTGTTACATAATGGCACGTCTCTCACATACACATTTCAAAAATTCAAAATGAGTCATTTCAAAACACAACAATCAAAATGTTTTGTTCCCTTTTTTCCCCCTGAAATAAATCAATTTGATGACAGAACTGCATATTACGATGACATAAGGTTTCCATCTAGGTATCTCCAACCATCTCTAGAACTAAGGGGTGAAGTTTTCAGAAACTGCAAGTAGACCCAATTCCTAATCATTTCAATGGGGCAGGATCTGATAGCAGGAGGCGTGGAGCAGGGGCAATGGGGAATCTGGAGTCTCAAGAGAATGTGTTGGGGGGGTCTCCCCTTCTTCCCCCATACCCAGGGGCTACTCTGTGCAGTTGACACAGGGGCTAGAGGGAAGCAGCTGCACATGCAAGACAGAGCAGCTGATATGGAAAAGTCTATGCTAACTAGCTTCAACTTCTCCATCCGGTGGCTGCATTCTCCTGGCAGCCCCCACCATGGTCCCATCTTTGCTGTGTTCCAAGCCAGGAACAGACTCAGCCAAGGATAAGAATAGAGGGAGGGAAAGAGCTCAGATCCCTTTCATCTACTGATGGCATCGGACCCCTCACCCTCTCTTGGCTAGAAGCAGAAAGATAAGATATCTACTCATGGGTGGGGCTCAAACCTGCAACCTCTAGATCCAACAGCACAAGCTGCAATTGCCAGACCTAAGAGACCCAGTGGTTGGCCCCACCACCAGGAGCCAGCTCTAAGCTCTTGGTGCTTCTGTCACTAGAGGGGAGACGCACGGATTATACAGGTGTGTTGGGGGAGGGTAGCAGAAAGGGAAGGGTAACTACAGTATTGCCAACCCTAAAAAACATTCAGGCCCCAACCAAAAAACCAACAAAATACTGGGGGAACGGGGGGTGTAATTTTTTTTCTGTTTTTTGAGCCTATGGGGGGTCACATTTTCAAGCATCTCTGCAGTTTAGGAGGCTGGAAACTCGTATTCTAGAAATTTTATCTCATGGCATTTGGTGCAGGAAATCTGGAGAAAAGAGCTTGGTTTAAATTTTTACATAACTTCAGTCCTGAAACAGTGTGAGATTTTCAAGCAGTATACAAAACACAGTCCTCTTTCACTGCCACATGGCATTCAAGCCTCTGTTTTGCCTGTCCCCAATAAAATGACCCTAATCCATTGGCTAAATTTCAGCTCCACGTGGCCATCAAATTACAACAATAATCTCCCTTGAGCCCAATAATTAAGGGTACAAGGGTTCCCACAGCCTTGTGAAAAAGCCACATGCAGAGAAACGTCAGTAGCAGAATTTGAATACAGAACCTTGCGGCACCAAAGCACGTACTTAAGCCTCTTGAGCTAAAGGAGGAACTTCAGCAGCTGGTGCCAGTAATTGCCTCTGAGGACAGAGGCTGCTGTGACACACACTTTATAAGGATCAAGAATAAAATCCCCTTCACTGCATGAATTTCCAGGTGAAATCCTGCAGAGGACATCTGACTAGTGAACAAAGAGGTCCCTTCTGGTCAAATAATCTAGGTCTTTAAGTGTGTTATGATTACTCCTGGAGGTGGATCATTTACATCTACGCAGGGTGGGTGCAAAAAGTCAACCAGATCAGAATGTCGGAGCTTTTGCATTTGCTTCGCACGGATGCGACCAGACTGCAACAAAGTGCGAGGCAGACGGAGAATCACACTCCACCATATCAGAGGGGCAGGGTGGTGTCAGGATGGGGAAAAGAGGCAAAAGGCTGTGGGGGAAGGAGAAAGGAAGAGTTAAAATACTGATCTGTCCCAAGCAGGGACTCTGTGGAAAAAGCATTGTGAGGGGTTCTGTGTTGATGGTGTATCCCATGGGATTTCCATGTGCCAGTCCCACCTACAGAGGGTAAATCCGGGCAATGCCTGTCCAGTGTCTCTGTGCTAATTTACACCAATACAGCATCTGTCTCTGGTTTTTAGCCCATGTTTCAAAGCTAAACTGTTTTTCTATATTTTAAACCTTTTTCCTTGGGCAGCTGACAAATCTTCTTAGTCAACCACAACAGCACATCCTGTGGAGTCAGCAACGCATGCCTTGAGTCGCTGAAAACTGCCTCCATTTATTTTCACCCTCTTCCACCAATTTTTACAACCCAGCAGCAGGTTCAAATCATTCCCTCCTGTGTGAATTCATTGACACTGACTTGCCCAGCTGGGTTAGTTAATGGTTAAGAGTTAATCATTGACTCAAAACTCTTGCAGTTAGTTATCTGCAAAGGAGGCCACCCCCTTTTCCAAATCACCAATATATTAAACCGCCTAGCGTGGACCTGCTATTAAGCTTTTGCCTCTATGTTAACTAGCCATTTATACTTACTGTTTCCTGTCTCTTAGCCAATTTCCAACCCAGAACAGAACTTTACCTCTCATTCCATCAGCATTTAGTTTCCTTCATAACCTTTTTGTGAGGGGTTTTGTCAAAGTTTTTGAAAATCCAAATTAAATCTGTCTACCACTTCTCCATTGTCCACTATTTGCTGTGGTTCTCCACCTGGGGTACACAGAAGCCTTCCAGGGGTTACGGCAGCTCCTTTAGATATCTGCCTAGTTTTACAACAGGCTACAGAAAAACACCAACAAAGTCAGTAAAAACTAAAATTTCCTAGAGACAATGACTTGCTAATACTTCTCTATATACTACACACTGAAATGTTAGTCCAATATTTATATTCCGATTGATTTGTTTTATAGTGATATGATAACAATGAGAAAGGAAGCAATTGTTCAGTAACAGCAGCTGTGAGCCTTTTGTATTTTTAGATCTGATTTTTTTAAGTGAGGTGAAACTTGGGGGTACACAAGACAAATCAGACTTCTGAAAGGGATACAATAGTCTGGAAAGGGGAGAGCCACTGTGTTAGTGAACTCTGATATCTTAGCAACATGATGTTGCTTAGCAGAAGCTATGCTGGTTAGTCTATATCACATAATACTGACCTATCAGCCTGTGAAGCTGAGGGTTTATAACCCTCTTTAGATATTGCTGGAAAAAGATTTTCCACCTACTGAAGTAAGGTTCACTCACCTGCAATTCCAAGGGCCAGCACGCTTTACAAATGTATTCTCTACTCTTCAGTCCTGTGCTCTAGCAGCTGATTTTCACGTCTGATTGCATTTTCTTTTGTTACTGGCAACATATTTCTCCTTCTCTAGCAAAGATACTTTCGCAAGCGCTGACTAATTAAATCCCACTTTTCAGTGCCTGATAATACAGGCGCCTTTTGACATCCAATTTACATTCCCACCCACAGCCAACCGCAGCTCCCTGCCGCCTTCAGCAAGTTAAATCCCCCACACACGCACAGAGGAGAATAGGAACTTCTGGATCCGCTTATGCAAAGAGGAAAGAGCTCGGGCTTGCCAGTGACAGCAGCAGCTCGGGGACTCGCAGACCCCCAGGATAAGAAGGAGCCATTTTTACAGTCCGGCCACAGCCAAGACCGAATTCTCTCGCTCTCTTTCTCTCAATCACCTGCAGGCTCCGGCTCAGGAGCTGGTCTGGGCAGAGCCCGGGGCAGGTCCCAGGCACCGGAGAAAGTCCCCCTGTGGGCTGGGCGCAGAGGGCGCTTCGCTGAAGGTCTTTCCCTGGCGCAGCAGCTGCTCAGCCCTGGCTTTTGGGTCACTATGGACGCAGCTGCTGGCACTCAGCGCCTGACCCAGGAAGCTCAGCCCCCTGATATCCTGAGCGAAGGAGCAGCAGCAGCAGCAGCCTCCGCCTCCCGTCCCTTCGCAATAACCAGAGCCCTCTGGTGGCACCAGCTCCTGGATCCGCATCGCTGCCCTCCCGCCGGGGCAGAACATGGCCCAAGGGGGCGGATGTGGCCGGATGGATTCGGCCTCGCCCTGTATCTGCCCCCGGCCCAGCCGCTGCGGGGAGTGTGTCGGGAATCCGGTTCCAGCGCTGCCGGGCTCCCCGTGCCCGCCCCGCGGCCTGGATCCCGGGCGGGTATAAATCAGCTGAGTTTTTGGAAGCTATGGCTGTTTACACCCCTGGGGATCTGACTCCACTGACTCCCAGGGTGTGATGCTAATTTACACCTGCTGAGGATCTGGCCCCCACAAAGCAATGCCAATTTACACCAGCTGGGAATCTGACTCCACTGATTCCCCTGGAGCTATGCCAATTTACACCCACTGGCCCCCAGAAAGGCATGCTAATTTACACCTGCTGGCGTTCTGGCCCTCAGCACTTGCATGGGGCTCTCCAGCCAGGCATTTCAAAGTGCTTCACAAAGAAAGGCAAATCTCATTATTATCTGTATTTTATGGGTGGGAAACTGAGGCATGGATGGCCTGTGACTTGTTCCGGATCATGCACCAGGTCAGTGCTGGAGCCCAGAGCAGAATGCAGGAGTCCTGTGCAGGAAGGACCCTCCCAAAACCTGTTCAGGTTCCCACACCACATAACAGTCTAGCAGGAAGCTAGAGTGCAAGCTGCAGCCCAGGGGGGATCATACATCCTGTTATTGTCCGTACAGCACCTAGCACAATGGGACCCTGGCCCAGGATTAGGGCTCATCGCGGGAACATCAGACACTCTTTCCCCTCTGAAGCTCCAGGGTTTGCTGGGGAGAGGACAGGGAAAGATCCAACAGGAGTTTAAGCTGGTCTACAGAGATCAGAGGTGACAGAGACTTGTGGGGGGAGACAGACAAGGTCCATTCCACACCCAAACACACGCTGTGGAGAGCATAGGAGCTTGGTGGCTGGTGAGCACAGAGGGAGCCAGGACACTATCATTAACCCCCGTTTTACAGATGGAGAAACTGAGGCCCAGAAAGCAGACATGACCTGGCTAAAGTCCCCCAGCAAGCCAGATGTTCTGCTCTAAGCAGTAGTCACACTCGCCCATGGGGGAATAGCTACTATGAGCAGAGCCAGAAAGGGGGGGGGGGACTCATGGAGAGCAGCATCTGGGCACAGGTAGGGGGAGGGCTCTAGTTGGGAGTCACTCCTCTGCTCCTCTTGGCCTCCCCAAGCTGCTCCCCGACTTTTGGCGGCTTTCCCACCCCCCATACACTTTTCCAGTCTTCCCAGCACCACTGGAGGAGATGTGAAGGCAAATAAAGAAGCCACTAGAAGAAAAATACACAGGTGGTCAAGAGGAGGTGGTGGGAGGGAACATGGGTGACTGGAGCTTGCCTCAGTTTCTCCATCTGTAAAAAGGTGTCAGTGACAGCTGACCTCCTTCATAAAGCACTATGAGATCTACTGATGAGAAATGCTAGATAGGAAGTGGGTGTCGCTCCTGTATGAGAGCGAGGTAGTATTATTGCACGGCCTTGATGAGCTCCGCACCTGGCACACTACACAGGTGTAGCAATCCTGTCACAGAGTGGCCCCTCTCTATCACACTGGGGTGATCCCCACCCCCACCTAGGATCCTGCACGCACATTTACTGCGTGCAGGAACGGGTCATAGACACAAGAGAAAGACCAAGTGCAGGATTTATACAATTTCCCCAGAGCTGGCTCGGCTCCTGCAGGCGCTCAGGGGGGCAGAGCCTGCGGGGGTCAGTGAGGGCAGCAGCTCTGGGACTCGCAGACCCCCGCCTTCCCAGGAGTAGAGCTGGGGCAAGGAGGGGCTGTTGGTGTGAAGTCACTTTCCTGCCTGGCCCTAGACCTTTACCCAGGTCTCTCCCCTTAACCTGCAGGCTCCGGCTCAGGGGCTGGTGTCGACAGAACCTGGGGCTGCCCCAGGGCTGCTTCCAGCCACTGGAGAAAGTCCACCCCATAAGCTGGGCCCAGTGGGGGCTTTAATGAAGGTCTCTCCCCAGGACAGCAGGGCCCAATGGGCAGATGCGGGATGCTCAGCATGCCTGGGAAAAAAAGCTTATTCATTTCCTCCAGGCTCACAGTCACATCCCCGGTGATGCTGCAGGAAACTAGCTGGCCTCTGAGCTTGGGCTCAGAACTGGGGGGAGCTGCACTGCACTGCCTGAGCCTGACTGTCTGATGACCCCAGCTGTGCAGAAGGATTACAGTTTCCAAGTGGGGAGAGAGCTCTCAAGGAGGAAAAAAGAACTACATTTCCCATCCACTCCTGGGAGTGCAGGCCAGTTTTCCACTCCCAGATAGCCCAGGGTTTTTCTCGTGCTGCTTTGGACAAGGGAGAGACTCTCAATGTGCAGTGGTAGTCAAAAAAGTTTACAGAATGTTGGGAATCATTACAAAAGGGACAGATAATAAGAAAATATCATATGGCCTCTATCCATGGTATGCCCAAATCTTAAATACTGCATGTGGTCACTCCATAGATTCATAGAGTATTAGGGTTGGAAGGGACCTCAGGATTATCTAGTCCAACTCCCTGCTCAAAGCAGGACCAACTCGGACTCCCAACAAAATCCTCCCAGGCAGGGCTTTGTCAAGCCTGACCTTAAAAAAAGGCGATTCCACCACCTCCCTAGGCAACCCACTCCAATGCTTCACCATCCTCCTAGTGAAAAAGTTTTTCCTAATATCCAACTAAACCTCCCCCACTGCAACTTGAGACCATTACTCCTTGTTCTGTCAACAAAACAAAAAGGATACACTGGAATTGGAAAAGGTTCAGAAAAGAGCAACAAAAATGTTTAGGGGTATGGAACCGCTTCCATAGAAGGAGAGATTAAAAAGACTGACTATTCAGCTTGGAAGAGACGACTAAGGGGGGATATGATAGAGGTCTATAAAATCATGACTGGGTGTGGAGAAAGTGACTAAGGAAGTGTTATTTATTCCTTCTCATCACTCAAGAACTAGGGCTCACTCAATGAAATTACTAGGCAGCAGGTTTAAAACAAACAAAAGGAAGTATTTCTTCACACAACACACAGTCAACCTGTGGAACTCCTTGCCAGAGGATATAGTAAAGGCTAAGACTATAACAGGGTTCAAAAAGGAACTAGATAAGTTCATGGTGGCTAGGTCCATCAATGGCTATTAGCCAGACTGGGCAGGGATGGTGTCCCTAGCCTCTGTTTGCCAGAAGCTGGTAATGGGCAACAGGGACTGGATCACTGGATGATTGCCTGTTCTGTTCATTCCCTTTGAAGCACCTGGCATTGGCCACTGTTGGGAGACAGGATACTGGGGTAGATGGGCCATTGGTCTGAGCCAGTATGGCCATTCTTATGTTCTTATCACTGCTGGTGTGAAGTAGTTTGGGAAAGCACTGGAGACTACAGAGTACCTAGACAGACAAGGCGTGGGGGATGGCTTTGGGACACAGTCAGCCAGGGACTCCATCTATGGTCTGCAAAGAGCTGAGCCTGTTCCAGAACTGCCCCTTGGGTGATGAAGTCACTATTGACCCACAGGGCTCTGATCCATGTAAGCAGAAGGTAGGGAGGGTATGTATGAGAAAGATGCTCCCTGGAGTTTCCTTCTGAGTCACAGCAAATATACGAACCAGGACAGTGGGATGGGAAATGTATCCCAAATCTGGGAAAATGTATCCAAACTCCTGGGCAGGAAGGAGGGAATTTTGGAGAAGGGTCTGTAACCCACTGGTGCTGTGCTTATAACCCAGCTGCTCTGGGCATAGCATCAGGTATCACACATGGACACAAAGAGGAGCCCTGAGACAGAGAAACACACACTGTGCTTCCGTTATTAGCAGAAGGCAGGTCTTGAAAGAGAAGAGTGAC
This sequence comes from Gopherus evgoodei, assembly GCF_007399415.2. Taxonomy (NCBI): domain Eukaryota; kingdom Metazoa; phylum Chordata; order Testudines; family Testudinidae; genus Gopherus; species Gopherus evgoodei. The sequence continues at coordinate 2,520,859 of NW_022060005.1, read as the reverse complement.
AGAAGATAGGGTGGGTTAGGCTGGGAAGATTTCAGTGGGACAATATTGCCATCTTTCTCAGAGGCTAGTGACTATTTTTTATTTCATTACCATAGTACATAGAAGTTGCAGTCATGGGCTATTGTGCTGTTGTGCTCGGTGCTGTACAAACACAGAACAAAAAGATGGTCTCTGATCCAAAGAGCTTATTAATGAAGTACAGTTGTTGGGACTGGGTACGTGGGTTTAGCACAAAAAAAGGGGGGGGGGAATCCGTGGGGAAAAATTCAGAAGCCATTTGCAGGTCACTGAGCAGTGGTGGGGAGGGGAAAGGTGCAGGGACATGAGGTCCAATCCTCTCTTTGTGAGCAGCATATAGTTGTATGGATTTTTATTACAGAGGCACCAGGTGCAGCTCCAGGGGTAAGGCTGAGTTATGTATTACGCTTAAAGAGGTTGAATCCTTTGCTCTGGTACAAACAAAAAATGCAATAGATCCTCCCATAAAATTGATAGCAGTGACTTGGAGCAGAGAATACATTTTTTTGAGAATTTTCAAATAAATCTGTTAACTAGTTTAGGGGTAGCTTATCTCTTAGGCCCAGCCTGGTTAACTCAGTTAGTAACATATGCAGCTCTCAATTTCAGGGTTATAGGTTCAAGCCCCCTGTTGGGTGACAGGTTTGGCTACTGCTGGAAGACAGGATAGTCTGCTAGCTAGACCTTTGGTCTGACCCAATGTGGCTGTTCTTAGTTAAAATCTATTTTAAAATGGAAACTTTAAGAAATCCAGCATCAACATTTTTTGTCCCTGAGGATTTCAATCATGGTATGACTCTTTGAACTTCCTATATTATTAAAACTCAGCAAAATCTCATACATAGGCTACATTTTTAGGATTATTGGTTCATCCCCCTCGTACCCCCCCCCCCATTATTTTTCATAACCTCATGTTTCTCCTTCAGCAGAGGTTGAACAACGTATATCTTCGGAGAATTCCGCTGCCCTCTTCCAAAATGGTTGCCATCTTCTATTGTTCTCAATGGGACTGAGTCCGCCGCTGCCCTCAGTTAGGTGAGTATTTTGAGAAGGGCATCTGTTCCACTGTTCTCCATCAGAGACCAGCCTAGCTGCAGAAGGGACTCCCTGGTTACCTTCTTTGAGGGCAGCTTGGCTTCGCTCTCCTTGACAGCAATTGGGCCTGGCAGCCATTCTGAGAGAGGGCAGTTCTCCCCAACTTTCTCTGATGGAGATTTTATGCAGTTGTCAGATCAACAATCACTTGTGAAAAATAATGACAAAAAGTGACCATGAGCCCTAAACATTTCTTTTCAAAAGTTACTCAGTGCACTGGATCGACTCAACCAAAAGGGAGAGGGGAAACTGAGGTGTACACTCCAGCTGCGTTTGTGAGATGCTGGTGAAACAGAGCTGCTGTTAACCCAGTTAATCTAGCCTGCATGCTCTAGCTGCTTTGCGCTGCTCCAGAGTGAGGTAAAGCAGCCGGAGTGTCATGGAAGATTGTTTTGGGGGCAGGGATGACCTTTTTGTTCTGTGTTTGTACAGCCCCTAGCACAGGGGCTGGGGGGAAGAGACTGCATCTCCTAGGCCCCACCACAACAATAATATACAAATATTAAGGTTGATAGCTTTTAGTAATTAAAAAAGTGTAGTTTGGAGAAGTTCTCTGAGCGTGTTGTTTAATGTTCATGTATGACAGCGGTTTCCAACCAGGGGTACTTGTACCTCCAGAGGTACGCAGAGATCTTCCAGGGGGTACATCAACTCATCTAGATATTTGTCTAGTTTTATAACAGGCTACATGAAAACACTAGCGAAGTCAGTACAAACTAAAATTTCATACAGACAATGACTTGTTTATACGGCTCTATATACTGAAATGTAAGTACAATATTTATATTCCAATGGATTCATTTTATAATTATAAGGTAAAAATGAGAAAGTCAGCAATTTTTCAGTGGTAGTGTGGCTGAGACACTTTTGTATTTTTATGCCTGAATTTGTAAACAAGTTGTTTTTTAAGTGAGGTAAAACTTGGGGGTAGGCAAGATAAATCAGACTCCTGGAAGGGGTAAAGTGGTCTGGAAAGGTTGAGAACCGCTGGTGTAAAACCTTTATAATTAAAAAGACAAGGTAATTGCCAGATAAAAAATATGTGAAGGTGGAGGTACGGTCAAGAAGCTACATCAATATTTAGGATAAAAAAAATTACAGTGTAGTTATCCCTCCAAGCTAAACATTATGAATTCAGTAAATTAGGAGTTTACGTTAAATCCAAATCACTTTAAGCATGGAAATGCAGCGTTAGGGAACCCAAATGACCTTAACTCAGCCCTTTAGACTCCCAGGTGTTTAGAAGTAGTCACATTGCAAATTAATTGGTGGCCAAACAATAAGGGGCAATTTTCTTCTTCTGCAACACATTTTTGTTAGTCAGTAACAAAATGAAGGAAAGCAGGCCAGTCCCAGTCCTGGACTGAGGGGTCAAAAGGAGTGAGTTCAAGCCATTGAGTCACTGTGCAAACTTGGTTAAGTCACTTCACCTCACTGTGACTCAGCCTTACCCATCTGTAAAATGGGAACAATGTTACATACCTCTCTCTTTACAACATGCCTTGAGATCTAGGTTTCAGAAGCATTACACATAGCTTGATGCAAGAACAAGCACAAGGAAACATCACAGACACTTACCAGCTGAAAGAGAGCTACTGCTTGTTGCAGAGTGACCACTTTAGGGCATCAGGTGTTTGTTTTTGCCCAATTTAAAGGGCCAGTGTCACAAAAGGCATTCTGGGGGGAAAAATCCTAAAAGAGGGCAATCTTCCACTAGAGAGAGTTAATAGAAAATAAGAAGCTTTGAGGGAAGGGAACAATGGTACTTGTTATGCTTTGGCTTGTAATGTCATCACTTGATTACAAGTTTTACCTACAAAATCTCCACCAAGCATTCTCAAAACTACAATACCCGCACGAGGAAATAAAGAAACAGATCAACAGAGCCAGACCTGTACCCAGAAGCCTCCTACTGCAAGACAAACCCAAGAAAGAAACCAACAGGACTCCACTGGCCATCACATACAGTCCCCAGCTAAAACTCCTCCAACGCATCATCAGGGATCTACAACCCATCCTGGACGATGATCCCACACTTTCACAGGCCTTGGGTGGCAGGCCAGTCCTCGCCCACAGACCACCTGCCAACCTGAAACATATTCTCACCAGTAACTGCACACCGCACCATAGTAACTCCAGCTCAGGAACCAATCCATGCAACAAACCTCGATGCCAGCTCTGCCCACACATCTACACCAGCGACACCATCACAGGACCTAACCAGATCAGCCACACCATCACCGGTTCAGTCACCTGCACGTCCACCAATGTAATATACGCCATCATATGCCAGCAATGCCCCTCTGCTCTGTACGTCGGCCAAACTGGACAGTCTCTATGGAAAAGGATAAACGGACACAAATCAGATATTAGGAATGGCAATATACAAAAACCTGTAGGAGAACACTTCAACCTCCCTGGCCACACAATAGCAGATCTTAAGGTGGCCATCCTGCAGCAAAAAAGCTTCAGGACCAGACTTCAAAGAGAAACTGCTGAGCTTCAGTTCATCTGCAAATTTGACACCATCAGCTCAGGATTAAACAAAGGGCTTAGCTACACTCAAAACTCCAAAGCGCTGCAGCGGGAGCGCTACCGCAGCAGCGTTTAGAAGTGCGAGTGTGGTCGCAGCGGCAGCGCTGGGAGAGAGCTCTCCCAGCGCTGCAGGTACTCCACCTCCTCATGGGGATTAGCTTGCAGCACTGGGAGCCGCGCTTCCAGAGCTGGGGCACTGTTTACATTGGCGCTTTACAGCGCTGTAACTTGCTGCGCTCAGGGGTGTGTTTTTTTCACACCCCTGAGCGAGAAAGTTGCAGCGCTCTAAAGCGCCAGTGTAGCCAAGGCCAGAGACTGTGAATGGCTTGCCAACTACAAAACCAGTTTCTCCTCCCTTGGTTTTCACACCTCAACTGCTAGAACAGGGCCTCATCCTCCCTGACTGAACTAACCTCGTTATCTCTAGCTTGCTTCTTGTTTGCATATATATACCTGCCCCTGGAGATTTCCACTACATGCATCTGAGGAAGTGGGTATTCATCCACGAAAGCTCATGCTCCAAAACGTCTGTTAGTCTATAAGGTGCCACAGGATTCTTTGCTGCTTTTAGTCCACTGTGGTAAGCACTAGGTAACACTCCCTATTATTAGCAGCTAAATACCTGTAAGGGATGCATAACTAAGGCTGTGTTAAATTTTGTACTTCAGCAGGAATTAAGTTTCTCTGTCTATTTTTACAAGCTTTCTTTCCTAACTCAGGCCTGAACATGCTTCTTTGTGGTGTCCAGTTTAATTTTCCATGGCTACACCAAATAGATTGACTAGATGCATAGATTCCAAAGCCAGAAGGGACCATTGTGTTCACCTAGTCAAATTGCCTGTGTGACGCAAGCCATAGGACTTCCCCGAATCAATCCCTGTTTTAACTAGAGTTGATCTTTTAGAAAAATGTTCAGCCTTGATTTAAAAATTGCTCATGTTGGAAAATTCACCACAACCCTTATTACATTGTTCTAATGGTTAATTAACCCCACTGTTAAAAACTTGTGCCTCATTTCTTGTCTGAATGTATCTAGCTTCAGATTCCAGGCACTTGATGTTGTTAGACCTTTGTCTGCTAGATAGAAGAGCCTATTATCAAATTTTTGCTCCCCATGTAGGTACTTATAGATGGTGATCAAGTCACCCCTTAAAATTAAATGGCTTGAGCTCCTTGAGTCTGTCACTATTAGGCATGGTGGGGGGCAATTTCTCACCTGCCACTTGCTTTTCATTGTCACTGTCATCTAGGCAAAATGAATATAAAACACCATTAAACCTGAAAGGCTAAAATTTGCCCTTCTTTGCACAGGTGTAACCAGCATTGCCAGCCTTTGGTGTTCAAAAAATCTGGAGCTAGGCCCCAATGAATGATGAGATTGCCTTAAAAATTATGAGATTAAACCCCGCCCCCCATTTGTCTTATTTGGGGGCTTTTAAGCTTCATGTTTTCATGCTTTCTCTGTAAACATGAGTACTAAAATCTTACTTAAAAATAAAAAAGCTGATCTTCTGACATAAATGAAGTGAAACCAGAAGTTGAGGTTTAAGGGGGAAAAAAACTCTAAATATTGTGAGAGTTGGTAACAATTAGGCAGAAGGATCAAGGCAGAAGGAAATTAAAACCAATTCTTCTTGTTTGTCCTATGGGAATACCTAAATATCCTAATGAATGTAGGAGTTCCTTTTTGCTGGGCACTGCACACGCACATAAGGCTAAAAGTTAAAGCCAGAGTCAAATGCAAAATAAGACACGCTTAAAAGAAATCTTTCAACACATTAAACATGAACCACTACAGCATATAGCTTTTGCAAAGAACCACACTGTACACATAGAAGATATGTGTTTTTAACAGTGAGGTGTGAGGGGTTTTGAGGTTAACTCATATCAACCATAACTTTTTGTCAAAGTGTTTTGGGTGAGTTGTTTCTGATGTCAGTTTCCTTCAGTGTTCCAGCCCCGGTTCTGGGACCTTGATTGTTTATGATTCTTTTCAGCAGCCTTTGACATGCTGAGGAAGATAATGTTTGACCAAAGGCAGAGTAAAGCCCTTCGGAAACAGAAATATCAGAAACAAAAAGAGCAAACAGTGCGACACGGTAATTATTGACTGTGCTCCAGTAGTAAAGAGAATTTCTGACTGAGATCAGGGCCTCGTTGTGTACATAGTTGGAGGAAAGCACCTGTTTCAAAGACCTTATTATCTAACTAGACAAGACAAAGGGTGGGAGGGGAACAGTGAAGAGCCAGGAATTCAGCCCAGGTGTCCTGTCCTACCCACTAGACCAGGGGTGGCCAAACTGTGGATCACGAGCCGCATGTGGCTCTTTTACAGGTAAAGTGTGGCTCGCAGAGCCCCTCATGCCCCCCTACATTCTCTGCCTACCAGATGGGGCCCAGTGGTGGGTTTCAGCTCTGTGGAAGGCACCTGCCAGGGCTTGGGGCTTCATCCCTACAAGGCACACCTGCTGGGCCCGGGGGCTGCAGCAGCAGCAGGACTGAAGCTCCCGAGTTCCAGCAGGTGCCTTCTGCAGGACTGAAGCCCTGAGACCCCCTCCCTGCAGGGCAGAAGACCCTAGTCCCACCATCCTGCCACAGGGATGAAGTCCCAAGCCCCAGCAGACAATCCCAGCTCTCAGACTTCTGAGATTATCATATGCGGCTCAGGGGATCAAGGTTTGGCCACCCCTGCACTAGATCATGCTGCAGTCAAGAGCACCGTTGCTTCTCCATGCAGCACAAAACCTCAGATCCTTGATTACAAGTGCAAATGTGGAGGGGAGCATGCAAAGTTGGCATTTAGCTTGAGCCTTTGTATCTTCCTGATGCAGGGCTGGCTGCATACTCCAGGGTAAGAGAAGCCGGGAGGCTGGTCTAGCATGTGCCAGGTGCCAGTGACCCAAGGGGCTTATAGGGCAAGGCTTCCTGGTGCAGGGGAGAATCTAGCTATCCCATGATTGCTGGTGCATGGAGGATCTGTCTCTCCCGGGGTGACGTGCATGGAGGATCTGTCTCTCCCAGTGTTTGTGTGGCATGGGGGATGTGTCTCTCCCGGGGCTGCTGGTGCATGGGGGATCTGTCTCTCCTGGGGTTGCTAGTGCCTGGGGGATTTGCCTCTCCTGGGATTGCTGGTACATGAGTGATCTGCCTTTCCAGGGGTTGTTGGTGCATGGGGGATCTGTCTCTCCCAGGGTTGCTGGTGCATGAGGGATCTGTCTGTTCAGGGATTGCAGGTGCATGGGAGGATCTATCTCTCTAGGTGCTTCCTTGACCCTCATCATTATAGCATCAGAGCACCTCACAGCCACTATTGTATTTATCCTTAAAGCCCTGTGAGGTGGGGCAATGCCCAGGTGTGGTATGCCCAGTTTACAGATGAGGCAGTGAGGCATAGTGAGGTTAAGCCTGGGACTTGAAAAGCTGCCTGAGAAATGTGAATACTTGAGTTCCTACAAAAATGAATGGGAATCATTAATAATATCTGCTGCTTTACTGCTGTAAATCTCAAAGCACTTTATACATATAGGGAAACTGAGGCACGGGGACACGTCCAGGTCTAGAACCAAAGTTAGGCGTTCTCTCCAGCAGGCCACACTGCTTCCTTTTTCTTATGCATCCCCTCCATATTATAGAAATCCAGAGTGCTGTATTTCAGGGTTTCCTTGTACTCCCCACATCTGTCTGTAGCTGTCTGTTGTCTCTTGTCATATACTTACCTAAGCAGAGTCAGGATGAGCTCTACCCTGACATCTGGTGGTGAATTATGGGGAGTGTGGAAAGGAATTTTAGGTATTTGCATTGGCACACCCACCCCACCTAGCATAGCCCACGGCAGCCTGGGATGGTTATTTTGACAGCTCTGGGATCCCCAATTTCTTTGTTATTGGGGCAGGAGGAATAAAGTGTTGTCACCCTGATTATGTGAATGAGGAACTATGAGACTGCTTTATGACAGAGATGTCTATCAATTAAGTAGCACTTGCTAGACAAGGGACATGGGTGCCAAAACCCATTGAAATGAGAGAGGGTAGGGACTGGTGTGTGTATATCTGAGGGTATGGACCCCCTTTGAGGGCCTGGAACACCAATTGTATATTCTCCTCTCTCCACTGTTGAAGAGTAGAGTTAATTTTGATTCCATTAGGAGTCCATCTAGAGGCTGCTGAGCTGAATTCATGTTGGGCCAATGGTGCACCAGCACTGGGGCTCCCCTACTACATGCTGAAATCACTAAAAGAGCTAAGCTTACTGAGCTGAGATCACTGAGTGCTGTGTTAGCTAGTGGGGGAGCCTGAAGATCTATCACTAAGCGGCTGGCAGAGGGGAGCAGTTTGCAGCATGTTGGAGCAGCCCATGAAACAGTGAGCGGAGTGGAACGGTTTGCGGGGATGGCTGGAGTGGCTCACAGGTCGGCTGGAGGAGCGGCACAGCTGGTGGAGTGGAGCTGGTCGTGGTGAAGGCGGCAGCAGAACTCCATGAATCATAGAATCATAGATTATTAGGGTTGGAAGGGACCTCAAGAGATCATCTAGTCCAACCCCCTGCTCAAAGCAGGACCAATCCCCAAATCCCTAAGTGGCCCCCTCAAGGATTGAACTCATAACCCTGGGTTTAGCAGGCCAATGCTCAAACCACTGAGCTATCCCTCCCCCCCAGAGGTAGAGCAGTTGGCCCTGGCCCACGTAAGGTGCCCCTTAACACCCTGTGTGTATCCCCCCCATTTCCACCCAAGCTGGGGGGGTAAAACTCTGCATATAAACTTTTGAACTCTGGGGTGGCACTGACCAGAGACTTTTGGGTTGTTGGACTTTGGGTGATTGGACTTAAGACCCTAAGGGGGAAAGGACATTGCCAAACGTACTTGGAGGTGGGTTTTTGCTTATGGTTTGTGTTATAATCCTGTTTGTGGTGTTTCTCCAACATGATGCCACATTGTTTCCCTCCTTTATTAAAAGGATTTTGCTACACTCAGACTCCGTGCTTGCAAGTGGGGAAGTATTGCCTCCTAGAGGCGCCCAGGGGGGTGGTATGTAATTGGGTGGGGGCTCGAGCCGGTTTTGCATTGTGTTATTGAAACGGAACCCCTGGATACTGAACCCGGCCCTTGTTGCTGCCAACTCAGAGGGGCAGAAGGGTTACACTTAAATTGTGAACTCTTTGGGGCAGGGCAGGCTGATCTGGTTGGCATGGAGACGGGGCAGACCTGCCTTCCTAGGGGTTGGAGGAGGGCGGGCAGCCCTGGCTGGTTGGGGTAGGGTTCTTGGGGGTCAGGCCTGGCTGGGGGCAAATGGCAGGCTAGGAGAGGATTGGGGAATGGGATGGGGCTGATAGGGGGGAAGGACAGTGGTAGTAGGGGAGCCTGGGGGATTGGGGACCTGGCTCGCTGGTCGGCAGAGCAGACTGGATGGGTGGGGTGGGTTTGCTGGGCCTTTGATTCCTCCCTCAAGAGGAATAATTTTGTATTTGTTGCCTTTTTTTTTTAACAAGTTGCCAACCAAAAATCCAGAGAAATAATCACCCTGGTAGAGAGGAGCCCAATGGGAAATGTACAGACAGGTAAACGGAGGCTGAGAGAGGGGCTGGGACCTGCCCAAAAGCCATAGAGGGGTCAATGGCTCAGCCATGAATAGAACCCAGGAGTCCTGACTCCCAGGTCCTTCTGCTCTAACCACTAAATGCCACTCTCCTTCCACAACTGAGGATAGACCCCAGGAGTCCTGACTCCCAGCCTTCCCTATTCTAAGCTGCAAACCCCTCTCCCCTTCCACAGCTGGGAATAGATCCAAGGAGTCCTGACTCTCAACCCCTCTTCAACTCATTTAACCCCGACCTGCTCCATCTGCCCAGTGCACCTGCTAGGAAAGAAGCCCCACACTCCAACCCCATTTCTCTGGGAGGAGTGCCAGGGGGCGGTGGAGGGGAATGCAGACAGAAAGGGTGGGGGAAGGGCCCCCACTTGCTCTACTCAGGGGCCCCAGAAACTCCTAATCCACCTCTGAACCCAGGTAGGGTGACCAGATGTCCTGATTTCATAAGGACAGTCCTGATATTTGAGGCTTTTTCTTATAGAGAAGCCTATTACCCCCACCCCCATCCTGATATTTCACACTTGCTGTCGGTTACCCTAGACCCCAGGAGTCCTGATTCCCAGCCCTCCCTGTTCTAACCACTAAAACCCACTCCCCGCCCAGAGCAGGGGAGAGAACCCAGGAGTCCTAATTCCCAGTCTCCCCTGGTCTAACCACTAAAGCCCACTCCTCGCCCAGGAGTCCTGATTCCCAGCCCTCCCTGTTCTAACCACTAAAGCCCACTCCCCCCGAGAGCAGGGGAGAGAACCCAGGCGTCCTGCCTGTAGCCAGCCACTAGACAGCGCTGTGCTGTCTGTCGCTGCAGGCCGCAGACAAGCTTTCCCCTCTCCTCCCGCTTCCTGCCTGGTGAGTGGCATCCGCTCCCGGCTCGCCTCCGTTGGCTGCGGTGCAGAGCCAGCCCCGCGGGAGAGGAGCAGGCGGGGCCCCTGCAGCCCGCTGGGTGTTTGCACGTGCAGCCATGGAGGGCGCGGCCGGGCCGGCCCGCAGCCTGCAGGACGAGCTGACCTGCCCCGTGTGCCTGGAGTACCTGCGGGACCCGGTCATGATCTCGGACTGCGGCCACAACTTCTGCCGCGCCTGCGTCACCAAGTGCTGGGAGGAATCGGAGCGCAGCCTGTGCTGCCCCCAGTGCCGGGAGCCGGTGCCCCAGCGCCTCTTCCGGCCCAACCGGCAGCTGGCCAACATCGTGGAGATCGTCAAGCACTTCGGGGCGCAGGCGCCGGCCGGGCCGGGGGTGTGCGAGCGCCACGGGGAAGCCCTGAAGCTCTTCTGCCAGGAGGACCAGAAGCCCGTCTGCCTGGTTTGCCACCTGTCCTGGGACCATCGAGCCCACCGGGTGGTGCCCATAGAGGAGGCCGCCCGGGGCTGTAAGGTAGGAGAAGGCGCCGGTGCGTCGGTGTTGGAACTAGGGGGTGTGTCCGCACCCCCGGCTTGAAGCGGTTTCCATCCTATGCAGCCTGGGTTCTCAGCCGTTTCCTTTCCGAGGCCCCCTCCAACATGCTACAAAAACCCCGTGGTCTACTTGTGTCACAGCAACTCTTTTTCTGCATATAAAGGCCAGGGCAGGTGTTAGGGGGTAGCAAGCAGGGCAGTTGTTGGAGGCCCCTTGCCACGGTGGGGCCCACAAAGCTAGGTTGCTCAGGCTTCAGCATCAGCCCCAGGTGGCAGGGCTCAGGGCCCTGGGCTTCATTGTTCTTTCCTGGCCCCAGGGAATCTAATGCCAGCCCTGTTTGGTGGACCCCCTGAAACCTGCTGTGGCCCCCCAGGGGGTCCCGGACCCCAGGTTGGGAACTGCTGGCACACTGGGTTTACAGTTTGGTTCAGTGGCTCTCAGCACTTCCCACTATACACGTTGTTCCAGCTCCACTGAGCTGGTGTGTTGCTAGGGTTGCTAAACCTCCAGTATTGTCCTGGAGTCTCCAGGAATTAAAGGTGAATCTTTCATTCAAGATTCTGGCATGCAATGAAACCTCCAGGGATATTTCCAGGGATACATCCCAGCAAAATTGGCAGCCCTATAGGGGCAAAGTCGTGGAGTGTGGTTTTGCCTGGGAGAAGCGCCTCTTGGGTGGCTTGCACAGGCCAGGGTGAGTTTTATCTTCTGCAAGGTAATCCTGTATTAAGGAGGAATCTAAATTGAGTGTTAAGGAAGCACGTCAGTCCTGTGTCTGGCTGAAGGAAAAAGGCTGCTCTGATTATTTTCCTTCCTTCCTCTAATCAGCTTTCTTTGGATCTCCTGATCTTGGAGTCATGTGGGTATTTCTCTGAGAACATCCACTAAAATGTGCAGTGACAGTCAAAAAAGCTAACAGAATGTTGGGAATCATTAAGAAAGGGATAGATGATAAGACAGTAGATATCCTATTGCCTCTTTATAAATCCATGGCATGCCCACATCTTGAATACTGCATGCAGATATGGTTGTCACATCTCAAAAAAGTTATATTGGAATTGGAAAAGGTACAGAGAAGGGCAACAAAAATGATTAGGGGTATGGAACAGCTTCCATAGGAGGAGAGATTAATCAGACTGGGACTTTTCAGCTTGGAAAAGAGACAACTATGGGTGCATATGATAGAGGTCTTAAAATCGTGTATGGAGAAAGTAAAGGAGGAAGTGTTATTTACTCCTCATAACTCAAGAACTAAGGGTCACCAAATGAAATTAATAGGCAGCAGGTTTAAAACAAACAAAAGGAAGTATTTCTTCACACAACGCACAAACTGTGGAACTCTTTGCCAAGACTACAGAAGGGTTAAAAAGGGAGCTAGATAACCATTGATGGGACCTATCCTCCATGAACTTATTAGCCAGGATGGGCAGGGACGGTGTCCCTAGCCTCTGTTTGTCAGAAGCTGGGAATGGGCGACGGGGGATGGATCACTTGATGATTATCTGTTCTGTTCATTCCCTCTGGGGCACCTGGCATTGGCCACGGTCGGAAGACAGGATACTGGGCTAGATGGACTTTTGATCTGACCCAGTCTGGCCATTCTTATGTTCCTGTGTGTACTAACCTGGTGCTGTCATTTTAATTGCGATTCATAAATCAAGACTGAATGCCACTTCTCAAAAGAGTTGCTCTACCTCAGCCAAGAAGCCCTGGGCTTGATGCAGTAATTCTCTGGCAGGTGTTTATGCCAGAGGCCAGTTTGGATCATCAGAAAGGTTCTCTCTGGCCTTAGAAAACTTGTCACATAACACGATTCATATTTTAACTGCCATGCTGCCCCCCGTCCCTGCAGTGCAGACAGTGGCATAAAACAAACACAATCAAATTTGTTGCAGGCCTTTGTAACTGAGACAGGTTCCTAATGCAGGGTGAGACCTAAATGCCAGCCCCAAAGCCTGGATTTGAAACAGATATTTATGAGAATTTGAGGGGATCTCTGGAGCTGGGGGTTTAAGGTGGGGATGGGAAGGTTAGAGAAAAGGTTTAGAAAACCTGACCCGAGAGGAAAGGTTAAAAATCTGGACGTGTTGTCTTGGGAAAAGAAGAGTGGGGGAAAAGCCTAATAAGTTTTCAGTTCTGTTAAGGGCTGTTATAAAGAGGGCAGTGATCATTTGTTCTCCATGTCCACAGAAGGCAGGACAAGAAGCAGTGGGCTTAATCTGCAGCAAGGGAGACTTCAGTTAGATATTAGGAAAAACTTTTTAACTCAGGGTAGTTAAACTCTGAAATAAGCTTCCCAAAGGAAGTTTTGAAATCCCCCCCCTCCCGACAACACCTGTCAGGGATGGTCTAGGTTTACTTGGTCCTGCCTTAGCACGGGGGTGGGGGCTGGGGTGTGTGTGAGATGAATTCTTGAGGTCCCTGCCAGCCCTACATTGCTGATTCTCTGTCTAGTGGTTTGAGGGAAGGGGGGCAATGTTTGGGTCCAGTTGTTGGAGGAGCGGAGCCAGATGTAGGGGTGTTCTGAGCTTGGGGGATTGGGTTGGGCGTCGTGTTGGAATGACTTTGGCTATGTCAGTAGGGGCTGGGAGATTTTGGGGCAGTGTTTTTGCTGCCGTGTCTGGTGATGTTCAGAGCTGGGGTTTTAAGGGATGCGTGGATTTGGACTAGGTTTTTAAGGTAGTTTGGAGAGGCTAGGACTTGGTTGTTTGGGGCAGGATAGATTTTCTTGGTATGTCATGATGGAATTTTTGTCCGGGAGGCAAACTGAAGAGGGCTCCTCTACTTCCAGTTGTGCCTGTGTTTTTTTGTCCATCTTCTTCCCCATTGAAGCTCCATTTGTCCTATTGCTCCCTCTCCTCACATCTACATGGTTGAGCATGAAGTGTAGCTAAGAAACACAGTCCCAGGGAGGGGTAAATCTTGCCCTCAGACATGCGAGTGAGCAGTCCCAATGGCTGCTAGTATGTGTTTTCGGCAGAATTTGTGCCTGGATTTGTTGGTCTATATAAAGGATAAAAAATAACAAGGTTGCTATTTTAACAACATTCTATAAATCAGTGAGATGCCCTCACCTGGGATACTGTATTCAGTTCTGGGCAAGGATAAAGCAGTAACAGAAGGGGTTTACAGATGGGCAAAGAGCATGATCTGGGCTCCGGAGAGACTTGTGAATGGGCAGGGACTGGCAGTGCTGGGACTGCTCAGTTTAGAGAGGAGATAAACAAGAGGGGGAGATGATATAGGTGTCAGAGTGAATGGAGTAGAGAAGGGAGATTAGGAGACAGGGTGAGTAGAGTTTCCCCAATACAGAACAAGGGGACATTCAATGAAATTGAAAGGTAGCCAGTTGTAAAATTGATCAGAGGAGCTCACATTACATGCAGTTAGCCAGTGGAATTCATTGCCACAAGAAATAATTGAGCAGAAGCCAATACAGGACTGGATATTTATATGAATAGTTATTGCCGTAGATTGGTCTTTATTAGTACCGCCCTTTGTTTTGAGTTATAATAGTAAGGATTAAAAGTGCAAGGCCCAAATTTTCGAGTCCAAGAGTGATTATGAATTGCCTCTCCTTTGCCAACCAGGGACACCCTGGAATTGCATGATTTTTTCAGAGGAAAAGTACTCAGTCTTCCTGAAAATCAAGGCCCTTTAATCTTCTCAAACTGAGAGCACCCCCCAAAAAAAGTTAACTCGCAGGATGACTAGTCACTCCTCAAATTATGGATCCAAGACCACTGGAAGGGACATATACACTCGAGCTCCAGTGTTCCTTCCAAAGTCTCTCTGAGCTAGAATAATGTTTGCCTGGGGGAAGATTAGCCCATAATTCCCTGCTGCAGGGTTTATCGCACCTTCTTGTGAAGAAGCTGGTGTTGGAGCCTGGAGATGGGCTCCTGGTCTGTCCCAGACTGGCAATTCCTGTGTTCCTAATTCTAGGAATTTTGTAGTGAAACCCTCCCAACAAAGATCCTTCTTGCTTCTTCCAGGAGGCACCACAAGAGCATCTGGCAGGTCTGAGAAAAGACAGAGAAGAAGCCAAAGCCAACGAGGAGAAGAGAAGTGAGGAGCTGCTGGTATGTGCCCAGAGCCATCCCCCACCTCAGGTTTGCCTGGGATCAAAGTACCCTGAGTGACAAAGCAAACACAGAGCCTGTTTCTCTGTAGCCCCTGAGGGTGATGGTGGGGAGAGAGAACATGGGCTGGCTGGCTGGCTAGAGAGTTTGGACAAGTGCAGGTGGACTAGGTTTTGAGAAAAATCCTTGGTGTTAGAAAAGGTGCAGATGCCCTTGCGTGTGCTGCTGTCATTGTGTGCTTGTGGGGCTTGGAGCTGGGCTGTGCCTTGATGTGTCTAAGAATTGCCTGTCTGCAGAGCTCAGCAGCCATATTGTTCTCGGGGCTGCTGGAAACCATCACAGAGGAGGCACGCATGCCCTGCTACCCCTCTCATAGCCTCTTCGCTTTGGTTCCTTCTCCGTGC
This sequence comes from Gopherus evgoodei, assembly GCF_007399415.2. Classification (NCBI taxonomy): domain Eukaryota; kingdom Metazoa; phylum Chordata; order Testudines; family Testudinidae; genus Gopherus; species Gopherus evgoodei. The sequence continues at coordinate 2,505,744 of NW_022060005.1, read as the reverse complement.
CCTTCCCCCTCCCTTTCCTCACCTGGATGAGGAATTGGTCATCTGGCCAGACTCCAGGTCACCTCCCTCTCCAGGGCTGGGCTTCTGGGGAAAGGTGAGGGCTTCTGGTCTCTCCTGAGTTCTGCCCACTCACAATCTCCAAATGAAGTTCCATTTGCAGTGGATGGAGCATATCTTCATAGTAGGATCATCCCTCTCTTTTGTCACCTATTGTGGTCAGCGGTAAAATGTTGATCAAGGATGACTTCTAGCTTGTCATCAGTAGGCTCCAGAGCTAACACGGTTTCGATACATGGTGACAGTTCATGTCCCTGAGAGAGATTGTTTCGGCTGTTCGCAGACACAAGTAACCCTTACTGCATCATTCACATTTTCAGTTATTTCTTTGCCATTGTCAGGGCAAAAAAAAATAGAAACTGAACCTCAGATTTTGGGGCACAAGATGCAGAGACCAGGGAAGAGTAACAGGTCACTAAGCTATTGCTAAAGGGCTTGATCCTGCCCTGAGGATTCTGCACTGACCTTTCTCTTTAAAGAAGTCCCCCCATATGCTGAGAGGCTACTTATGATTTTCCATCTGTTACCGAGCTACCTTCTCTGTAATTGCAGAAACAGACAGAAGCTGAGAGACAGAAGATCCTCTCTGAGTGTAAGGAGCTGCGTGGGTTCCTGGAGGAGAAGGAGCAGTTCCTGCTGTCCCGGCTGGAAGCGCTCGATGGAGACATTGCTCAGAGAAGAGATGAGAGTGTCTCGAAACTCTCAGAAGAAATTTCCCACATTGATAAACTGATTACTGAGAAGGGAGGAGAGACAGAGCAGCAGCCGATGAGCCAGTCCCCGCAGGTGAGACATATCGTAGGGTTACTATCATTATCTTCCATCTCGCTGATTAGAGGGAGGCAGTAAATGAGGCATGGAACAAAGCAAGTTGATTGCAGCGCTGGGACTAAAATCCAGGAGTTCTGACTCCCAGATACCCCATCTATAGACCCGGCTCTTCTCCCAGAGTTCAGAGTAGAAGTCAGGAGTCCTGATCCACTGCAAACCCCTTCGCTCAACTGGGATGTGTCTGTTCTGATCATTCCCTGTCGGAGTCCAGGATTCAGAGTTCACAACATAATTGACAGATACATTATCTAGGTGCTACTGGGAGCCAGCCAAACCCTCCCCCCACTTTAAATCTGTTTTTTTTTTTTAATCATCTCATTTTCACAGTAAGGATCATTTAAAAAAAAAAAAAAAGCATTTGTTTTGGTCCATTTTGTTCCATGGCCGGATTTTGAACTTAAAGGCTTCAGTAGCTGTTTGTTACAACAAAGGAAACAATTGAGATTTCTTGCATTAAAAACATCTATGAAGTTTCAAAGTTGGGTACTTAAAACTAAAAAAATATCATGGGGTAAATTTCAGCCAGCGCTCATGTTAATAGCTCAGTGGGACAAATTGTGCTCTTGAGGGGGACTGGTTGTTGTAAATCTACTGAATCAATCTAGCTTGACACTGGTGTGAATCAAATCTGAATGCGGCCCTGTTCACACAGATCTGATCTGCACCTAAAAACTAGATCAACCTAGATACATTGCTCAGGGCAGTGAAAAACTTCACACCCTGTGTGGTGTAGTTAGTCGACCCATCCTCACTATAGATGCAGCTGGGTGGATGGACGAATTCTTCCATCAATTTAGCTACCATCTTGCAGGGAGGTGGATCACCTACAGCGACAGGAGGACACTTTCCATTGATGCAGGAAGTGTCTACGCTACAGTGCTTCTGCTGCAGTGCCAGAGCTGGGCTGCTGTAATGTAAACATGCCCATTGAACACCTTCCTCTCAGTCATCTGGAATCCCTCTGCAAATATAGACGAGTTTAGCTTCGAAGCTAGAAGGGCAATACCAGCCTTGCTCTACAGATAGGGAAACTGAGGCAGGAAAGGACTGACTTTCCCAACAAGCCAGTGGCAGGACAAAGCACTGTAAGGCCTCCCTCCTCCCCCCACCCCAACCTCATCCTTCTGCACCACATGAGCTCCCTGTTTAGCAGGATGGGGAGACTTGGAGGGATGGGGTTCTCGCTACCAAGGCAGAAAATCTTTTCTTCTTGTAAAGTGCATGAGAAGATGCTTTCCCCCATGGCCATTTCACAGCTGACCATTCCTGAGGCTGCTGAGAGCAAACATCCCAGCTGGAAGGTGGAAGTAGCAGCTGCTTTCTGAACGGGAGCCTGTGTCAGACTCCAATGGGAACTCCCCTGCAGGACCAAGAGGCCTTCCCAGTCTGGGACACATTCACTGACTTCCTCTTCTTTCTCCTCCTCTCTAGGGTGGTGGCGGCAGCATGATCGGGTAAGTCCTGGGCTCCATCTCCCTCCCCTTGATGCTCTGCTCGGCTTGGAAGCGGCACTGAATATGCAGCTACAGAGTATGACACGCTGGCATGTGATCATGTATCCTGCTAGCAACTACCATCGCAAGGACAGGAAGGGCTAGCTGCTACATGACAGCCAGTGGGATTACTCCTTTAGCTTCTGTGGTAGGGGCTTTGTCTTTTGGTGTTAGAGAGCCCAGGTTCTATCCCAGCTGGAGACCTGCACTGTCTATGGGTCTAGTGTTTTATGTGAGATACAACCCACTGTGGGTCTCTGTCTCCTTTCTTTCCACATAACCCTGGGATTGGTGCCCCTTGTTACTAGAGTAGCCCAGTGCGAGAGAACTGGGGCTAGTGGGAATCCAGAGAGCTCCCAAACGGGTCTCCATTCCTGCCCCCCCAAGTCCTGTTCCAGTCTATTCGGAGCATGGGGTTGTAGTCACATGACTCACAACAACCAGGATTGTCTTGGGAAGCTCGACTCCAAACTGGCCTGAGAGCTCCCAAGTTTTCTGGGGCCAGGCCTTGAGCCTGTTTATAACCCTTCCTCCTCCTCTCTCTCCAGCAGCGAGAACTGGACGTTTCAGAAGCCGGAGCCTGCATTTGCAGAGCTGGAAAAAAGACTCAGGAGTTTCTCTCAGAAAAGCGCCGTCCTGAAGGAAGTCCTGCTGGAGTTCAAAGGTGACTGGAAGCATCTGTGTCTTCTCTGCTCATAGCTGCTGTAATATTAGGGAGGGCTGTTACATCAGTAGCTTACCTGGTCTCTCAGTACCTAACTTACATCAGTCAGTCTTACCTGTGGCTGTGCCAGTGGCCTCTGTCTTGCCACCCTGTAATTTTAAAAGCCACTATTAGGCTAAAGCAGCAGAAACCCCGTGGTTAACGTTGCAGCATGTGGTCCTCAAAATCACTTCATGTCTCCTCCAGCGACCCCCCTCATCACCACATATATGCTCCGTCCACACGTGCTGCTCTTTCTCTGAGGGCTTGTTTTATAGCAAGAGTTGGAAGAACAGGGTGTATAGCACGTCTCTCATTCCTTGCAGTGGAAGCCCCTGCTCTGTGTTGTGAGGACCTGGTGACAGTGTGTCTTGCAAGGGATAGGATACTTTCCCCTTCACTGGGCATTTCCTAGCTCTGAGTGGTGTCTATAATGAAGCTTAGACCAGTGGTTATCAACCCACGGCCCATGGGTGGCTTATGGCCCAATCAGCACACAGTTGTGGCCCACGGGACAGCCTCAGGGCCATACAGGTAGTATATATATTGTGTGGATGCAGCCCACGTAACACATAGGGCTTGTCTTAAATCGGCACCACTGTGATTGATGCAGCAGTGTTGATCTAGTGGAGATGCAGTAAGTCGATGGCCGAGCGCTCTCCCGTCAACTTCAGTGCTCCACCTCCCCAAGAGGCGGAAGCTACGTTGACGGGAGAGCGTCTCCTGTCTACATAACACAGGGCTGTAAGTCGATCTAAGCTATGTTGACTTCAGTTACGTAACTTGCGTAACTTAGATTGACTTACCTTGCTCGTGTAGACCAGGCCGTAGAGAGCTGCATATGCAGCCCACAGCGATAAACCAGTCGAGAACCACTGCCTTAGACACGGGATATTATTATATTAAGCCTTTGTGCTAAAATGGATACTCCTTCATCTTCCAGTGTAATGGAAAAACTTGTTTCCCATTCCCTACCCCCAGTTCAGTGGCAGAAGGAAAGCTTTCGTGGATTTTGTTTCACTTTTTCAACCTGCTCTAGATGCTTATCCCCAGGAAAACCGGGGCTCAATTCTTTCTCCTTTCATTCCTCTAGAAAATCTGCGCTTCGAGCTGGAGAACGACACAGGTAAGCCTCCGCCTCCCTCTGCAGACTTCTTCCAGTGTCCCGGGAACTGACATTAACCCTGCTGCAGTGGCAGTAACAGTGCGGGCGTAGGCCTGGCGACTCGTCCCCTGGTGTGATGGCTGAAGGGAATTCAGCCCAAATCTCCCCTCAGTGTTTTGTTTCCGATTTGGATAAGGAAGCAAAATGCTGATGGCTGCGAAGTCGGGTGAGACAAACACCTGTTGCGTTTCCTCAGCAGACCCCCTGCTTTCTAGTGCTCTCCTGAATTCCTGTTTTCTCAAAGGCAAATGCAGTTTGGAAGCTGTAAGAGCATGCTGTGTCTCTGGGCCCAGAGACCTCCCCTTTTCCCTGAAGCTTCCTACATCTCTCAGGCCATTGTCTGGCGGCACAGATAATGCCACAGCTTAAAAGAGGGAAGCTCTGGTGGCGTAAGGGGCTGTCCCCAGGGATGAGCTCTGCTGTTAAATCCTTGTCTCCTCTCTTTAGCCGATATAACTCTAGACCTGGACACCGCAAACCCCTATCTGGTGCTGTCTGAGGATAAGCGCAGCGTGAGGCTGAGGAGCGCCCCGCAGGATGTGCCGGCCAGCCCCAAGAGATTCGATTTCTCCTTCTCTGTCCTGGGGGCTGAGGGCTTCACATCAGGGAGGCACTACTGGGAGGTGGAAGTGGGGGACGGGGACAGCTGGGCCGTGGGAGCTGCCAGGGAGTCGGTGAGGAGGAAGGAGAAGATCGACTTCACGCCCGAGGAGGGGATCTGGGCGGTGGGGCTGAATTGGAAGGGCAAGAACTGGGACCAATACCAGGCTTTCACCTCCCCTGAGACTCCCCTGTCCCTCTGTGAGAGGCCCAGGAAGATCGGGGTCTACCTGGACTACGAAGGGGGGTGGGTGGCGTTCTACAACGCTGATAACATGGCCCCCATCTTCACCTTCACAGCCGCCTTCTCGGAGAAAATATTCCCTTTCTTCTGGCTCTTCTACGTGGGCTCCTCCCTCACACTTTGCAACTGACACGCCTGGCCTGGTTTGTTCCTTAAGGGGACCTGCAAAGGGTGGGGGTCCTGCCCCTCTGTTCTTTGTTGTTGTTGGGTTTGGATTTGTTTGTTTTTTGCTGCTTTCTGAAGTATAAAGAGAGCCTGAAAGGTTGAAATGATCTCCCCCCCCCCACCAAAAAAAACCAAACAACAAACGTTTATCTTCTCGTTACACTAGAAATTCAGAGCTTGTCTACCCTGGAAAACACTATGGTCCGCTGAGAATCTCAGCTTAGATGCTGAGGAGCACAAGTTGTATTGCCTTTCAGTGAGACTTGTGCTCCTAAGTGATTTTTGGATGGTTTTTAAACACCCCCCGGTCTGTCTTGGAAGACTATAGCTCACTGGAGACCTGGCAGCCATACCAAAGAACCTGCTTGAGATGAAGTGAATTATTTTATTCAGGCAGGTTAATTTTTTTTAAACACCCCACGAACTCAGTTGCCCCACACACCCTTGGGAGAAAAGCTCTCTGTTAATGATTCACCACTCCTGCCTGCTCATTTGAGCACCTAATCCACATCTCTGAGACCTCCAGTGAGTCTGCCAGAGAAGACCAGACTTGATTGTCCTGATGGCTCAGTGGTAAATCAAGCTGCATGGGGGAAGAAGGCATAATCAGCTGGGCGTTTTTTGTTTTTGCTCTTTGCAGGTCATCTTTTGCGAATGTAGCTGCTCCCATTCCCTCTCCCTTTCCTCCCCAGCCTTAGCAGTAGGACGCTTTATCTCATAACACAATGTTATTCCTTCTCCTGGCCACTAGCACGTAATGGGGTAAAATCTGCTTACCCCTTCTGTTGCTTTCCCTATGTCGTCAAATACGTAGTGAGCATTATAGGGTTGCCCTTGATGTTGGTGTTTTGGGGCCATATTGAGGCGGCCGGAAGCCCAGGGCCCTCGGTTTTGCTCAGACTTGTCGGGCATGAGCTGTAGCTGACCTGAAGGCTTGGGGGTGGGGGAGTCTGCGATTACGTGCTGATCCACTGGTGAATGGAGTCTAGAGGCCACGTCCTGGAGCTGCATGTGAGATAAGCAAGGATAGTTGAACCCAGAGGGTTCCCATTGAGCCCAGTGGGGTTGGATGATGGTTTTGAGTTACACTAGCACAACTGCAAGTTACAGCAGTTTGGAGTTACTCCAGTGTCAATTGAGAGCAGACTCCAGGAGTCAGTCCAGATCTGATTCCCGCCCTAAACCCCACTGATTTCAGGAGTTGCCCTGGTTTAACACAGATTCCACACTGTAAAGTTAACCAGAGGGGTTTTCCATCGGCTTGTATCTAACTCCAGCCTAGCATTCACACTAGCCTCTTTAACCCATCAGTGCTGTGTGTCTCTGAACTCTCGGTTTCATAGGAAAATAAAAGTCACTGTGCAAACAGAAAAAGCTCCTGTGGTGTTGAGTATTTTGCTGCTGCCTGCCTGCAATACAGCCTTATGCAGGCAACTAAGCTGCCCCAAACAGGAGCTTCCCTCATCCACTGCAGCAGGTGAGGGCAGCAGAGGTGCGCTGAGTGTGACGGCTAATCCATTTATGTGGTTAATGACAGCACTAATGGATATTCACAGTGCTTGGGCTGAACACTGCTACGTCCCCTTGGAGGGACTGCAGCTCTGTCCTGCTGTAATCTGGGCTGAGCTGCTTTCGTGACTGGTTTAAGGGCACTGAGAGGGCTAGAACCCAGCTTTCCCCATCTGGTGCCTTCCTGAGTGCATAACACGATAGCTCCTCTGGCCGCCCGTCTCAATGCCAGGTAAGCAGAGTAAGTTTCCATGCCTGGCCGAGGCCTTGTCTGCAATGGGGCGTAGCTGCACTGGTGCACACTCCTAGCACTGATGAGGTTCGGCGTAGCATAGCATTGCTTGCGCCCACCTTAGACTCAGAAGGTGCACGGGCAAGTGCTGGCACTGGTGTGACCACTAGCGGGGCAGTGGCCATGGGGGGCAGACAAGGCTGCAGCAAAGGGAATATTTAGCTTCCTCTTTTCAAGACTCTGTCGGGGGCATAAACTGAGCCACGTGACTGAGTGGGGAGCAAGTGAGTGTCTGTGGGTGCCATATAATAGTGGGCACCAGTGTTCCTTCTAATTTTTCCCACACATGCGTGGAATGAATTTATGTGCAGCGGGGTGGGGCCAAGGGGTTCAGAGTGTGGGAGGGGACTCAGGGCTGGAGTGTGGGGAGATGAGGGGTTTGAGGTGCAGGCTGCCCCAGGGCTACAGCAGGGAGAGAGGACTCTCCCCAGCTCTCTCTCCCTGCAGCAGCACATGGGCTGTGGGGGGAGAGGCACCTCTCCCCTGGCTGCGGCAGGCCCGGGCTAGGGGAGAAGCATCTCTCCATTCTGCGGCACTTAAGAGGCTGCTGTGTGGCCATGCAGCTTAGAGGGAACTTAGCTGGGCACTCCTCCTGCAGGGAGCAGACACAGACCATCCTGCTCTGAGCGTGTGCCCTTAGGGGGGAGATCTGGTTGGCGTGTAAGAGCTGTGAGGCTGGCACATGCTCAGTGCAGACAGAATCTTACCAGCATTTAGCTGCAAAACTCTTCAAGTCCCTTCTACTGAGCACGTGCGAGCTGTTTGACAGCTTATAGTGGTGGCAGATTCGGGTGGATTTTTTTTTTATAGGGGTGGGAAAAGCCGGGTCCAGACATGAGGGTGACCCACCCCCACCAAATTTCAAGTCCCTGCTCCACAGCCTGCAGGTATTACACCATCTTGGTGAAACTTTTACCTGGCTCAAAAATGAGGAAGCCCTTGGAGTTGAAACTCTCAAAAATAAATCAAGTCCCTCAAGCTGAGGCTGCCCCCCACCATGAGTGCTGACAGGCTGAACAGTTAGCATGGCAAAGTTAAACCATAGAGACAAGGGCTTCCTGGATCAATCTAGTAGCATGGGTACTGCTGGTACACACTTTCTGGCAGGAATTTTATTTGATGCACGGTGGGGCGTAGATGGTACTCTAATACAAACAGCAGTGGCCTTCTGGGCGCAAGGCGGCTCGCTGACAATCCCTTCCCCAGTGGCAGCTCAGAGGGCGGCTGTGCCAATTAAGGCTTTGCCTGGAAATTGCTAGGCCAGGCAGAGCCAGAGCATCACTGTCAGGTCAGGACTGGCTGCTGCTGGCTCCTGACCGGTGAGCCGGATGCCGGCCAGCGCTCACCCCATCCAAACTGCGGCAAGGCCGAGGTAGAAATCCTCCCCGCCGTGGCTTTTCTGATGGGCGGCCAGGTGCGCCCTCTCCTGGAAGCCTTTCCCGCACAGGGGGCACTTGTAGGGCTGCTGGCCCGCGTGGACGCTCTGGTGGTTCCTGAGGTCTGAGCTGCGGCCAAAGCCGATGCCGCACTGTGGGCAGTGGAAGGGCCGGTCACCGGTGTGACTCCGCCGGTGGAGGATGAGGTCGGGGTGCTGGGCAAAGCCCTTCCCACAATCGGAGCAGTGGTAAGGGGCGTCTCCGAGGTGACTGCCCTGGTGGGCCAGGAGGTGGGAGCGCTGGCTGAAGCTTTCCCCGCACTTGAAGCAGGTGTGCCGTTTCTCCTCCATGTGGCTGTACTGGTGCATTTCCAGCTGGCTGGGCCACTTGAAGCCCTGGCCGCAGTCAGGGCACTTGTAGCGATCGTCTTGCAGGTGGGTGCGCTGGTGGTTGACCAGGACGGAGCGCTTGCGGAAGCGCCGCCCGCACTTGGGGCACTGGTGGGGCCACTCCCCCATGTGGCTCTTGCGGTGGGCGGCCAAGTCGCAGCGGCGCAGGAACCCCTCCCCGCAGTCAGGGCAGGGGAAGGGGATCTCCCCGGTGTGGGAGCGCCGGTGGACAGACAGGTCGCAGCGCCGCAGAAAGCCCTGCCAGCAGTCGGGGCAGGGGAAGGGTTTCTCCAGGGCGTGCAGCCGCTGGTGGCGCAGGAGGTGAACGCTGTCAACGAAGATCTTCCCACACTCGGGGCACGGCTGCTGCTGCTGCTGCTCCGGCTGGAGGCTCAGCAGGACCTGGACGTATCTGTGGCCCATGCTGCCTCCCCCGGGGGAAGTGGGCTGGGCTCCCTCCTGCCCTTCCAACCCACGCCAGCTCGCACATACGTCCTCCTGCTCATGACCCCCTTCGCATTTCATTGATAACGTCAGGTGTGGCTCCCGCTGCGTTGCCATCCAGGAAGTGTTCCCTTTGGATTTCGCGGACGGTGTCCTGCGCGGCTCCACTTGCTGGGGACCCTGGTCCTGAGCATTTTCACAGGCTAGACCCTCACCTGCTGGGACAGAGAAAGAATTCAGACAGGAAACCTCAGAGAAGGGAATGTGTAGGGGGAAAACAAACCACAGTAACAGCTGGGGAGATGGAAAAAATAATTAAGATCCTGCCCAAACTTTTCCCCAGAGGACAGAGAGGAGGGGACCAATTCTGCCTCCACCCCATCTGAAGACTTAAGGGCAAAGGAAGCTACTGCCAGCTGTCAGGAAGGGGTGGGCACAGAGGCGCTGACTTTCTAATTGGCGGGGTAGCAGGTTGCACCATGCCAGGCCTCGCCCCCTTCCCTGAGCCCGCCCCGTCCTTGCTCCTCCCCCCCAATGCCTCCTGCCTGCCCTGAACAGCTGAGGGGAGGAGCTGATTGGCAGGGCCTGCCAGTGGGTGCTTAGCACCCATGGAGTTCAGCGCCTATGTATGGGCACTCAGGCGAAGGAAGCTACTGCCAGGTGTCAGTCAGGAATGGGTGGGAAGCCATGCTGATGGTTGCCATGACAGCTGAGGATAACCCTGCTCTGGGAGGGAGGAGGTGGAACCCGGCTGAGGGGAGCTCAGCAGGCCAGCTGTTTCCTTTCCTTACTGATGGTATGTGTCAGTAGAGCAGGTTCCTCACCTGCACAGGTGCTCTGTGGGCTCATCTTCTCCTCAGAGCCATGCAGATCGGGGACCCATGGCTCACCCTCCCCTTTCAACGGGGAAATCACAAAAGGCTTGGAAACTGGAAATCCTGCGCAAGGGAAAGAGAGTGAGTGAAATGAGGGGAATTCGTGGAATATTTCTTACAAACAGCGTTCCGTGATTTTTAATCCCAGTTCATTTTAAAGCAGTAAAATCCCAAGGCCAGCTCCCCAGCTGCTCAAAATCTCCACACATTCTGCTACAGGTGGAAACCTCTCTGCTGGAAACACAGAGAGCCAGATACTCATCAGCAAAGCGGTTCCTGTAGTGTATGGAAACCAACTTCATGTCCTAGAAAGTGGAAAGTCCACCTTGGATCGACTTCTTACTGACGGAGAGGGGCCCGGCGATAATCACTGGGACCAGTGGGATTCAGCGCAGTAAGGGATGGGAAGGAATTGGGGATATCATCCAATGCAGCAGTTCAAGGGTGTTATGGGTCAGCAAAGCACATTTTGTGGAATGAAGCAATCAATGAGCTTGTGAAATCAGGAACCAAATCCGCACAATCCCTTCCCCAGAGGACAGAGACAATGAGTCCCATCCTGCCTTCACACCCATCTGAACACTCAAGGGCAAGGGAGGACAGTTGGGTATGAGCTACTGTCAGGGTGGGTTGGAAGCCTGGAGTGACATCTGCCATGAGGGTCTGACTTGTACTGGGGACAATCGTGACCTGTGTGGGATGAGGCAGAACTGGGGGAGCACACGAGGCATTTGGAGGATTCCCAGCTGTTCCTTTCATTGGCTGGTGGGGTGTGTTAGTTTAATCAATTCCTCACCTATGCAGGCACTGCTCAGGCTCCCCCTTTCTTCAGAGCCCTGGGGATCTGAGACCCACGGCTCTTCCCCTTGCTCCAGCCGGGAGATCATGTCAGGTTTGGGAATGAGAAATCCTGCTGAGAGGGGAAGAACATGGTGGGATGCGGGTGAATGAATGGTTTGTGGAATGTTTGTTACAAAGAAAGTTCCATGACATAGCCTGGCCCCTCCCCTGTGCTGTGGGGACGTGGCATCAGAAGATGGACATGGGAGACCCTTCGGAAGAGCCGGACATGAGAAGATGTTCCATCTGCACACAGCAGGTGACCCAGGCACAGCACTAATATCAAACCACTTAGGCCAGATACTGAGCTGTAGCGGGGAATGAAACTTTCAACACAAAAGACTTCTTTTCAGAAAATGAGATTTGGTTGAAAATTATTTCATTTGCAAAACAGTTTAGCTTTCAATTCCATTTTTAGAAAATATTTTGAATTGATAAGTCTTTTTTGGGAGGAAGAACAGAAATAAAAAAAAAAATCTTCAGTTTAGAAATTGTGTGGAATTGCCATCTTCTGCCAGAGTTCTACTTTCTCCCACCTGTCCTTTTCCACCCAAACAATGGGGGAGGTAAGTCGAAGAGTGAGAGTAATAAATAGTGAAGTGTTACTCTGAAGGGTTAAGCACTGAACCTGATATTTGTGGAGAGAAACGTCTAATATCCAAGGGAACAAGGAATCCCTTACCCAGCGAGGTCACGCTCTCGTAATTCTCCTGCATGACGTCCCTGTAGAGGAGTCTCTGACCGGGGTCCAGCACAGCCCACTCCTCCTCCGTGAAATACACAGCCACCTCCTCGAAGGTCACCGCCCCCTGAAACAACCACAGTCCCCACTCAGGACCTGTTCCCCAGCCACAATCTCACCTGCCCCAGACTGTTCTAGTTTCCCGTGTACTTTCAGTAAGGCTTATAATACCCATAATCCGCAGGTTGCAATCTCATCCCTACTGCTCCCAAGTGCTGCTCAATGGCGCACTCACTGCTAGGTCTAACATCTCCCCACGCATCATTTGGGCCTCTGGCTGTTTCCTCTGCTCATAGGCGCTGAATTTTATTTTTCCCAGTGAGTGCTCCGCCCAAGGCCCCTCACTCTGCCTCTTCCTGCCCCCTCCCACAACTGCCCCACCTGCCCTTTGCTCGCTCCTCTCAGTCCCCTTCCCCAAAGCCCCCTGCCCGCTGCTGCTGGCTCCTCTCCATCCTCGGCAGCCAACCCCGGCCTGCCCAACAGCTGTGGCTGGTGGGTGCTGAGAACCCCCTATTTTTTTCCATGGGTGCTTAAGTGCTGGAGCACCCACAGAGTTGGCGTCTATGCTTCTGCTACCTAATGCACCTTCAGTGTCCCAGGATGAGGGTCACTCGTTAGTATGTGAAACTGAGGTGGTTCTCACTGAGTTCACAGGGACCAACCCAGCAAATCTATGGAAGCTCCTTAGCTGGAATTCCTCCAATGCAGGCTCCAACGGTGCGAGATGGAGCCCTCCTGCTCTTTATTCTCACCCAACCAAATGAAACCTGAACCTTCAGCATCTGACTCAGTCCACAAGGTTAATTTCTCTCTTTGGTTCCTTCCATTCCCTCGGGGACCATGTCACCCTGTCGTGCTGTTTTATGCATGTTTTGCTAGTTTATTTTTAAGAATCTTGCCATCCCCTCTCCCCCCAAGCTCTGCCTGAAATATAACAATGAACAGCCACGTTCTTTGCTTTACAGCAATGACTCTCAACCTTTGCAGATGACTGTGCCCCTTTCAGGAGTCTGATTTGTCCTGTGTATTCCCACGTTTCACCTCACTTAAAAACAACTTGCTTACAAAATCAGACACAAAAATACAAAAGCGTCACAACCACTATTATGGATAAATTGCTGACATTCTCATTTTTACCATCTAATTATAAAATAAATCAATTACAATATTTATATTCCACTTACATTTCAGTGTATAGTTTATGATGCTCTGTACACACAGGTCATTGTTGATATCAAATCTTAGTTTGTACTGACTTTGCTAGTGCTTTTTATGTAGCCTGATGTAAAACTATGCAAATATTAGATGAGTTGATGTACCCCCTAGAAGACCTCTGTGTATCCTCAGGGGTACGTGTACTTCTGGTTGAGAAGCACTGCTTTACAGTAGCTTGAGACTCGAGCAGCGGAGTTCAGATCTAGATCTGAAGAACTGAACTTGCCCAAAGGGAAACAGATTTAGAAAACCCAGCATGTTTCCTTTTAAAGACAACTGGTTCAGTAACTATTATACAGAAGGTTTGAAGAGGGTAAGTCTATTTGGTGAAAAAAAAAATCAAAAGAAATGGAAATGTTTCATTTTCTGTGACATTTTCCTTTTTAACCTTTTTCTGGGGGGTTGGGTTTTTTTGAAAAAAAAGTTCTGTTTCCTTTCTGTGGGAAAATCCCCACTTTTCTGTCAGTTTTAAAAGCTCTTTCCTCCGCTGGAAAAAAGATCAAGGTAATAAAAAGGCGAGGTGTGTGGGGGGAGAAGGCTTCTCAGTGAAACTAAACCAAAATTTTCTTAAACAAAAAAAGGACCAAAATGAAAAACAATATTCACAAATGTTTCTGTCTGTCAAAAAAAGGCATTTCACATTGGAAAAAGACCCAACGCCCTGACACAAAATCTTCCACCAGCTTTCCCCAGGTTATTTGCTCATTTCACACTACAACAAAACTGGAAATACGAGACAAATTGAAGTGAGGGCAATAAACCATCACTTGAAACCTTTAAACCTGGCATGGGCCACTGTCGGAAGACAGGATACTGGACTAGATGGACCTTTGGTCTGACCCAGAGAGGCCGCTCCTGTGTTCCAGAGCAGACATCTCTTTGTAAAAGATGAGCTCTAGTTGAATCACTAGCTGCTGGGTTCTATGAAGCTCTCCTGGGGTGGGATTCTCTAGTCTGGGTTATTCAGGGGATAAGACTAGAGGATGATCCTAATGGTTCCTTCTGGCCTTAAAATACAGGAGTCTATCTTTGGCGTGCTGCTCATGCCAATGTTTTTCCAGCAAGCACCTTCACTCTGTGCTCCATACTGCCCCTGACTGTAGGAAGGCACTGCCTGTGAAACTCCACCGTCGCCATCATCTCCCCATTACGCTGTTCTATGCAACTGTTGCCTCATTTTAAGACTTTGAGTATTTTGCGGCAGGAGCTGTCTCTTGGTTCTAGGTTTTCACCCTATCCAGCGCAATACGGCAGGAGTCCCTAGGGACTTCAGCAATTCACAAAGTGAATAATAACTATAGCACTGCTGCTGACAACGTGCATGCACTTGCCACGACCCCTCACACAGGGCACACAGTGAGACTTACTGGGCTAGGATATTGCTGGCCCAGCCCAGGTCTCAGATGGGATGTTTCCATACGAAGACCCTTCCTCTCATCTGTGGGACCTTGTTCAGCAGGGATCGTTGGGAGAGGAGGCCAGGAGGGAGAGGTGGGGCCCTGCATGGCCTCACTTCTTCCCCTAAGGCCCCATCTCCCAGCCAGGCCAGCAGCTGGAGATCAGCCGGGGAGCCCTGGCAGCTCTGAGGAGCTGCAGACCCTCCACCTGCCCGGGGTGGGGAAGCTCAAGAGCAGGCCCATGTCCCCACCCAGGGAAGGTGCAGGGCCCACAGTTCCCCACAGCTGCACACATGGCTCTTACCCCAACCCAGTTCCAGTTGGGGCCTTAGAGCCGCAGCCTGGCCATGGTAAGAGCCGTGCAGGCAGTTGTGAGGGGCTGCAGACCCTCCACCTGCCCTGGGCTCCAGCAGCCAGCCTGGCTGGGGAGCAGGGCCTCGGGGGGAAGAAGAAGGGCAGGGGTGGGCCCATGGCAAAAAGTGGATGGGCGATGGCTCACCGGTTCCCCCCTATTCCAGCACCCCTGCCCCACAACATCATATCGGGGGGAGGGGGGGAAGGAGGGGATGACATTTTATCCTTTGATTTCCCATCAGATCTGTCTCTCCCATCATCCTTTCTCAGCCTCACGTCTGGCTCCACTCCCTCACAATTTCCCCACCTCGCGCTGTATCAGCTACCTGAGCAGGCTGGGTCGACTCCCCTTGCCCCAGGCAGGCTTCAGCCAGCACAGCCGCCTCCTCGCAGCTGCGGGGCTTCCTTGCCGTCACCGAGGCCCGCACGTCTGCCCGCAGCGCCCCCAGGAACTGCTCCCGCACGACGACGTCCACAATCTGCTCCTTGGTGCGCTCCCCGGGCCGTAGCCAGAGCCGAGCAGCCCGGCTGAGCCGGGCTAGCATCTCCCAGGGAGCTTCTCCGGGCTGGGCAGCGCCTGAGCGGAACTGCAACCGATGGGCTTCCTCGCTGGCCTGCTCTGAAACGGCCGCCTTGCCCTTGGCACGGCCCCTGGTGGGGCCTGTCCCCATGGAGCCGCAGGTCTCAGATGCCTCCCAGGGGAACGAAGGAACCTCGTCCCTGTGAGGCAAGTCATGGGACGGCATCGTTTGCTCAAGGCCAGCAGTATCTGCCCCTTCTCGAGACCAGGGAGGTGTTTGCGCGGTCCTCAATGGAGAATCTTCCCTCTCCGAGCATCCCAGCCAGGACTGGAACGGCGTCCGCGGGGACAAGGGCCAGCCAGGGCTCTGCTCCTCAGCCTCGCTCTCCTCCTTCTTGGGATGCTGGACTGGGATCCCACAATGTCCTTCCCCCAGGGCACGGGGTTCACCCCACATCCCAGCCATGGCGATTGCCCATTGCGCCTGGTCCTGCTGGGAAAACGCTGGAGTTGAAAAACTTGGACCAGCTCCCCACCGAGTCTGTCACTGCAGCCGAGCTGATGGGGCTGTCGCCTTATCCAGTCTGGGAGGGTGGAGCAGGGGGCGTGGTAGCCTTCATAGCAAGACTCATAAGCATAGCTGACCCATGGAAAAAAAATAGTGGGTGCTCAGCATCCACTAGCTTTTTGGAGGCTGGGGGAGGGGCTTGCGCTAGGGCAGAGAGCAGCAGGCCCAGGCCTTGAGGAGTGGGCAGAGTGTGTGTGTGTGGGGGGCTCTTGGGTGGGGGCGGAGCCCGGGAGGAGCCCTCACTGGGAAAAATAAAAGTCAGCACCTATTCTTGGTCGGGGGGCGGGGTGGTGGAAGATGGGAATACCACGGCACCCCTGCTAGTTTTCTTCCCAGTGGGCCTGTTCCTATAAACCAGGCTCCAGATCACGCAAGTCCCAGCCACAGGTCTGTCACCCTCTGCTGCCCGCTCACCGCCATCTTCACCCCCCCTGTGTTTTCTGCCCATCTCCCTCCATACATTCCAGAAACCCCCCCTACCTGAGCTGGTTCCACAGCAGCCATTTCTCAACCAGGACGATATCCTGCAGCCTGTCAGGGCGAGAAGGGAGGTTTCAAAAGGGCCTTGGCACCATTTCACGCCCCTATTCCCTACAGACAGATGCCCTAGACATGGGGCAGTCAATACATGGATGGCTGGCCAGACCCGGCCTGCCAGATGCTTTTGAAGGGGACCCCAACATCTCTTTTATGTATTGATTATTATTGTTGCTATTTTTTATATGATTCTCTCTGGAGTCTGGACCTTGAGGAAGAAATTTGGACCCAGACAAAAAATAACGGACTCCCCCTGACTCTGTGCCCCATTTTATTACAACACAGACCGGGTCTCTCCCTCCAGGAGTCAGCGCATTTCTACCCACAGCCTGAACCAAACCCCAGAGAGGAGCAGAACCAAAGGAGCCGCTCGGGGGATCCCCCGACACTGTCCCCAGGGCGGCGCATCCCCCCAGCAGCGCGGGGACCAGGCAGAGGCAGGAACTGGCTTTTCCTCTCCCTGCTCCTCCCCTTCTCCCCAGGAAAGTCAATGTGCCCCGGGGTGCTGCAGGGAGTGGGGCTGGGCAGGGCTGGGAGCCGGGACCTCCCCCCCACTGATCGCTCCTGCTGCCCCTGCCAGACTCTGCCCCTGTCTCCCTCCCGCCCCTCCCCTCGGGCTGGGAGACTCGGTCCCTGGCCCGGCCCGACCCGTTCGCTCCCCGGAGCTGGCTCGGCTCCTGCAGGCGCTCAGGGGGGTAGAGCCGGGCCCGGGGTCTGGGCGGGCAGCAGCTCTGGGACTCGCAGACCCACCCCCCCGGGAGCAGAGCTGGGGCGAGGAGGGGCCGTTGGTGCAGAGTCACTTTCCTGCCCGGCCCCAGCCCTTCCCCGGGTCTCGCCGCTCACCTGCAGGCTTCGGCTCAGGGGCTGGTGCGGGCAGAGCGGGGTTAACGCAGGTCGCTCCGCTCACAATGGAGCTGGCAGCGGCTGCATCTGACCCAGGAAGCTCAACCCCCGGTCTGCTGAGCAGCGAGAGCAGAGCCCTAGGAGCTTCCCCTCCCTGAGCAATACCCAGAGCCCTCTGGTGGGGAAAAGCGAAGGGAACCTCCCCCCCTGCTCACCCCAGCAGTGCGGACAGAAACCTCCCGTGGGAGGGATCCGGCCAGAGACTCCTTTTCTCTTCCCTGAAAAGAGAAAGAAACTTCCAAAGCAAAGGAACCAGAATCAGAGCCCAAGCCAGCGTGTCTGACACCTTTTCCTAGCGCTCTGTGCTCAGAAAACATTCACCAGCAAACCTGCACTGAAGGCCTGGATTTACTCCAGATCAACTCCAGTATGAATGCCACCATTTTCCCCAGTAGGCACCCAGACACTATGGTGATGGACATCCCACGAGGTGATGGACATCCTATGGAAAAATAAACGAAAAACAGTATTGCAAGATTAAGCAATAGTGAACTACAGCCACTTTACTTCTGGGGGAGAGTAGCCCACACAGGGGTTTAATGTAGTACTTTATGTGAATTTATTGCCTTTCACATCTTTAGTCAATTCATAATACAGCTTGTCTACACAGGGAAATTAATTTGGATTAAAGCAGGGTATGAATTTAAAGTCCAATAGCTAGACCAGATCAATTCTCCGTGTGAATGTTCATATTCCAGAATAAAAGTGTTTTATTCCAAATTACCGTAAACCATTTGTGGGGCCGGAAAGCCACCTTCATTAATACTTCCGCTGTACACTTGTGGATTTAGCTATTTAAGTGGATTAAAGTAATTTGGAATGAAGCACTCTTATTCCAGAATCAGAACATCCACACAGGAAGTTAAATTGGGAATAGTTATTCCAGAATAACTCATGTAGACAAGCTCTTAGGGTATGTCTACACTACAAAATTAGGTCGATGTTATAGAAGTCGATTTTTAGAAATCAATTTTATACAGTCGATTGCATAGGTCCCCATTAAGCGCATTAAGTCGTCGGAGTGCATCCTCACTACCTTGGCTAGCATTGACTTACGGAGTGGTGCACTGTGGGTAGCTATCCCACAGTTCCCGCAGTCTCCACTGCCCATTGGAATTCTGGGTTGAGCTCCCAATGCCTGATGGGGCAAAAACATTGTCACAGGTGGTTTTGGGTACATGTCATCAGTCTCCCTTCCCTCCGTGAAAGCAATGGCAGACAATCGTTTCATGCCTTTTTTCCATGCAGACGCTATACCACAGCAAGCGTGCAGCCTGCTCAGCCCACCGACATCGCCGCTATTATGTCCTGGGTGCTGCTGGCAGCAGACAGTGCAGTAGGTCTGCTAACCATCATCATACAGCGCTTCCGCTGCAACTCTGCTCTGCTGCTATTGCCTCGATAGCAAATTTCTCCATGTTGTCTGTCATGGGCTCCCAGGTACATGTGTTCTTCCTTGGGAAATGTGTGCGGTGCTAACCGTTGTCCTCCACCACTTCTGCTGCAACTCTGCTCTCCTGGTACCATGAATCCACCTTACAGGTTCTCTCATCATTGTGTATAAATATCTATTCTCGTGGCATCCGTCGTCATCCACCGATTCTGCTGCAACTCTGCTTTCCTGCTCTCCTTCAGACGCCATACCACGGCAAGCATGGAGCCCGCTCAGCTCACCGCTGCAGTTGTGAGCATTGTAAACACCTTGTGCATTATCCTGCAGTATATACAGCACTAGAATCTGCAAAAGCAGGCAGGGAGGCGATGACAGTGCAATAATGATAGTGATGGGGACATGGACACAGATTTCTCTCAAAGCACGGGCCCTGGCAATTTGGACATTATGGTAGTAATGGGGCAGGTTCATGCAGTGGAACGCTGATTCTGGGCCCAGAAAACAAGCACAGACTGGTGGGATCACATAGTGTTGCAGGTCTGGGATGATTCCCAGTGGCTGCAGAACTTTTGCATGTGTAAGGGCACTTTCATGGAACTTTGTGACTTGCTTTCCCCTGCCCTGAAGCGCAAGAATACCAAAGTGAGAGCAGACCTCACAGCTGAGGAGCAAATGACGATAGCCCTCTGGAAGCTTGCAACACCATACAGCTATCGGTCAGTCAGGAATCAATTTGGAGTGGGTAAATCTACTGTGAGGGCTGCTGTGATCCAAGTAGCCAACGCAATCACTGAGCTGCTGCTGTCAAGGATAGTGACTCTGGGAAATGTGCAGGTCATAGTGGATGGCTTTGCTGCAATAGGATTCCATAACTGTGGTGGGGCGATAGATGGAACGCATATCCCTATCTTGGGAACAGACCACCTTGGCAGCCAGTATGTAAACTGCAAGGGGTACTTTTCAATGGTGCTACAGGCACTGGTGGATCACAAGGGACGTTTCACGACATCAACGTGGGATGGCCAGGAAAGGTGCATGACGCTCACATCTTCAGAATTCTGGTCTGTTTGAACAGCTGCAGGAAGGAACTTACTTCCCAGACCAGAAAATTACCATTGGGGATGTTGAAATGCCTATAGTTATCCTTGGGGACCCAGCCTACCCGTTAGTGCCATGGCTCATGAAGCCATACACAGGCACCCTGGACAGTAGTAAGGAGTAGTTCAACTATAGGCTGAGCAAGTGCAGAATGGTGGTAGAATGTGCATTTGGACGTTAAAAGCTTGCTGGCGCAGTTTACTGACTAGGTTAGACCTCAGCGAAACCAATATTCCCATTGTTATTGCTGCTTGCTGTGTGCTCCACAATATCTGTGAGAGTAAGGGGAAGATGTTTATGGTGGGGTGGGAGGTTGAGGCAAATCGCCTGGCAGCCGATGATGTGCAGCCAGACACCAGGGTGATTAGAAGAGCACAACTGGGCGCCCTATGCATCAGAGCAGCTTTGAAAACCAGTTTCATGACTGGTCAGGCTATGGTGTGACAGTTCTCTTTGTTTCTCCTTGATGAAAACCTGCCCCCTTGGTTGACACTACTTCCCTATAAGCCAACCGACCTCCTCTCTTAAAAACCAGTTTCAGAGGCAGTAAAGTCATTATTGTTTCCAAATCATGCATTCTTTATTAATTCATCAAACAAATAGGGGGAAAATTCGCAAGGTAGCCCGGGAAGGTGAGAAGGGAAGCACTGGGTGGGGTGGTGGAGGAGGAAAGGACAAGGCCACACTACAGTTCAAAACTTATTGAATGCCAGCCTTCTGTTGCTTGGGCAATCCTCTGGGGTGGAGTGGCTGGGTGCCTGTAGCCTCCCCCGCCACATTCTTGGGCCTCTAGGTGAGGAGGATATGGAACTTGGGGAGGGCAGGCAGTTATACAGGGGCTGCAGCAGCAGTCTATGCTCCTGCTGCCTTTCCTGCAGCTCCACCAGACGCCTGAGCATGTCAGTTTGCTCCCCCATTAGCCTCAGCATTGCATCCTGCTTCCTCTCAGCATGCTCCTCCCTCCTCTCATTGCTTTCATTCAACACTTTCCTGGACTCTGCCATTGTTTGCCTCCATGCATTCTGCTGAGCTCTTTCAGTGCGGGAGGATTGCATGAGCTCTGAGAACATGCATCCGAAGAAGCGGGTATTCACCCACGACAGCTCATGCTCCAATATGTCTGTTAGTCTATAAGATGCCACAGGACTCTTTGCTGCTTATACAGGAGAGAGTTGTTCCACAGGATGAGGAACGGATCTCCTAGGGATGCAGTCCCAAATCCCACTCTGGAGCAAAATAGGTGACATTTGCGATTCTGGGTTGTGGCAAAGAGGTCTATTGACGGGATGCCCCACTGGGAGAAGAGCTGTTGTAGTATCGTGGGGTGCAATTCCCATTCGTGTTCTTTGGAGAAGAGTCTGCTGAGTGTATCGGCGGTAGTGTTGTGACAGCTGTTAGGTACGAAGCAATAATTTGTATGTGCACCAATTCTGCAATCGGATGGCCTTCATGCATAGGGAGTGCGATTGTGCTCCCCCGTCTGTTGATGTAAAACATACATGCTATATTGTCCGTTAGGACCTGGATAGATTTGTTCTTTATGAGAGGAAGAAAGTGGAGGCAGGCTTGTTTCCACTGCTCTGAGCTCTAGGAGATTTATGTGTAGATGAGTCTCTGGGGCGGACCAGCAGCCTTGTGCTGTGTGTCCCCCCAGATGCGCTCCCCAAACGACCAGGGAAGCGTCCGTGGTGACCATGAGCATCGGGATCGTTGCTGGAAGGGAATGCCCATGCAGATGTTCCCTGGTCTTGTCCACCATTGCAGGGAAGCTAGTACATTCGCTGGAGGAGTTAGCAGCATGCAGAGGCTGTGTCTGCTGGGTTTATAGTTGGAGTTGAGCCAGCCCTGAAGACATCTCATGTGCAGCCTGGCGTACTTGACCATGAAGGTGGTGGCTGCCATGTGGCCAAAGAGCTGTAGGCAAATTCTTGCCTGTATCCTGGGACGAACAGACAGTGTACATATGAGGTGTATGATAGCGAGGAATCTGTTGTGTGGCAGTGAGGCTCTGGTTCGAATTGAGTCCAGGTGAGCTCCAATGAATTTGATCTGCTGTGTAGGTGTCAGGATGGATTTCTGGATGTTTATTTGCAGGTCCAAGCTGTGGAAGAGGGAGATGGCAAAATGGGTAGCACAGAGGGTCTCAAAACTTTTTTACTGGTGACCCCTTTCTCATTGCAAGCCTCTGAGTGCAACCCCCCCTAATAAATTAAACACACTTTTTAATATATTTAACACCACTATAAATGCTGGAGGCAATTGGGGTTTGGGGTGGAGGTTGACAGCTTGGGAGCCCCCATGTAATGACCTTGCAACCCCCTGAGGGATCCCGACCCCCAATTTGAGAACCCCTGAGGTAGCATGTAGCATCTCATTGTACGAGTTGCCCTTGATGAGGCAATCGTCTAGGTAGGGGAAAGTATGATCCCGTGTCTGTGGAGGTGGGCCATGAGTACTAGGCTAGGGTCTTGGAGAATACTCTCGGTGTAATGGAGAGTCGAAATGGGAGTACCCTGTATTGGAAATGGTCGTGACCGACTGTGAACCATAGGATGCGTCTGTAGGCTGGATGGGTAGATATATGAAAATAGATGTCCTGTAGGTCAAGGGCTATGAACAGTCCCATTGTTGCA
The DNA here is from genome assembly GCF_007399415.2 of Gopherus evgoodei. NCBI lineage: Eukaryota > Metazoa > Chordata > Testudines > Testudinidae > Gopherus > Gopherus evgoodei. The sequence continues at coordinate 2,483,401 of NW_022060005.1, read as the reverse complement.
GCACAGGTATTACTGTGCCCAGTGTGACCATCTTGAATTTCTGTACCCTTACGAATGTGTTCAGTTGGCGTAGGTCTAGGATAGGCCTCTATCCCCTGGTCTTTTTCTGGGTCAGAAAGTAGTGGGAGTAGAACCCTTTTCCTTGACGTTGTGTCAGTACAGGTTCCATTGCACCTATCTGTGAAAGATAAGCCACTTCTATGTGAAGTAGGAGCTCATGAGAGGGGTCCCTGAAGAGGGATGGGGAAGGGTAGGAAGGTAGGATATAAAAGGGATGGAGTAATCAAACTGAACTATTTCCAGGACCCAACGGTCCTGTGTAATCTGTTGCCAGGAATGGTGGAAAACCTGGAGGTGGTGGCCAAATGGGCACATAGGCAGTGGCATCAAGGAGTGGTCGTGCAGACCCTCAACAAATGCTTCAAAATTGTTATTTCTCGATGGGTAGGAGGTAGCTGTTTGTGCTTGGTTTTGTCTGCACCTAGAAGGTCTTGTATCATATGGTCTGTTCTGAGGCAGGAGATACTGTTGTGTGCGTAGCCTCTGGCAAGGTTGATACTGTTGTCTCATGGGAAGGGATGGGTAGATGCCCAGGGTGCACAGGGTCACTCTAGAGTCTTTCAGGGTGTGAAGGACTTTGTCAGTTTTCTTGGAAAAGAGTTTGTCTTTATCAAAGGGGAGGTCTTCCATTTTGGTCTGCAGGTCTTTGGGGATACTGGATGCAGAGAGCCAGGAAGATCTGCGCATAACCACTGCAGTTGCAGTAGTGCAGGCAGCTGTATCTGCCATGTCCAGAGATGCTTGTAGGGCCATTCTGGAGACCAACTGGCCCTCGACAAGGACTGACTTAAAGTCTGCTCTCCTGTCCTCTGGAATATGAGAGGTAAAATCAAAGAGTTTATTGTAGTTATCAAAGTCGTAGCTTGCAAGTAGGGTGGAATAGTTTGCAATTTTGAATTGCCGCGTGGAGGAGTATAAACCTTGTGGTCTAAGATGTCAACGTGTTTGAGGTCCTTGTCTTGTGGGGTGGGTGGTAGTGCGGCTGTTTCATCCTGTGAGTCACTGCATCCACTACAAGAGAATTTGGTTGTGGATGGGAGAATAACAAGTCTATGTCCTTAGCAGGAACATAATATTTATGTTCAGCCTTTTTGCAAGTTGGTAAGATGGAGGCTGGGGTCTGCCAGAGAGTGTCAGCTGGTTCTAGGAGTGCTTCATTTATGGGAAGTGTGATCTTTGAAGGTGCAGAGGGTTGGAGGATTTTGAGGAGTTGGTGGTGTGTCTCCTGGACCTCCTCTAAAGGGATGTCTTGGCTGAAAAATTGAAACTCTTGAAAAGTTCCTGGAACTGTTTGAAGTTGTCCACATTCTGTGGAGGCACAGGCATGAGGGCTCCATCTGGAGCTGATGAAGAGTTAGGATCCGGCAAATCAGGGTATAGTCCATAGTCCACCTCTGCAGGGCAGGGTTCAAGTGCTTTAGAAGTAGATGGAGCTGGAGATAGAGACGCAGAAGGAGCTTGTGGTTTGGTGGAAGAAGCATGAGGGCAAGTGGCAGTAGGAGCTGGCCAAGGGTACCAACGAGGCCAAGGCATTGGATAAGAAAAGTTAGGTGCCGCCCACGGGGGGGAGGGGGGGGAGAGTAGGGAAACTGAGACTGATGGTTGTGAGCCACGACCTGAGGTGCAAAAGGTTCCACTGGAGAAGGAGAGGCATGTGGGGAGAATTCCGCCTGCTGCTGCATATCAGGCTCACTGTCAGTAAAAGTAGCCAGGTCAGATTGGCAGAGCGGCTGGTCAAAGAGCGAGCACTGTGTGTCCAGTAGCGGAGAGTTAGGCTCAGGTGCCATTGACAGGTCGTCCTGACTTAGGAACTGTTGTTGCTGTTCCGTAGGCTCAGACTCCACTGCGCAAGTTCTGCGCTCAGAAGCATGCACAGACTTTTGTTTGGCTTCTCCTCATGCTGTGTACCTCTTGTAGGCGCTCTGCGGGAGGTCTGCTGCTGCTATCTGAGCGGCAGGCAGGCTTGGTGCTGATGTTCTTTTCAGCACCGGGGCTGAGCACGCTGTCGGCACCGGGTTTATTTTTGGTGCCAAAGGGACCAGTGCCGAGGAAACCTTCCCGGCATGGGAAGTTGGGTCCCTGCCTCTGCACTCCGCGGGAGCCACAGCTGAGGTGCTGTGATGGTCCGACGCACCTGCCTTCAGCGCTGTCAGTACTGAGGGTGAGGATCCTTTACCCTTGTGAAAGTCTCTGCTTGGAGACAGTTGGGCTTCTTGCCTCTTCGCCTGAGAGGGTGAAGCTATGCTTCCGATTGGTTTGGACCTGGCCGGGGAGGGTGAGGGTTTGACATTGCCCATCTCCAGAGGTGGCTCAGGGATTTCTGCATGAGAAGCATTTTCAGCTGAAGATCCCTGTTGCAACAAGCCCTGGTTTTGAGACTCGTGCAATGGACACACTTGGCAGGGACATGTGTCTCGCTGAGGCACATCAGACAACGTGAGTGTCCATCAGACCATGGCATAGAGTCTTGTCAGGAAGCACATTTCTTGAATCCTGAAACCCCTGGCATTTTTGAACTGGGGGAGAGCGTCTCCATGGGAGACAAACTTGAGAAAAAAAAGTTTGTTAAAAAAAAAAAAACTAAGTAACTATTCTAAGGGAAGGGAAACAACTGGGATGTTACTATGTCTATATTCTTTGCAATTGTTCCCTTCAGAGTCCAGGGAAGAGGATCTGCACTGCCTTGAGTCCCATGTTCAGTTGAGGAGGGTTGAGAAGGAATTGAGGGGGGCGCGGGACATGCGTGCTCAGGCAGACTCTCGCGAGACAGCAGCTGAGAGTGTGCATCACATCCAGATACTGCTACCGAAGATCTCTGATCAATGGTGCTGGGATACACTGTCACCTGGAGTGGAGCACCCACAAGGACAGCACTCAAAGAAGAATGGTTTCCTCTCCATGAAATGAACAGGCCCTGAGTGCTAATGTATGGCTCTCTCTCAGGAGGAAATGACTCTGTCCATAGACAGCCCACCCCAGCTCGTCCTCTCCGAGGACTAGACCATGCACCGAGGAAACACAAGGCAGAGCCTGCCTGAGATCCCCAAGAGATTTGACTCATACTTGTGTTCTGGGCTCCAAGGGGAGTCGCTATTGGGAGGTGGAGATAGGTGATTGGGATGGCTGGGCCAGAGAAGTGGCCAGGGAGACAGTGAGGGGGAATGGGGAGTTCAGTTTCAAGCCAGAGGAGAGATCGTGACAGCGAGGCTGTACCGAGGGCAGTACTGGGCTCTCAGCTCCCCACACACCCTTCTGGCTTTGAATGAGAGCCCAGGGGAGATCAGGTGCATCTGGACTATGACTAAGGGGAGGTGATATTTTACAACGCAGACACTGAAGTCAGATCTTCAACTTTCAGGCTTTGTCTGCTGGGAAAATTTTCCCTTCTCTCTGGCTCACATCTCCGGGGACTGGTATCTTGTTGAGAAGAGGGGTCAGAGTTTTCACCGATTCCACATAACGAAAACCTGCTTACTATTGCAAGGCAGTTATCCCATTGGGAGTTAGGCACCTAAACACCTTGGAGGAGCTGGGCCTCCAAGACTTGACATCATCTCCTGTAACATAAGTGAAGAGGATCCAGGAAGAAAACAAAAAGGCCTTGTGGTTAACAGAAGGCAAGCGGCAAGATCTGGTTTCAGTTCCTGGCTCACTCACACACACTCTATATATAAGAACATAAGAACAGCCATACTGGGTCAGACCAAAGGTCCATCCATCCCAGTATCCTGTCTTCTGACAGTGGCCAATGCCAGGTGCTTCAGAGAGAATAAACCGAACGGGCAACACCAAGTGACCCATCCCATCACCCATTCCCAGCTTCTGGCAAACAGAGGCTAGGGACACCATCCCTGCCCTTCCTAACTAATAGCTATTGGCGGGACTTATCCTCCATTATCTTATCTAGTTCTTCTTTGAGCCCTGTTATAGTCTTGGCCTTTACAACGTTCTCTGGCAAAGAGTTCCACAGGTTGACTGTGCATTGTGTGAAGAAATATTTCCTTTTGTTTGTTTTAAACCTGCTGCCTACTAATTTCTTTGGGTGACCCATAGTTCTTGTGTTATGAGAAGTAAATAACACTTCCTTATTTACTTTCTCCACATCAGTCATGATTTTACAGACCTCTATCACGGCCCCTCTTAGTCATGTCTTTTCCAAGCTGAAACGTTCAAGTCTTATTCTCTCTCCTCAGACAGAAGCGGTTCCATACCCCAATCATTTTTGTTGCTCTTTTCTGTACCTTTTCCAATTCCAATATATCTTTTTGAGAGGGGACGACCACATCTGCAAGCAGGAGCGGCGCCAGGGTTTCTGGTGCCCTAGGCAGAATTTGGGGGGAAGCATTTTGTGCACTCCCCATGGGGCATGCAGGAGCTTCCGGTTCCACTCCCTTTGCACCGCCGAACGACCCTCCGCCAAAATGCCGCAGGCGACAGCAGCAGTCATTGAGCTGCTCAATTGCCTGCCGCTGTTTTCCGCAGCATGTTGGCAGAAGGTCCTTCTTCCGCGGCACGACGGGAGTGGAACCGGAAGCTCCTGTTCACCCCATGGGGAGCACATAAAATGCCGCCCCCCGAATCCTGGTGCCGTAGGCAACCGCCTAGGGTCACCTAATGGGAGCGCCGGTCCTGTCCGCATGCAGTATTCAAGATATGAGTGATCATGGATTTATAGAGAGGCAATATGATATTTTCTGTCTTATTATCTATCCCTTTCCTAATGCGCAATATTTGAGCAAGTCCCCTGGGGCAAAGTTTTCAAACATGTTAGTAGCCAACATACCTTTGAGGATCTGGGAGACTTTGATGTTCAGTGGGACCGAGGTGTTACTGAAAATCTTACCCTTAGGCCCAGATCGGCACCTAACTCCCACTGAAATCCACAGACTTCAGGAGTCTAAATACCCTTGAAGATCTGGCCCTTAATCTCTCTGTGATATGATCTCCCATGTAAAAAGAGGGGATCAGAATCCTTACTGTCTGTTTGGTCTATTTACACTGGGAGCTCTTCAGGGTAAAGACTTTCTCACAGTGCATGCTGGCAGCTCTCAACACAATGGGCTCTCAATCTCCATTCGGATGCCAAGGTTCTGCTCTAATACAAAGACCCTGACACTGGCAGGCTTTTCCGCAGCTGGTCAGGGGGTGGCTGCAGATCCTGCAGTCACAGAAGCTGCACCAACCTGTGGGGGGGAAGGTAATTTCACAGGAAAATGGCAGGGAAACGGCAGCACGAGCTGTGGCCATTGGGATGAAGGCAGGCTCACCTACCCTCTCCCCTGCCCCGCCCAGGCTGGCAGAACCAGCAGTCATGAGAGAAGACACTCTCCCCGCCGCAGGCATTACACAAAATAATTCTTTATTGAAGAATTTTCCAAAACCTTGAAGCCGAGAGTAGCAAACTGAGGTCTTTTCCTGGGGAGGGCGAACCTCAGGATTTTTCTTCAGAGTTCTCCTGCCCCAGAGAAGGTGAGACCCTTTGCCTGGTGTCACAGTCCTCTTGGCCCACAGATAGTCTGCGCTCTACTGACTGTGGTGTGGGGAGGCTGTTCATGGCTGCGGGGTTTTGCCTCCCTGTCCCCATACTCTCAGTGCCTGGGCAGGATTTCAGATCTGCCACTACAGTCTCCCACCATGGTTCAGTCGTTATCCCAGCCCCTCTGCTAAGTGCTTTACAGATTCATAGACTCTAGGACTGGAAGAGACCTCGAGAGGTCATCGAGTCCAGTCCCCTGCCCTCATGGCAGGACCAAATACTGTCTAGATCACCCCTGATAGACATTTATCTAACCTGTTCTTAAATATCTCCAGAGATGGATATTCCACAACCTCCCTAGGCAATTTATTCCAGTGTTTAACCACCCTGACAGTTAGGAACTTTTTCCTAAGGTCCAACCTAAATCTCCCTTGCTGCAGTTTAAGCCCATTGCTTCTTGTTCTATCATTAGAGGCTAAGGTGAACAAGTTTTCTCCCTCCTCCTGATGACACCCTTTTAGATACCTGAAAACTGCTATCATGTCCCCTCTCAGTCTTCTCTTTTCCAAACTAAATAAACCCAATTCTTTCAGCCTTCCTTCATAGGTCATGTTCTCAAGACCTTTAATCATTCTTGTTGCTCTTCTCTGGACTCTCTCCAATTTCTCCACATCTTTCTTGAAATGAGGTGCCCAAAACTGGACACAATACTCCAGTTGAGGCCTAACCAGCGCAGAGTAGAGCGGAAGAATGATTTCTCGTGTCTTGTTTACAACACACCTGTTATGTCCCACTCTCAGCAGAGTCCAGCTGGAAGGCAGGATCCTGCTGGGATCATCTCTGCCAGCATCCCCCGTGGCTCAGCCCCCAAGCGCTGGTCAGATCTGGATCCCGCTTGGTGTGGCCCGTTAGTCGGCGGAGGCTGTGATGGGGCAGACTGGCCTTTCCGCCTTCTCCATCTTACAATGGCTCAGTGCAATGATCTCCAGCTGCTCTGTGACAAGTGGGCATGGCCCTCCGGGTGGTCCTCATTCAGTGTCTCCTCAGCAAGGCTGGGGAGCGGGGATGGGGCATCCCGGTGGCCGGGTTCTGGCATTTCTGGTGTGGGCTGGGCTGGGCCGGACCGGGCCGGCAGCCACCTCAGGATGGCTTTTGCTCTTGTGCGCAGTGACATTGTCCTTCTTCTCAAACTTCTTGCCGCAGATGTCGCAGGAGAACTGGTAGAAGGAGTCGGTGTCATGCTTCTTCATGTGCCAGTTGAGGGAGGCCTTCTGACGGCAGGTGAAGCCGCAGATCACACACCTGTGGGTGGGCAAGGGGATCAAGAGGAGAGTGTGGAGAAAGCAGGGCAGGGAATCAGAGAGCGAGAAAGCTCAGAGAGGGGCACACAGAAGATACAGGAACACAGGAATTGCCAGGTTGGATCAGACTCAAGATCCATTTGGCCCATTATACCGTCTCCAACAGAGCTCAGCACAAGATGCTTCAGAGGAAGGTGTAAGAACCTCACAGTGGCTAATGTGGGTTAATCTGGCCCATACGTTAGGTCAGATCCAGGATCTAATGGTTAGAGAACAGGCTTAAAACCTAATCTCTCTTCCAAAATTGCTATTGTTCATTCTCAATATTTTTGTTTCCACATAAACGTCCAATCCCTTTTTGGAATCTTGCGGGTAGGGATAGCTCAGTGGTTTGAGCATTGGCTTGTAAAACCCAGGTTTGCGAGTTCAATTCTTAAGGGGGCCACTTAGGGATCTGGGGCAAAAATCAGTACTTGGCCCTGCTAGTGAAGGCAGGGGGCTGGACTTGATGACCTTTCAAGGTCCCTTCCAGTTCCAGGAGATTGGTATCTCTCCAATTATTACTTTTTATTACATCTCACTAAATCTTTGTATCAGAGGCTAACCGTCCTAGCCTGTATCCACAAAAACAGCAGGGAGTCCGGTGGCATCTTAAAGACTAACAGATTTATTTGGGCATAAGCTTTCGTGGGTAAAAATCTCACTTCTTCGGATGCATCTGAGGAAGTGGTTTTTTTACCCACAAAAGCTTATGCCCAAATAAATCTGCTAGTTTTTAAGGTGCCATTGGTCTAAATCTTTGGCCTCAGCAACTTCCTGTGGCAATGAGTTCAACAGGCTAATTCAGTACTCCCCAAACTTTTGAGGATCGTGCTCCCTCTTACCTTTGTCTGCGCACCACCCCTCTATGTCCTCCACGGAGTCTGGGTTGGAGTGGTGCCGTGGCTTGGGGAGGGGAAGAAGTGGCATGGACAACAGAAGGGGGCCAAGGCTGGTGGTGGGGCTGGGAGCAGGGCTGTGGGACAGGTGCGGGAGCGGACCCACAGCTGAGCTGTGGGGGGGCTAGCATCCAGGCCTGCAGCAAGGTGCAGCTCTGCTACTAGCCTCAACCCCAGCCTTGGCCCTGGGCTGGGAACAGAGACGCACCAGGGCCTGAGGCTGGGGACTGAGGCGGGGCAGAGAGCAGCACTGCGTTGAGGCTGGGGAATGGGGCCAGGCGCGGGGCTGGGAACGTGGCTGGGGGTGGGACCGAAGCAGAGCTGGAGGCAGGAGTTGGTGCTGGCCTGGGCCCTGCTGTGCCCTCCTGGACATTTCTCCTGGCCTCCGTAGAGGGGCACTTTGGGGACCTCTGGTCTACACGTATCTAATGGGTGTATACATCAAGAGGGTGAGAGGGAGAGGCCTTGTCTGGGGTGTAGTTAGGAAGAGGGCCTGGACAGCCCTAGGCACCTAATCAGCCATTTCCACATTTGGCTTCTCAGTGCTGCGATTCTTAGGGACACAGAGGATGAGACCCCAAGTCACAGAGCGAGCCAGCGGGGTTTGCTACTTACTGTATGGGTTTCTCCCCTGTGTGGATGCGTCTGTGGATGATCAAGTTGCTGCTGGTGCGGAAGGGGCGGGCGCAGTACTTACAGATGTAATCCCGTTTGTCTGCAGGGGGAAGGAGAGCAGGTTACTGGCTGCACTGGCCAGCGGGATGTAGGGCAGGGCATTCTACCCAGGCAGAGGCAAAGGTAGGGATGAGAAAAGGGCAGTAGGTCCAGAGGTTGAAAAGCAGGGGAGTGGTAGAGCAGATAATGGTAGTGAGTCCAGGGCTGGAATGATAGTGGGATCTGCAGGTTGGGATTGAGGGGCACTGGCAGAATTGTGTGTATATGGGGAACTCAGGACCAGAATAGCAGAGGAGTCTGTGGGTCCAGACTGAGGTGCATTAACAGCACTGTGTGGGGCTCCAGGGGCTAGAATAACAGCGCTGATCGCAGGTCATGACTGGGGATGCCATGGATCAGGACTGAGGGACATCAGCAAAGGTGTAAAGGGGGAGGGGGCCCAAGCCAGGGCTGCAATACCAGGGGGCCTGCGGATTGGGATTGAGATGCATTGGCAGACCTGTGAGATTGTGGGGCGGGCATTTGGCAGATGATTGTGTAGGAGCCCAGAGCTGGGACTGAAGGGGAGCTGCGGGGCTGGACTGAGGGGCCCTGGCAGAGGGCTGCGTGTGCATGTGTGTGTGCGTGCACGCAGGAGCCATGGACTGGGACTGAAGCCGGATTGAGGGGCCCTCAGAGAGATTTGTGTGTGCTGAGTTGAGGGGGAGCCCAGCACTGTAGAAGGCAGGTACTTTGAGGCTTTAGCCCCTGTGCTCAGGCACACTGACCGCTGTGCAGCTTCTCGTGCTCCTTCAGATGTTTCTTGAAGTTGAAGGACTTGCCACAGCTGGGCTCAGAGCAGGTGAAGGTTTTCTGGTGCACGTGCTGGTATTTCCTGTGATACTGCCGTTTAGGGGTGAAGGGGAAGCAGAGGGTAGGGTCAGCTGCAGCCCAGAGCCCCTGCAGTACATCCTCCCTGGTTCATACCTGAGCGCCCTCCCACAGAACTGGGAGTCAGAGGGAATGCTTAATTTGGCTTTGGGGCTGGACCAGCAGCCTCAATACAGGGGGGCTCCCTGGTGCCACTTGGCTCTCTCTGTAGGATGGCAGAGGGAAGCCATATCTCTATGGCCCAGTCCGTCCCCAGCCTTTCTGTGGAGGCTGCAGCAAAAGCGGCCGATTGGATCATGTTCCAAAGTCGACTGCAATCAGCGGGAATCATACCATGGATGTCGATTGGCTCTGGGTCAGGACCTTAGCCCTGATATAGAATCTTGTCCTGCTGGGAACTGAGGACACACGGACTCATTTCACTGAATGGCCAGTCAGATGGGAGTGACTGGGGCATATATGACAGCTCCTATTTGGGCCAGGGATTGAAACGGGGATGCCTAGAATTAAACACAAGTAGCTGCAGCTTGAACTATGGTAAAACCATTGAAGACTCATATTCTCTGTGGATCAGGCACAGAGAGGGACCTGTAATATACGTTCACCGGTGGGTCACACTGAAGTGATTGTCATGCCTGCATCTGGGCTGATACCAGGACCATAATGGTATTATGCCACGTATCCCAACAGGGACCAGGTGGTGCCTGGGGGCAGGTCAGGTGCCCCTCCCCCCAGGTCACCATGTCACTCACATTCAGGTACTGGCGGTTGGAGAAGATCTTGCCGCAGCCCTCGAAATCGCACAGGAGCATCTCACGCTTGGTTGCCTTCCTGCAGAGAGGAGGGGGTGAGGATCTTGCAGGTTACTGATGGAGCCAGAATGCAGTTCAGCAGCCTCTTGGTTCTCAAACCCTCCCTCGTAGATCTTCCCTCTGTCCTCTCCTCTCCATCCCTCACTGCAGGGGCAAGAGCCGTGTCCTCTGCAGCCACCTCCCTGGATCTTTCCCTGCTTACCAGCTGCCTTCGTCACCTCTCCTCTGTGGCTTGTGACGTCTGTATAAAGACCCCTTCATCTTCCTGCCTCACTGGCTGTCCATTTTCTTTCCAACCTCTTTTCTCCCATCTGTGCCCATCTGCTCTGGTCTCTCCATTAGCTGTGTAAAGTGTTGGGGGTGGGGTGGTAGAGAGATTGGACAAAGCACACCACTAGCAATGGGGAGGGTGTGCGGGTGGGGACGCTAAGGGGTGGCTCACACGCCCTGTGGAAGATGCCAACTGATGGGTGCAGTGGGGATGCGAGAAATGCCAGGGAGTATCACTAGGCTGTGAGCATATGCAGGGACAGAGAGGGGTGGTTGTAAGGGGGAATGGGCAGGAGACCAAATGGCAAGAGGATTGCCCATCACTGGGGCTACTGAAAAGTATGTTAGGTAATGGGCTTTGAGAAGCAGCCCCTGTTGGGTGGCTCTGGGGCTAATGGGGCTTTTCCTCCTGTCATAATTATAAAGGGAAAGGAACAGCCCTCCTGTGTACAATACTATAAAATCCCTCATGGCCAGAAACATCAAAATCCTTTTACCTGGAAAGGGTTAAGAAGGTCAGGAAACCTGGCTGACACCTGACCCAAAGGACCAATAAGGGGACAAGATACTTTCAAATCTTGGAGGGGGTGAGTCTTTTGTTTGTGCTCTTTGTTTTGGGGGTTGTTCGCTCTTGGGACTAAGAGGTACCAGACATCAATCCAGGCTCTCCAAATCTTTCTGAACCAGTCTCTCATATTTCAAACTTGTAAGTAACAGCCAAGCAAGGCGTGTTAGTCTTATTTTTGTCTTCTCAACTTGTAAATGTTCCTTTTTGCTAAGAGGATTTTACCTCTGTTTGCTGTAACTTTGAACCTAAGGCTAGATGGGGTTCCTCTGGGCTATATGAATCTGATTACCCTGTAAAGTATTTTCCTTCCTGATTTTACAGAGATGATTTTTACCTTTCTTTCTTTAATTAAAAGCTTTCTTTTTAAGAACCTGATTGATTTTTCCTTGTTTTAAGATCCAAGGGGATTGGATCTGGACTCACCAGGAATTGGTGGGGGAAAGGAGGGGGGATGGTTAAATTCTCCTTGTGTTAAGATCCAAGGGGTTGGATCGATATTCACCAGGAACTTGGTGAAAAAGTCTCTCAAGGCTACCCAGGGAGGGGAAGGTTTTGGGAGGAAAGGGGGTGTTCCAAACTGAGGAATCTGGATGGTGGCAGCAAAACCAGATCTAAGCTGGTAGTTAAGCTTAGAAGTGTTTATGCAGGTCCCCACATCTGTACCTTGAAGTTCAGAGTGGGGGAGAAACCTTGACACCTCCCCTCTAAGTCCAATTGGAATGGCGCTGCCACCACCACCAAGGGCCAATCCAGACAGAGAGGGAGATCCTGCCCCTCTCCAACTACTCCCCTTCACAGGAGGCACTACCAGTCGCTCAGTGGAGTGCGGAGTCCAGCTGTGGGGAGCAGGGATACGAGGGACTGGTCTGCAGCCCAGCTCTGCTACCATAAGGGCTCTAGGGCAGGGCAGCCAGCAGTCATGGCCAGGGTCCTACCTGATTCTCTTTGGGATGATCTGGGCCACATCCTTGTTGCTCGGCTGTCCCCGCTTCTTGCGGCTGCAAAGGAAGAAACATACTGATTGGGTGCTCCCAGAGAGGGGTGTGTCTTTCCTCCTCCTTTCTCCCCATGCAGTCTCCCTTTCCCCTGGCCTGTGTTTTCCTTTTCTGTACACCCTTCTCCATCTCCACCACGAACATCTCCCTCATTGCCTCACTGCGAGAAGGCATAGGAGATGAAGGCCGCCTGGCCTTCTCTGGGGCAGGGATCTCCAGCTACCAGCCTCTTACAGAAAGGGCTTCTGGTGCCTGGTCTCATGTAGGTGACAGAATCCAAGGGTGCCCAATAGCCCCTTCTGAGGACTCATGTGGCCTCAGCACAAGAAGACAAAGGGTCCCAAGTCCTTTTTTTAGCAAGCACCAGATGAGGGTTGGAAAGGGATCCAGAGCATTCAGCCAGCTCAATACCCTCCAGAGAGACAGCAAGAGTCTTTCCTCCTTTGTTCACCTCAGACACCCAAGTCCTCCTTATGAGATCAGGCTTCTTGCCAAAGTCCCAGATTGCCCCAAATGAGAGCATCCCTGGGCTCCTGGGGAAGTCCAGTCAATCCTGCCAAAAAGCCACAGAGCCAGTGGCCCTGAGTGACAGGGTTTCATTCCAAGCACCTCTGAATCCAAGAGTGCAGGATGGCTCTGGTCTGCCCTGGATCTCAAGGACCCAAAGCAAACCCTGGTCAAAGGAGAATTCAGGGTGGTCACCCTAAGATTGCTCTGATATCTTCCTGAACCTCAAAGTCTCACTGATACCCACATGGACACAGCGATGCCTCCCAGGCACCGGAAAGAGCTGAAGTTTGGCCTAGCACTACAAATTTCATGTCTTGAAGGTCAGGATGGTGTAGAGGCCAATGCTCAGATCCTCAAAGATCTTTCAATGCCTAAGTCCCATTGAAATCAATGGGAGACAGTCATCTAAATATCTTGGAGGATGTTTCCCTGGACCGCTAGGGTGGGTACACACCCCCATTTTTCTGATAAAGGGTACCCCTGCTGAAAGGATACAGGACTTTTTCTCCAGCTCACCCCAGACTGCTGGAGACACTAGGGTTCAAAAGTTAAAGCTTTACACAGTAGAACCTAAAAGTTACGAACACCTTGGGAACGGAGGTTGTACGTAACTCTGAAATGTTCATAACTCTAAACAAAACGTTATGGTTCTTTCAAAAGTTTACAAGTGAACACTGGGTTAATGCAGCTTTGAAACTTTACTATGCAGAATAAAAAAGCTGCTTTCCATTTATTCTTTTAACAGTTTATGTTTAACACAGTACTGTCCTGTATTTCCTTTTTTTAGGCTCTACTGCGGCCTGATTGCATACTTCCGGTTCCAAATGAGGTGACTGGTCAATTCATAACTCTGGTGTTTATAACTCTGAGGTTCTACTGTAACTATAAAAACACAAAGTCAAAATTACAATATATAAATTGTTCTAAATCAAACTCTAAAATGTTCCCAGGCAGCATTTTTCGTCCTTTGCCTTTCTGTAAATTTTCAGTGGATGTATATTTTTTTTATTGGTTTGTGTGTATGCATGATAATATGGATGTTTATTGACACTGAACAATAAAAATCTAATCTTTCCAAGCCTAAATATACAGCAGGCATGCTAGATACAGCTGAGCTAAATGCTTTCCTGCCCCATGAGAGGCTCCAAGACTCACCAGATAGCGAGCTAGCAGAGGACAACTTGCACAATGTTACAATAGTTGGGTTTCTGTGCTCATAGTAATAGCACGTTTCCATATAAGTAACTTCAGTTTGTCTGGCATACAAAAACTATTACACACCGCAAGAGCCTGTGTGTGTCTAACATGGCAAGGAAAAAGAAATTGTACAACACTATATTTAGAAATAGCATGTGTTCATACAGTTAAGAGATTACATTGGAAAATAGTTGCACAAGAGGGAAGAGTTAATGTCACATGTGCATTCTTTAACATTTGCCTGACTTCTGAGCACTCTTGGTCATGGATTTCTACAGGAGAGGAGCACAGTCTGCTCTCCTGAATTTCAGCTAGAATCTCAAGTGCTCAGGGCTTCTGAAAATTAGTCTTAGTGGTTAGTTTTTCAAGAGGACTCAGCAGCTCCCAAGCCCCTGATGAACATTTTGCACCATTTGGCCATAACCATGCAACCAATACCATTCTCCTAATGGCTTTTTTAGTATCAAATTTCCCAATTTTTAATTAAAGTAAAAAGATGGTCAAAACAATAAGACCGAAGGAGAAAGCATCACTCCACAATTTCAAAGCTCTGACATTTTGTAACAGAGATGTAAACAATTTAAGACTTACAATGCAGTGTGGACATATTTGGTCAGACACCTCTTGAATGCGGTCATCCTAGGGTTCCTAGGCACTATGGTAATACAAATAAGAATGAAATGATAATAAGACTTGACTAGGTCAGTAGAACCAAGTTGCTCTTGAGTAAGTCCATCATTTGACGGTTATCTTAAATACCTACTCCTCACCGCACAAATAATTACAGGTTGCCATCATTTATAGCGTAAATAAATATAATTATCCTCTGTTACAAACATGATTAAATTGTATTATTTACCAACAATAAAAAAGTCTTTAAACACACTGTATTGCAAAAAAGTATAATAGAGTTAAGAAAAAAGGATACAGTTGTAATCACATTAATCTAATATTTTTAAACAAGGAGAACGTTTGGTCACATACATTTAAGTTTGATCTAATTTAAAATGTTCTGTCTGCACTATCAACCTTCCAGTATAAATCTTGCAGCCAATGCACTTCTGTTGTTGTTGGTCTGTGATGGAATGCCCTGAAAAGAAAAAGAAGTTAGAAAATAGCAAAATTACCATTTTGGTGAAGAAAATAGATGTTACAAGTCACTGACGATCTGCCATTTTCATGATAGAAGATGTAGGCTATGGAGCTTACTTTGCAAGTGCAAGCTGATGCTGCTCAACACTTTGCAATACTGTATATTGCACACATGTATTCTCATCAGATTGGGATGACGGTACTTACAGAAGGAGATGAGAGTCGTCTGTGGAGGAACACACACTAGAGTATGCAATGTGCTCTTGATGCTTTCTGCTGCTCCTCTGATTTTGTTTTTCCTGTCTCCATCTCCCTAGCTGCTCGTATCATATTGGCTATAGCAAAAACCACACATCAATGTGTAACTTATTTGATCCATTACTTCCTTTAAACCTTAAAGGGACACCATCAACAAGTTCAGTCAATCTTTAAAATAAGTGAAAAGTTCAGGTGCTCTACATTTGATTTCAGTGGGAGTCTGAGATCTATCCTACTTAGCTAGGCACATTTGAAAATCCTACTACACACTTACACATCTTTGAAAATCTGGTCTTAAATTACTATTAACAGAGTGCTCTCGAATGCACAAAGTAAAGAAACTGAAGGAAAAAGAAAAATTTATACGGAAATAATCTTTTTATTTCCAGTGATTTTAAAGATTACTTGTAGGTAGAAAATTTTCAGACACAAGCATGATTGTTGAGTAGATGGTGTCCCTCTAATGGTAAAATTAAAATGCTGCAAGGAGAGGAAGGGGGAGCACAAATTAAATATATAATTTACCATTATTTTCTGCTGTGCTTCGATAAATGCCTTCAGAACTTGTTCTCTGCTGGTAGCAAATTGTTACTTGGTTTCACAGCCCCTGTAAAACAGATATTAATAGACTTTCAGTACAGAATTGAAGTCACAAAAACATCTAGAAATGAAAGGCAGAAAAGCCTTGACTGTGCATGTTAATACTTACTTGGTATGTGTTTGGGTGCATATTCTGGGGTTTCTTTCTCCCATAACCCCCACAAAAAAAATATCATCGTGAAGAGATAGTTGAGGATGGAAGACTGTTCACACTTAATTCAGCTAATTCCAGAGGAAATGCTTTTACACCTCCCTATGTAATAAAAACATTAGAAAGTCTAGAAAGACAAAGTTAAGGTCTATAATTAATTCCCTGGTGTTATATAAGGCCGCAGTTCAACAAGAGATTGAAGCATATGCTTCTTTTTAAGCATATGAGTAAGCCCATTGACTTCTATGGGACTATCCATGTGTTTAAACACAGGCACCATTATCAGCCCTTGTGATTTTATTGAGCGTCTCATGATATTTGGTGTTTTTCTTAAAGCCCCAGCTCATGGAGTCAAGTGATCACAGGACAATTTTAGCTTTTATTTAGATAAAATGTAAGTTTCTAGCCCTCATCCTCGGGGGAAAAAAACATTGAAAATGTGTCCTGAGTGTGACCTAAAGGCTCAGAAACCAGGAGACAAATTTAAAGAACTTATAATTTATTATTAAAAAAATCCAAAACAATCCAAAACAAAAAAAAACGCCAAATCAAATACTCATGATTTTTGAGATGTGACTCATTACTTCCGTACACTTGAGATCAGCAGTATTGACTTTTAAATACCTTGGTGACTTGGAGCTTAAATCATTCACTAAGGACTTGACACAATTCCCAGTGATTTATTGTGAGTCATTCCTCTCACCTCAATGAAGGTTGCATTAGGCTCAGTCACCCAAAGCAATTTCAAACACCCACCCAATCTTAACCTGGCTTCCTTGGATCTTCAGAGATTAACTCAACTATCAACATCAGAAGCTAGTATTAAAACCAACACATCTTCTCAGCAATGAGCAAATTTTCAGCATCATTTATCTAGAAATTCAATAACAGAGGGCTCTTCAATCTAACAGACAAAGGTATAACAAGATCCAAAAGCTGGAAACAGAAGCTAGACAAATTCAAATTGTTAATAAGGCACATTTTTAACAATGAGGGTAATTAACCCTTGGAACAACTTGCCAAGGGTTGTGGTGTATTCTCCATCATTGGCAATCTTTAAATAAAGATTGGATGTTTTTCTAAAAGATCTGCTATAGTGCATACAAGAATTAATTCAGTGAAGTCCAATGGCCAGCGTTATGCAAGAGGTCAGACTAGGTGATGACAATGGTCCCTTCTGGCCTTATAATCTAAGAAACAAGACATTAATGCATACATCATTTTCTGCATAAAAGTATTATCAATTCACATTAGCAGCTTCAGTCCAGAGAACCAGATACTTTACTGCTAAATATTTATCATCATTCTGTGATAAAACCCTATGAAAACTACAGCATTAGTTTACTCCTGGGGGAATTCTGATTCACTGCACAAGTTCAGAATTAATACGCCCCACAGATATTTTTTCCCCCTGTAGAATAATTGATTCTGACTGGGAGGTGAAGGGAAGCTGCAATTACACCTTTCACCCACCAGGGACTGATGTGACATCAGAAGAGAGGGCAGCTAAATCATGGGTCAGAGCAACCCACCACAGAGAGGGAAGGGACAGAGGCTGCCTTTTTCACAGTGCTCTGCCAGGTGAGGAGGCACAGGATATGGAGTGGGGCAAAGCAGGGCACACGGTGCTGCTGGGGGGTGTGTCACACAGACTGAGGTTCCGAAGGGATAGTGGCAGGGACAGACTGGGGTGGGAGCACAGGAGCTAGTGGGTGACAACTTTGAGCCCAAGGACAAATAGGAATGGGGGTGCAGGGCCACATGCAGACCAGGTGGGGGGGCGAAAAAAGTGTGCAGGGACACATGGGAACATGTGCAGATGTGCTTGACTGGATGGGAGAGTCATGGGGAGAGGTTCCTCAACAATGCCCTCCTCCTCCCTCCCCCCCCAAAAAAACCTGTTTCATACTTCTCCCATTCACATCCAGCAACCCTACAGGTTCACTCCCAGGCTTGTATTATTTGGACAAATAAAATATACAGAATTTTAAAATATTGTGCACAGAATTTTTAAGATTTTGGTGCAAAATTCCCCCAGGAGTAACTCCTTACACACTGAAGTACTATTTAGCCATTTGTCTCTTCCCTGGTGAGCAGGATAATTGCAGTACACTATAGCCACTTTGTATCACCTGAGTAACACAGAGAGGCCATGTTCTGGCCCCACATGGCCAGAGGAGAAATCCCTTTGTGCCAGTGGAACTCTCTTCAGGCAGAGATGGCTCCTGTAGAACCCTCCCTGCACTCTTTGATCCTGTGCAGAGAGCTCTGATATATCAATCCTCCATTGATGTTAGGGATCTTATGCCAGTGGTATAAGTTAGAGCAGCTGAGAAGCAGAGGGCAGATGGTGCAGGATCAGGGAGCTGCAACTGGTTCCCTGACAGCTCCACCTGCATTGAATTGAGCTGTGACATGGGCAAACTTCAGCCCTACTATATTCTCCCTCTCTACCTAGACTCTAGAACGCTTGTCTCCTTCGTTGTCCCCTAGTCCCATCACTGGCTCCACTGCAATTGAAGTCAATGGAAAGAATCTCTATTAATGTCACTGGGCTTTGCTCAGGTCCACACATGGCTCCCATCTAGGGCCGTCTCCAGGCCCCAGCATGCCAAGTGCGTGCTTGGGGCGGCATGCCGCGGGGGACACTGTCGGTTGCCAGGAGGGCGGCAGGTGGCTCCGGTGGACCTCCTACAGGCGTTTCTGCAGAAGGTCTGCTGGTCCCGCGGCTCCGGTGGAGCAGCCGCAGGCACGCCTGTGGGAGGTCCACCGGAGCCGCGGGACTGGCGAGCGGCAGAGCGCCCCCCACGGCGTGCCATCGTGCTTGGGGCGGCGAAATGGCTAGAGCTGGCCCTGCTCCCATCATAGCGGCTAAGCATCCTCCGTGAGCAGCACTGGCAAGATATACATGTGGTAGTAATTTCTGTCCATTCCAGCTGAGGAATAAGGAGAGACGGACATAGCTAGTCAAGCAAGGAGCCCCGGGAGGGGCGATCCCTTTATTTTAATTGCAATTCGGTTCAAGCTCACAAGTCAGCAAGAACAAAGAAAACACTTACACCAAAGTATTATATGCAGGTGTCATAAACAGATTGTTAAGGGTTAATGTCTCTTTTACCTATAAAGGGTTAACTAGCAGTAAACTTGGAACATCTGACCAGAGGACCAATCAGGAGACAAGATACTTTCAAATCTCGGTGGAGGGAAGCCTTTGTTTGTGTTTTTTGGGTTTTGCTCTGTTCTCTCTGGGTTCTGAGAGGGGCCAGACATGTAAGCAGACATCTCCAAATTTCTGAAACAGCCTCTTCTGTTCAATTTAGTAAGTACCAATTAGGAAAGGCGGTTCAGTCTTTTTATTTGTTTTCTTTATTTGCAAATGTGTATTTTGCTGGAAGGATTGTATTTGTGCTGGGGGGAGGATTTTCTCTAGTGTCTATAAGCTGAAAGACCCTGTAACATTTGCCATCTTAATTTTACAGAGACAACTTTTACTTTTTTCTTTCTTTTATTAAAAGCTTTTCTTTTTTAGAACCTGATTGATTTTTTTGGTTATCTTGTGTAAGACTCCAGGGGAGGGAGTCTGCACTCACCAGGGAATTGGTGGGAGGAAGGAGAGAAGGGGGGAGGAAAAGCCTGATTTCTCTCTATGTTAAGATTACTGTCTCTCTCTCAGGGAGAATCTGGGAGGGGGAGAGAAGGGGAGGGGAAGGTGAATTCCTCTCTGTTTTAAGATTCAAGGAGTTTGAATCACAGTGATCTTCCAGGGTAACCCAGGGAGGGGAAGCCTGGGAGAGGCAACGATGGGGGAAAGGGTTTACTTTCCTTGTGTTAAGATCCAGAGGGTCTTGGTCTTGGGGTCCCCTGGGAAGGTTTTGGGGGGGACCAGAGTGTACCAGGCACTGCATGTCCTGGTTGGTGGCAGCACTACAAGTTCTAAGCTGGTAATTAAGCTTAGGGGAATTCATGCTGGTACCCCATCTTTTGGATACTAAGGTTCAGAGTGGGGACTCATACCATGACAGCAGTTGACTATGATAATCTATTGCTCTATGATTGGCCAAAATTTACTATCATTACCATACATAATTAGCAAGCTACATGTATCTGCTCCTCGTGACCCCTTATTGTTCATCTGCTGCCCCCCCCCCCCCCCGTCCCTGTGTTAACTAACTGCTTGGTTTGCAAACTATCTATAGAATGCAGGCACAGAAAGTTCCATTGTCTGCGGGCTTGAAGTTTGGCTATATTTTCTCTCGAAGGAACTTCCTGAGTTAAGACTATTCATAGCTGATGCTGCATTTTTCTCTTCTTTTCTCCCCATGTGTATGTGACAAATTTGCCCCCTGGCAGTTGAGTAGAATAATTTTATTTCATACAGAAGCATTCTTCTATCAACCTGGCTGCATCTAATCAGGGGCTAGGTCAGCATAGCTATGGCGCTTAGAGGTGAGACATTTTTCACACCTCTGAGTGATGTAGCCTTGTCGATCTACATTTTAAGTATCAGAGGGGTAGCCGTGTTAGTCTGGATCTGTAAAAGCAGCAAAGAGTCCTGTGGCACCTCATAGACTAACAGACATATTGGAACATGAGCTTTCGTGGGTGAATACTCACTTCGTCGGATGCATGCAGTGGAAATTTCCAGGGGCAGGTATAAATATGCAGGCAAGAAGCAGGCTAGAGATAAAGAGGTGTTCAGTCAGGGAGGATGAGGCCCTCTTCTAGCAGTTGAGGTGTGAAAACCAAGGGAGGTTGGTTTTCAAACTTCAGCTGCTAGAAAAGGGCCTCATCCTCCCTGATTGAACTAATCTCGCTATTTCTAGCCTGCTTCTTGCCTGCATATATATATATCTGTCCCTGGAAATTTCCACTACATGCATCCGACAAAGTGGGTATTCACCCACGAAAGCTCATGCTCCAATATGTCTGTTAGTCTATAAGGTGCCACAGGACTCTTTGCTGCTTTTACATTTTAAGTGTAGAGCAGGCCTGAGACACCCAGCATGGTGTGGAAGACAGCTCTGTGCTGGGAATTGGCTGCAGTTTGGTCTGGCTGCTATTGCCAGGGGTCTGTAGTTATCGAGCACAGGACAGGCCCACACACGACCTCAGGCCTCTAGGTTAGCCAGCATTCGAAAGCTCTGGCTAACCTAATGCAGTCATTTCGCAGGTGGGCCACTTGGATGATTGAACTGAGATAGACAAACTGACCTCAATCCCTTCCTTCTCACTCACCCACTTCTCGCCTTCCTTTCTCCTCTCCCTATGTGCTCAGGCTCCCCCTCCTCACCTAGATTGGCCATCTGCCTCTTCCCCTCTCACCTGGATTGCACCGCCTGCTCCTCAGAGGGGCTGCTGTTGGCTGGACTCGTCTCAGTAGGCAGTTGCGCACCCTTCACGGGTCTCTTGCGGCTCTTGGTCTGGCTTTGCTCTCTTTTCAGCTCGGAGTCACTGGATGGACGAGATGGACACAAGAACTGATTATAGCCTGGGAGAGGGCGCTCTCTAATGGCAGGCGAAGCTAGACATGGGAAACATAGGGAAAGCAACCAATGCAACCAAGGGAGAGGCACACAGACTAAAAGCATCTCTTCCAAGCCAGCGCTAAAGGAATCAATGTATTATTCCATGTTCACGTCAAGTTAGAGCTCAGAGTTTAGTCACACAACAATCAGGGTGAGATTTGTCAGAGCAGCTTTCCGTCTGCAGAGTATGGTGAACAAATGGGTCTCTCATTCCCAGGATCAGGAGAAAGTCGCAAGGAAGCCTGGGAGGAAGGATGGGATTGTGGTTAAGGCACAAGACTGGGTGGCAAAACACCTGGCTTCTGTTCCTAGCTCTGAAACTGACTCACTGTGTGGGTGAAATAAGGGGCCTCTGTCTATCAGATCCCCCTTGTGGCAAGATAGGGAGCTACACTAACTTGGCTCCACCCCTTGATGCTCTCACACCCAGCTCTGTGTCTGTCAAGTCCTTGTTACAACCTGACTTCTCCTCAGCAGTCTCTGGCTCCTTCGGGGTGATGGGGAGTCAGAAGTTCCATGGCTCTAGTAGGCATTAGTCAGCCCTAGGTCTCCTACGTTTAGAATCTTCTTCTCCATAAGCCCCTGGCTGGAGTACGCAGGGGAGTCCAGGCAGGCCCAACTCACCGGGTTCAGCTCAGGGCCCATTTGGATCAGCCAGAACCACTCTCTGTCAGCCCCTTGCTGCTACCTCCTGCCTCTCCCCCTCTGTAGGCTTGCCCCACGTCTCTCTCTCTTTGGAGTGTTAGCCGTTCACCAGCCTGCTAGAGGGCAGCTCTCTAGCAGCTGCCTTTCTTCTCAGGAACTCCTCTTCTAACCGAGGTCCTTAATATATATATATATATATATATATATATATATATATATATATATATATATATATATATATATATATATATTTGTTATCATGCCCAGGTTCTTCCCTGCCTAATGAACTGCCTCTCAGTATCCTTGGGTGAACCTGAGTGGCCTCATTCCCCATTGTGGAGCCTGTAAGAGGTGGGCTGGGGCCCTGAGCCTTCAAAGGGCCATTTACCCTCTGACCATGCAGTAGGCAAATTCCTTCACCTCCTCTTACCAGTAATGAAAATAAGGTCCCTACCCTGGGGAATTTACAATTCCAGGGCCAGATTCTGATCTCACTCACACAACTCAGAATGAGGAGCATATGGTCTCAGCAGTGGTGTTTATGAGCATCCCAGGGTACCACAGCTGAGTGTGAAATTAGAGTGAGGCTTTAATTATGCCAGCAAAGCATTGGCAACAAGAAATCAGGGAGGGGGTGGGAAAGGGCAGGGATCCAGGAAAAGCCACGGAGAGAGACACCTTGTTCTGTACGCAGCCTGTGGCTTCCTGGGTTAATTGTTAATGTACGAAAGGGCCATGGAAGGAGAAGGGACAGAAGAGCCGGGCTGTGGCATTACGTCAGAAAGAGCCTACACAGACTCTTCGTAAAGTGCCAGACTTCGGTCTAGCCTGGCAGCCCTTCAGAGAGTAGTGCAGCCAGCTCCCTCCCAGCCCAGCTCTAGCTTCCCTTACCTGTATAGTGAGGGGTGGTAATTCTCATCTTGCAGGTCATCAGTGTGAGTTAGTTCATCTTCCCTGGTGAAGTCTTCATCCTTGTCCTCTTCCTTTTTGGGCTCAGGCACCTCCCCTGGTTTATCCTCCAAACCTGGTGCACTGCAAGAATCAAATGTCAAGAGAAGACTCTGGATGAAGCATATCTCCCTGAGCCATGGCTCTGAGGGAATGTCTCTGAGGGCTCTACGGCTCCTGATCCCACCATCTCTCCTCACAGCCTGATGGCCTTTCTGTCTACATGTCCCTGTCAGTCACTGGCCTCTCTGCTGAAGCTGTTCACAACAGGGCTGATGAGTAATAATAGGGATGGGGCAAGACTGCCCCACTTGGAACTGGCTTGATAATTTCACACCAGACATTGTCAGATGGGAGTGACTCTGGGTCATAGCAGTCCTGGGGATACAGGGCAGCTCCTCTCTAGTCCTGGGAGCACAGGCGCAGGGGATAGGTGAGCTCCAGGGACAGATGATGATGAGAAGAGCCACCATCACTCACCTCTCCGACTCTATCCCTTCTGTGCTAGCCTCTGCCTCTGCCAGGGGAGCTGTAGGGAGAGAAACTAGATACAGTCAGTTGAAGGGTGAGATGGAACCATGAAGCTGAGATCTGCAGAGAAGGGAGAGGGAAGGAAGCAACAGCCGCAGTGGTGGAAGAGAGGGGGCAGGGAGGGTTTGGGAGAAGAGAGGAATGCAGAATGAGAAGGCCCCGAGGAAGGGAACTAAATCCTCATTCAGGGTATAAACCAACCACTAACTGTCCGGAGAAAGGGGGCTAGGAGAAACTATAAACAAGTTGTTCCATAATTGTCCAATGGGGGTTTCCTGCCACCCCTATGAAGCACCTGATACTGGTCACTGAGGGATAAAGGGCTAGACAGACTCCCTCTTTCCTAGGAGCCCTGGGGATCTGAGACCCACGGCTCTTCCCCTCACTCCATCAGGGAGATCACGTCGGGTTTGGAAATGAGAAATCCTGCTGAGGGGGGAAGAACATGGTGGGATGGGGGTGAATGAATAGTTTGTGGAATGTTTGTTACAAAGAAAGTTCCATGACATAGCCCGGCCCTCCCCTACGCTGTGGGGATGTGGCATAGGAAGACGGACATGGGAGACCCTTCAGAAGAGTAGGACATGCTTCGCCCCCTGGAGAAGATGCTCAAACAGCACTAATATCAAACCACTTAGGCCAGATACCGAGCTGTAGTGGGGAATGAAACTTTCAACACAAAAGACTTCTTTTCAGAAAATGAGATTTGGTTGAAAATTATTTCATTTGCAAAAAACAGTTTAGCTTTCAATTCCATTTTTAGAAAGTATTTTGAAATTGTAATTCTTTTTTAGGGGGAAGAACAGAATTTTTTTTTTTAAATCTTTGGTTTAGAAATTGTGTGGAATTGCCATCTTCTGCCAGAGTTCTACTTTGTCCCGCCTGTCCTTTTCCACCCAAACAATGGGGGAGGAAAGTCAAAGAGCGAGAGAAATTAATAGTGAAGTGTTACTCTGAAGGGTTAAGCACTGAACATTATATTTGTGGAGAGAAAGCTTTTAATACCCAAGGGAACAAGGAATCCCTTACCCAGCGAGGTCACGCTCTTATAATTCTCCTGCATGACGTCCCTGTAGAGAGCTCTCTGACCGGGATCCAGCACAGCCCATTCCTCCTCCGTGAAATACACAGCCACCTCCTCGAAGGTCACCGCCCCCTGAAACAACCACAGTCCCCACTCAGGACCCATTCCCCAGCCACAATCCCACCTGCCCCAGACTGTTCTAGTTTCCTGTGTACTTTCAGTAAGGTTTATAATACCCATCATCTGCAAGTTAGAATCTCGTCCCTACTGCTCCCATGTACTGCTCAACGGCTCACTCACTGTAGGTCTACCATTTCCCCACGCATCATTCAGGCCTCTGGCCATTCCCTCTGCTCATAGGCACTGACTTATTTTTCCCAGCGAGTGCTTTGCCCAAGGCCCCGTCCCCACAACGCTCCGCCTTCACTCTGCCTCTTCCTGCCCCCTCCCACAACTTCCCCACCTGCCCTTTGCTCGCTCATCTCAGGGTATGGCTACACTTACAGTTTTGCAGCGCTGGTAGTTACAGCTGTGTTCGTACAGCTGTGTAGGGCCAGCGCTGCAGTGTGGCCACACTGACAGCTACCAGAGCTGCAGTGTGGCCACATTTACAGCACTTGCAGCGCTGTGGTGAGTGGTGCATTGTGGGCAGCTATCCCACAGAGCACCTCGTCCCATTTTGGCGCTGTGGCTTGTGGGAAGGGGAAGGAAGTGTGCGGGTCTTTCCGCTTCCTGTTCCAATGCCCCGTGGTGCTTTGCTACACATTCCGAGCAGTTTGGCGGCATTGTGATTCTGCAGCGTGATTTCTGAGATTTTTGTTATAAATGGAGCCTGAGCCGCTGAGGACCTTGCTGATGAATGTTGCCAGCACATCACGCATGGCAGTGGAGCTATTCCTTCAGCTGCAAAGTGACAGTGAGGAGTCAGACGATGATATTGAAACGCCTGACACTGAAGACACTCAATTGCTTGTGGCAGTAACAGACGTGTTCAGCACCGTGGAACAGCGCCTTTGGGCTCGGGAAACCAGCACTCAGTGGTGGGATCACATTGTCCTGCAATCCTGGGATGACGAGCAGTGGCTGCAGAACTTTCGGATGAGAAAAGCCACTTTCATGTCACTATGTGCTGAGCTCGCCCCGACCCTGCGGCGCAGGGACACGAGATTGAGAGCTGCCCTGCCAGTGGAGAAGCGGGTGGCTATTGCAATCTGGAAGCTGGCAACTCCAGACAGCTACTGATCGGTGGCGAACCAGTTTGGAGTGGGAAAGTCCATCGTTGGAATGGTGCTGATGCAAGTTTGCACAGCCATTAATCGCACCCTGCTAAGAAGACTCTTGGGAATGTGCAGGACATTGTGGATGGCTTTGCACAAATGGGTTTCCCTAACTGTGGAGGGGCAATAGATGGGACGCATATTCCTATTCTGTCACCACCCCACCTGGCATCAGAGTACGTTAATCGCAAGGGGTATTTCTCCGTGGTTCTGCAAGCGCTTGTGGATCACCGTGGGCGTTTCACTGACATTTACTCAGGATGGCCTGGAAAGGTGCACGATGCACGCATCTTTCGGAACAGTTCCCTGTTCAGGAGGCTGAGGGCCAGGACTTTTTTCCCAGACCGCAAGATCACAGTAGGGGACATCAAAATGCCCACTGTGATCCTTGGAGACCCCGCTTACCCCTTAATGCCATGGCTCATGAAACCGTATACAGGGAAGCTTGACAGGAGCAAGGACCAGTTCAACTACAGGCTGAGCCGGTGCAGAATGACTGTGGAGTGTGCTTTTGGCCGTTTGAAAGCCCGCTGGTGTTGTCTTTATGGGAAGCTAGATTTGGGGGAAAGCAGCATCTCCGCTGTTATATCCGCGTGCTGTACCCTCCATAATATTTGTGAAGGGAAGGGTGAAAGATTCAATGAGGAATGGACCTCTGAGGTTCGACGCCTAGAGGATGAATTTGCACAGCCAGAGAGCCGGGCTACTAGGGAGGCCCAGGAAAGGGCTTCAAGGATTAGGGATGCTTTAAGGGAGCAATTTGGTGCTGAGAGCCAACAGTAATGTTTGGTGCCTTTGCCGTGCTTTGTTCTACCTTGGGGTACAATATTTACCACTTCCTGCAATAATAAAACGTATTGTAAAAGCCATAAAATCCTTTATTCAAAATACAGTACATAAAAGGCCAGGGGGGTTAGGGTGGTGGACTGTACATTCAGAGGTTCTCATATGTCCTGTTTGGATTACTGTTCAATGTCTGCTGCACTTCAGGATTACTATGCTGCAGGGTAATGGGGGTGGAGTGCACAGGGTAAGAATTATAGTTATCAGGGCTGGTAGGTGATCGTACAGGTGTTGGGGGCAGCTGGGGGTAATAAGAAACTGGCTGCTGGAGAAAGGTGTTTTGTGCAAATACTGGGGAACAAGAAAGAGAGCTTTGGGAGGGCTATGGGTTATCACGGTACATATCTGCCTGCATGGCTACGAGAGACTCGAAAGACTCAGTTTGGCGAGCCAGGAGGCTTATCATCTGCTTTGAGGTTTTTTTGATAGCCAATTCCTTTCTCCTGCTTTGTTTGCCTCCAGTCATACATTTTCTCTCTCCATTCCTGTGTCTTCCTACTTTCTCTGTTGTAGTGATTCATAACTGCTTTGATCAATTCTTCTTTTGATTTTCTGGGATTTCTTCTCAAGTTCTGCAAGCGACGTGAGGCCGGTGATCCGGCTGCATTAGTCAAGATCACTAGAAAAAACAAAGATAGAACCATGTAATACACAGAGGCTACATTGTTTATTATCACACAGTGAAGGAATTTTTAGACTTCTTGTAGCATCCTTCCCACATACCTCACATAACACAGAGAGGCCAAGGAAGCTAAGTCATGGTGAGCAATGGGGTGAGTATTTCTGCCCCAAGTGCACCTGGGAG
The DNA here is from genome assembly GCF_007399415.2 of Gopherus evgoodei. NCBI lineage: Eukaryota > Metazoa > Chordata > Testudines > Testudinidae > Gopherus > Gopherus evgoodei. The sequence continues at coordinate 2,456,030 of NW_022060005.1, read as the reverse complement.
GGGGAATTGACCGTTGGTTCACTGGGGTTTATCTGCACTGGGTACAGGAGGTAGCTGGTATCCTGCACAGGGGACAGTAGTGAACAGGAAAGCGGCGAGCTGCTGGCAGGAGGGGGGGTCCGCGTTAATGCCGTCCTGCTGGTGAGGGGGGGGAAACGCACAGCTGTGCTGGCTGCCTGCTGGGAAGGGTGGGGGAACACCGGAGCGCACTGCGGGGCTGGATGCCTGCTGGGAGGGGGGTGGGGGAACACCGGAGCGCACTGCGGGGCTGGATGCCTGCTGGGAAGGGGGAGGGGAGACCAGAGCGCACCGCGGGGCTAGCTACGTGCTGGGAGGGGGGGTGGGGGAACACCGGAGCGCACCGCGGGGCTGGATCCCTGCTGGGAGGGGGGTGAGGGAACACCAGAGCGCACCGCGGGGCTGGATGCCTGCTGGGAAGGGGGAGGGGAGACAGGAGCGCACCGCGGGGCTAGCTACGTGCTGGGGGGGGGGGGGGGGGAGACCGGAGCGCACCGCGGGGCTGGCTGCCTGCTGGGAAGGGGGTGTGGAGACCGGAACGCACCGCGGGGCTGGGGGGGAACGCGAACCTGGCGCCCTGCACTCAAGTATCCCTAAATTCTCAACAGGGTTTCCTACTGCCAGATATATCACTGCTGCGTGTTACCAGGGAAGAGAGGGAGGGTCTTCTACAGCAATTTGGATTCCTCCCTGGTCCCTATGCAGCTTGCCTGTGTGCAGCCATGGTCCCCCCAACCCTCGCTGCACAGTGGATCGGACGAGTTAGCCTGACCAGGACAAGGACCACGGTGGCTCTCCCGATAAACTTGAGAAAGCAAATTGCCCACGCTCTGGCTGCAACTTTTCAAGAGATTACCGAGGCAGATTACAGAGACGTGATAGAGCAAATCAATGGGCTATTCCACATTTAGGCATGCATGCAGGCAGCCATAACCACAACCCTCCTCTCCCAAAACATAAAAATCTGCTTACCCCGAGCACGATCCTCAGTTTCTTCCTCACCAGCAACTTCCTGCTGCTGCGACTGGCTAGCCTCCTCCTGGCTTGAGAAGAGCTCCTGGCTGCATGCCTCCTGGGACTCCGGGATGTCTCCCTCCACGCCAGTAGCCTCACTGTCGCCTTCCTCTACACCCTCCCCCACTTCTCCCTGCTGTGAACTCTCCATCGTGGTCCTCGGATTGGCAGTGGGGTCACACCCAAGTATGGCATCCAGCTCCTTGTAAAAACGGCAGGTTGTGGGGGCAGCTCCTGAGCAGCGATTTCCCTCACGGGCTTTGCAGTAAGCACTCCTCAGCTCTTTTATTTTGACCCTGCACTGCAACGCGTCCCGTTCATGGCCCCTTCTCAGCAAGGACTGCGATATCTGCCCATAGGTATCATAATTTCTCCTTCTGGAGCGCAGCTGTGCTTGCACAGCCTCTTCACCCCAAACACTGATGAGGTCCTGCAGCTCTGCATTGGTCCATGCTGGGGCTCGTTTGGGGCATGGAGGCATGGTCGCTGATTGATTGAATGACTGATTGCACTCCACACCTGGCTGAGCAAACAGGAAGGGGATTTTTAAAATTCCCGGGGCATTTAAAGGAGGGGTCAGCTGAGCCCAGGGCAGTGGAGTGTGCATAATTACCAGAAAGGCTTCTAAGGTATGCTGGGATACCTCCTTATACCACGGAGGTCAATAAAAGCGCTGGTGGGTGTCCACACTTGCTGACCAGCGTTGGATCACCAGCGCTGGATCCCCTACACCCGAGGCTCGACCGGGTGTACAGTCAGTGCTGCAACCAGGGAGTTGCAGTGCTGGCCGTGCTTTGCAAGTGTGGCCACATCCTAAGTTGCAGCGCTGTAACCCCCTCACCAGCGCTGCAACTCTGTAGTGTAGCCAAGCCCTTTGTCCCTTTCCAGCCGCTGCTGGCTCCTATCCGCCCTCCCTGAGCCTAGCCAGCCCAGGGACCCTGCTAAACAGCTGATAGGCAAGAACCCTGCTTTGCCCAAATGCTGTGGCTGGTGGGTGCTGAGAACCCCCTATTTTTTTTCCGTGGGTGCTTAGGCGCTGGAGCACCCACGGAGTTGGCATCTATGCTTCCGCTACCTAATGCACCTTCAGTGTCCCAGGATGAAGGTCACTTGTTAGTATGTGAAACTGAGGTGGTTCTCACTGAGTTCACAGGGACTGAACCAGCAAATCTATGGAAGCTCCTTAGCTGGAATTCCTCCAATTGCAGGTTCCAACAGGTGCGAGATGGAGCCCTCCTGCTCTTTATTCTCACCCAGCCAAATGAAACCTGAACCTTCAGCATCTGGCTCAGTCCACAAGGTTAATTTCTCTCTTTGGTTCCTTCCATTCTGTCAGGGGACCATGTCACCCTGTCATGCTGTTTTATGCAAGTATTGCTGGTTTATTTTTGAGAATCTTGCCGCCCCTTCTCCCCCCAAGCTATGGACTAGATGTGGACTGAAATATAACAATGAACAGCCGCGTTTTTTGCTTTACAGCAATGACTCTCAACCTTTGCAGATGACTGTGCCCCTTTCAGGAGTCTGATTTGTCCTGCGTATCCCCACGTTTCACCTCACTTAAAAACAACTTGCTTACAAAATCAGACACAAAAATACAAAAGCGTCACAGCCACTATTACAGATAAATTGCTGACATTCTCATTTTTACCATCTAATTATAAAATAAACCAATTACAATATTTATATTCCACTTACATTTCAGTGTATAGTTTATACTGCTCTGTACACAAGTCATTGTCGATATGAAATCTTAGTTTGTACTGACTTTGCTAGTGCTTTTTATGTAGCCTGATGTAAAACTAGGCAAATATTAGATGAGTTGATGTACCCCCTAGAAGACCTCTGTGTATCCTCAGGGGTACGTGTACTTCTGGTTGAGAAGCACTGTTTTACAGTAGCTTGAGACTCGAGCGGCGGAGTTCAGATCTAGATCTGAAGAACTGAACTTGCTCAAAGGGAAACAGATTTAGAAAACCCAGCATGTTTCTTTTTTGCCTTCCCAAACGTGGGATGGGGAGCGGGTGGGGAGGAGACCCTGCCCCTTCCGTGGCCCTGGCTCTTCCCCTAAGATTCCATCCTCCAGCCAGGCCAGCAGCTGGAGATGAGCCGGGGAGCCCTGGCAGCTCTGAGGAGCTGCGGACCCTCTGCCTGCCTGGGATGGGGGAGCTCAAGAGCAGCCCCTGGCCCGTGTCCCCATCCAGGGCAGGTGGAGGTTCCACAGTTCCCCACAGCTGCACACATGGCTCTTACCCCAACCCAGTTCCGGTTGGGGCCTCGGCGCTGCAGCTTGGCCATGGTAAGAGCCGTGCAGGCAGTTGTGAGGAGCTGCAGACCCTCCACCTGCCCTGGACTCCACCTTATGGCCTGGCTGGGGAGCAGGGCCTCGGGGGGAAGAAGGGCAGGGGTGGGGCCCATGGCAAAAAGTGGATGGGCGATGGTTCTCTGGTTCCCCCTATTCCAGCACCCCTGCCTCACAACATCATATCGGGGGGGAATAAGGGGGACAACATTTTATCCTTTGATTTCCCATCAGATCTTTCTCTCCCATCATCCCTTCTCAGCCCCACGTCTGGCTCCACTCCCTCACAATTTCCCCACCTCGCGCTGTATCAGCTACCTGAGCAGGCTGGGTCGACTCCCCTTGCCCCAGGCAGGCTTCAGCCAGCACAGCCGCCTCCTCACTGCTGCGGGGCTTCCTTGCCGTCACCCAGGCCCGCACGTCTGCCCGCAGCGCCCCCAGGAACTGCTCCCGCACGACGACGTCCACAATCTGCTCTTTGGTGCGCTCCCCGGGCCGTAGCCAGAGCTGGGCAGCCCGGCTGAGCCGGGCTAGCATCTCCCAGGGAGCTTCTCCGGGCTGGGCAGTGCCTGAGCGGAACTGCAATCGATGGGCTTCCTCGCTGGCCTGCTCTGAAATGGCTGCCTTGCCCTCGGTACGGTCCCTGGTGGGGCCTGTCCCCATGGAATCGCAGGTCTCAGGTGCCACCCAGGGGAATGAAGGAACCTCGTCCCTGTGAGGCCAGTCACGGGACGGCACCGCTTGCTCAAGGCCAGCAGTATTTACCCCTTCCCGAGACCGGTGAAGTGTCTGCGCCATCCTCAACGAAGAATCTTCCCCCTCTGAGCATTCTAGCCAGGACTGGGACGGCGTCCGCGGGGACAAGGGCCAGCCAGGGCTCTGCTCCTCAACCTCGCTCTCCTCCCTCTTGGGATGCTGGATGGGGATCCCACAATGCCCTTCCCCCAAGGCACGGGGTTCACCCCACATCCCAGCCATGGCGATTGCCCATTGTGCCTGGTCCTGCCGGGAAAATGCTGGGGTTGAAAAACTTGGACCAGCTGCACACAGAGTCTGTTCCTGCAGCCGAGCTAATGGAGATGTCGCCTTAGGGCGAGTGCTGGAGACTCATCACACTTTTATATTCCGAGGTTCAACCCTCACAACCCACCCAGCGTGGGGAGGGGAGGGTTCTGATAGCCTCTGCAGCAAGACTCATAAGCATAGGTGCCGGCCCACAGTGGGCAGAGTGGGCAGAGTGGGGCTACAGGGGAGGGGGCGGAGCACTCCCAGAGAAAAATAGAAGTCAGAACCTATTCTTGCTCATAAGCCTCACAGAGGGGGAAGATGGGAATACCACGGCACCCCTGCTAGTTTTCTTCCCAGTGGGCCTGTTTCTATAAACCAGGCTCCAGATCACGCAAGTCCCAGCCACAGGTCTGTCACCTTCTGCTGCCCGCTCACCGCCATCTTCTTCACCCCCCTGTGTTTTCTGCCCATCTCCCTCCATACATTCCAGAAATCCCCCCTACCTGAGCTGGTTCCACAGCAGCCATTTCTCAACCAGGACGATATCCTGCAGCCTGTCAGGGCGAGAAGGGAGGTTTCAAAAGGGCCTTGGCACCATTTCACGCCCCCATTCCCTACAGACAGATGCCCTAGACATGGGGCAGTCAATACACGGATGGCTGGCCAGACCCGGCCTGCCAGATGCTTTTGAAGGGGACCCCAACATCTTTTTTATGTATTGATTATTATTGTTGCTATTTTTTTATATGATTCTGTCTGGAGTCTGGACCCTGAGGAAGAAATTTGGACCCAGACAAAAAATAACGGACTCCCCCTGACTCTGTGCCCCATTTTATTACAACACAGACCGGGTCTCTCCCTCCAGGAGTCAGCGCATTTCTACCCACAGCCTGAACCAAACCCCAGAGAGGAGCAGAACCAAAGGAGCCGCTCGGGGGATCCCCCGACACTGTCCCCAGGGCGGCGCATCCCCCCAGCAGCGCGGGGACCAGGCAGAGGCAGGAACTGGCTTTTCCTCTCCCTGCTCCTCCCCTTCTCCCCAGGAAAGTCAATGTGCCCCGGGGTGCTGCAGGGAGTGGGGCTGGGCAGGGCTGGGAGCCGGGACCTCCCTCCCCACTGATCGCTCCTGCTGTCCCTGCCAGACTCTGCCCCTGTCTCCCTCCCGCCCCCTCCCCTCGGGCTGGGAGACTCGGTCCCTGGCCCGGCCCGACCCGTTCGCTCCCCGGAGCTGGCTCGGCTCCTGCAGGCGCTCAGGGGGGTAGAGCCGGGCCGGGGGTCTGGGCGGGCAGCAGCTCTGGGACTCGCAGACCCACCCCCCCGGGAGCAGAGCTGGGGCGAGGAGGGGCCGTTGGTGCAGGGTCACTTTCCTGCCCGGCCCCAGCCCTTCCCCGGGTCTCGCCGCTCACCTGCAGGCTTCGGCTCAGGGGCTGGTGCGGGCAGAGCGGGGTTAACGCAGGTCGCTCCGCTCACAATGGAGCTGGCAGCGGCTGCATCTGACCCAGGAAGCTCAACCCCCGGTCTGCTGAGCAGCGAGAGCAGAGCCCTAGGAGCTTCCCCTCCCTGAGCAATACCCAGAGCCCTCTGGTGGGGAAAAGCGAAGGGAACCTCCCCCCCTGCTCACCCCAGCAGTGCGGACAGAAACCTCCCGCGGGGGGGATCCGGCCAGAGACTCCTTTTCTCTTCCCTGAAAAGAGAAAGAAACTTCCAAAGCAAAGGAACCAGAATCAGAGCCCAAGCCAGCGTGTCTGACACCTTTTCCTAGCGCTCTGTGCTCAGAAAACATTGTCAGGGACTCTAACCCCGACGGCAAAGTTCGTTGTCTGACCGCAAGAGAGACAGGCAACACCAGCAAGGTCCGATCAAAAGCTCTTTATTGACAAGTGCACGCATCAATAGAGAGCAGCTCGTCTCCAGAGAGAACCAGCCCCCTCTTTACATCTTAGTATAAGCCTATATAGACAGTTCCATCACGTCATAAATTATTCACTGGAGCAACCCACCCCCTTCTTTTAACAACTAGAAACTAGACACCTTTACTATACATGCATGCCTAAAGTTAGAAATGTAGGGGAGTTAAAAACAAACAAAGAACAAAACCAGGGAGTGAAAACAAGGAGGCTGGGAAACTAGGGCTCTTATCAGTTCTTCGAAGGAGCTGCCCGAACAGAGCACATCTGGTACTATGCCAGGAATGCAGCTTCTCTTTTATCTCACTTTTTTCCCAGCGCTTGTGAGACATGCTGCTGCTTCTCAGTGTTTTCCACTCAGGGATTACCCACAAACCTCTGTTAGCCTGACTTTGGTCAGGTTGGCATACCTGGTTTTGTCTGCTATATCTTTATTCAGGCCTAACAATCCCCCCTTTGTCCCTAGAGGACCATAATGGGACTCTTGGGACACATATTCATTTAACAATTGTACGCAGGAGGCTAGTAAACCATGACCCAAGGTCTGAGTGGAGGTCCTTAAAACTAAAAGTGTGATCAAGAGATATAGCATGGAAAACAACAGAACATTCTTAATAGCTTGTAAATCCTTGTCAATTAAGCCAGAGTGATTAACAGAAAAGCAACATTTTTTCCCAATGCGAGCACAAGCTTTTCCCTAATTTAGCATTCATGGCATTGAGCACACGTTTATTTTGCAAAGTTACTTTTGCTACTTCATCAGTCTTTCGTTGCAACTTTTGGAAAGCGTCTATTAATGCATTAGCTGTTTTTTTAAGCTCTGCAGAAATATTTACAACTGCTCTCTTGAGCTTAGCCACCCACAATCCAGGAATGAATGCACGGACAAAAGAGTGGAATTCTGTTTGTCTGACAACTAAGGGATTGGGGCACTGACTATAAATCAGTTAGGTATACCAAGTGGTCTAATTTCCCAGATGTTTCGGTGAATAATCCAGTTTCATGTGCATCCTCCCCATGGACCCGTCAGGATTCGGTATGTGGAAGCCCACACCCCCCGGTCCAAATGCTTGGAAGGAGCACTGTAAATGTTTACACTTCCACCCAGAAAGTCTTTAGTATATCTTCATGACCACAGATCAGATGGTACTTCTGATGTTTCTGTAAGGGCAGTGGGCCAAGTCTGGTACTCAAGATCACTCCGAATGGCCATTAGCTGGTCATTCAGGAAAATTTGAATCTCCAAACATACTAGATCCCACTGCAATGCCTTCCCAGCCTCAGTGATATTTAATACCATCTTTCATTGGTGTAGTACTATATTACATTTGTTATTTAACTATTTTAGGTACTTTTAAAAGGCATTGACATTAATAGCATAGGAGGGGGTTACATTATTAGTCACTGGAATGGTTTCAATACAGGTAAAATTTCCAGTGGCAGAACAAACTCTTCGGGTACTTGTTATTTAAAATCCAATACATGCTGAAGAATTTATCCAGAACACAGGGCACAGCCTGTAGAATAAACCCCAAAATCCAATTAATACCACATTCCCAAGCATGGGTCCTACAAATGTCCTCCGGCCAGTGTATAATTCTTTGTTTCTTCACCAGGGTCAGTTCTTAATGTCCTTTCTAGTCAGGAATTCCTGGACTTTGGCAATTTCAGTGGAGTGAGTGTTTCTTCTTCTTTCCCAAAACAGTCGTGGTGCAGCATCATATAGGGCAGAGGTTACTAGCACATAACCCTGTAATGGCTTTGCTTTTTGTAGAAAAATTCAAAGGCACAATAGATCTGTCGGTGGACAAGGGAGAGGTTACTAGCACGTCACTTTGTACTTTTTCCCTACTGTCCAGAAGACACAGTGGAGCTAGAAGGAGAAATAGGCTAATCATCAGTAGGAGAATTCTCCCGAGTTGGAGGGGTGTTTTTGCAGTGAGAATTATGGGTCCAAACAGTCAGTCTTTGGCACTTCACCGTTGTGTTGGTAGTCATCAGGACTTAAGGGCCTTTCCAGCATGGAGCCAAGGCAGTCTTTCGTTGGTGGACCTTTACATCAATCCCGTCTCCTGGTTGTAAGGAGTGGCAGGGCTGCTAGGGTCTTTGGGTAGTGATTCCTTACCTGTGAGAAAAGAAACTTAACACATTTCATTAGTGCCTGGCAGTGTTTTTCAGATCTCATAGCTGCATGGGCAAATTCAAGCTCTCCTTTTCCTGGTTGTTAACCAAGTCTTAACTGTGAGCAGTGTCCTTGAATGGAGTCAGTGTCTTATCTATAGCCTGAGCTTGCTATTTTATTTTATTTTATTTTATTTTATTTTTTCAGTTAATTTATTCTGTTCTTTGTTCTTTTTTCCTTCTTGGCTTCTTTTAACCTGCAAAGGAAACTTTCACTTTTTACTTATACACCTTTTTCCCAACAATGAACACCTACACATTGTCATTATACAGTACATTAGTTTTATTATTTAATGTATGCCACATATACCCTTTCACTAAAATAACTTTATTACAGAACTTTGGAGCAACAGGCCAGGACAAGCACACCCACTTTGAGGAGTTCACTTAATACAACCTGTAGTCCAATAGCTTCCCACCATCCCCAGCCCTCTGGCTAGAAATCTGAGGTAGCCAGAAGGATCCCATGTGCAATATGGGGAGTGGGTTAACTTTTCATGTCTTTGCTTTCAAAGACTGTTGGTATGCAAATTTTAACAACAATTTTTGCAATTAACAATTTGGCCAATGAAGTTTCTTTTTCTTACTTAAGGAAATGCATTAGACTTTAATATATCACATTGTCCCGATTTATTTAAACACTTTGTATTCCAGGTTGAACAAAACAAGTATGTGCATTTTAATTTAACCTTTTTTTGCCTGATTCCAAACCAGACCATCCCATGAAAACACTAAACACAACAATTCCGGCCACAAGACAAACACCACAAGACAGAACATAGAACACAAAACATAATTCCTATTGTGCCAGTAAATGCATGGTACGTTAAATGCTGTTCAGCTGGCATCAGTTTTCTCTGATTATCTGAAAGACAAAAAAAACAGAGGTCTACCCCTTCTGGGCAGTCAATCATTGCTTAAAATAGACAAATACCCTTGTTGATTTCAGGAAAAACAGAGGATTTATCCCATATTTTATGTGTTTCATAGGCAGCCCAGGTTTCAGTGGCTCCTACCTTATCAGTTAGATAATTTGCATTAATACAGATGCTTTCTGGCTTGCTTTTTACTTTTAACTGTTGCTTTCAAACACTGAAAGAAAACATCACTACTTATAGTGCCCTTACAGCCTAATAAAATTTCAATTACATAGCACTATATACATTCTTCAGCTAATTTAACTAAATTCTAAATGATCGCAATTAACAATTTCTTTGCCTCAATTTATTTACAAACATTTTAAAGACACCAAGAACTTTCCTCTTTAGCATTTTTACAAAGTTCAACTGCTGTTTTCTTCAGCAACTACAGAGTTAACTTTTTACTCTCCCTTAAATCACTTGCTTGTCTCCCAACAGCCACTTTTATTAACTCAAATCACCATTCCAAGTAAGTCCTGGGTATTTGAAATCCCCATGCTTACACTTACTTACTCCTTCCTTCCACTACACCCTTAAAGTTTTCCAACCTGTTTTCCAATCTCTCTGTCTGTTGCCTGCCCGCCTGGGCCCGATCTTGCTTTTCTCACTGAACTGTCCCTTCCATAGGCACCAACTTGTTCCACTACCAGTTTAGCTAGGAGGGTGGGCTTCTCAACTAGCCCCCACCCCTCCTGGTCTCTTGCCTTAGACATTCTTACTTACAAAACTACCCGAGTCCTCCTTCATGAGGCTTGCCACCTGGACACATGGCCCATTGGGCAAAGGCCATTTACTTAACATATAAGTTAAAGGACTACTCTTAGAGGGTTTACCCAGAGACTCATTCATCTGTTTGACACTTAAACAGAAAAGAGAATTACACAGAGAGCAAAGAGAATTACAGTCTAAGCCAGACTTTCCCACTTCTATACACTGACCGCTACAGGGGACGGGACAGAAGGATCTCAATTTCACCTCAGAGCTCTCTCGCACACATGGCTTCCACTCCGAGGAATTATGAACGAGAGGTTCAGTTCCGCCCACACTCCTAACACCCAAATGAACAGAGCAAAAAAAAAACCAACAGTAACTGGTTAAATAGAACAGAACCAGAACCAGATAGTGTTTCCTTATCCTATTAGGACTCACTTTTACTCATGCAGTTCTCAACATATAACACCAACAGTACCAAGCAAAGCAAACACAAAATAACAAGGGTAAAACAAATAGATGGTGTAAATTCTGCAGGGCTCCCCTCTTCTTAATTGCTCACCAAACTGTGACAAATTTCTGTTACCAATCTATCCCTTGTGTCAGGTGATCAGGCTGACACTACAGGATCGTTGGGGGAAGATAAAGAAAACACACCATATAACTGAATTTTAAAGCTTCATTAATAAAATAATAAAACAACAACGGAGAGTGTTGGGAATGCTCCCACATCACTCAGGAAAATATTAATGCCCCAAGCCCGAAGCTCCTTTCATACTCACACACGTACGTTCAGACTGGCCACTTCTGTGTATAATGTTCAGAGGAGGGGGAGAGGTGGAAGGGAGATTATCCTGTTTACAGCTCGTCCAGAATTTCCAACATGCTTCTGCTCTTGGGAGGGCTGTTCTCTTATACCCTGGAATCTCCTGCGGCATCTCTTTCAGAGATTCCAGTCCAGGTCGGCTGCCTGTGGCTTCTTTGGTGTCACCAAGCCACACCGACTCCAGGGTCACAAAGGCACTCTGTTGGATCTTACTGGACAGTTAAGCTTTGCAAATGTAATTTCAGTTCTGTAACTTGTATTTCTTTTGCTTCGCCTCTGTCTATATTTTTTCCTTCACAGCCAGCTGGGGCCGAAAGCAGCCCCTCCCTGCACCAAGCACAGTCCGCGCCGATTCCTGACCCTGAACGCAGAGCAACCCCCTCCTTCCATCCCGGGACCAAGATGATTTTTAAATTAACCCGTTCCTTATGTCTTTTTCTTTCTTTTTCTCTTTCCCATTAAACATTCTAGTAGCAATGCTAACTACTTTAGACAAACTTTTCCCTTGCGTACCATCTGGATGCTCTCTAAATCTCTTTGCAATATCCTTTGCACATTGTGACATGAAAACCATTTTAACCATCTCCTTTCCATGATCAGTTTCAGGATTTAAATTCCCATGCTTTTTAACTTCACAAATCAGTCGAGCACAAAAGTCAGAGAGGTGCTTATCTGGATGCTGAACACAAGCAGTCACCTTGCTCCAATTTGGAGTAGCCTCCCCTGCATCTCTAATACCATTCAAAACAGCTTTTAAAAATCCATCCAACTTTGTCTTTTGAGCTGGATTATTGGGATTCCAGTTAGGGTCAGTAATTAGCCAAGGTGCATTCAAATGAGCTGCAGATTTTTCTTTTACTTTTTGTCTTTCATCTTTTGTCATGAGAGTATCTAATAACTGATTTACATTTGCCCAAGTGGGCACATGAGTGAAAAAGATTGTGCAGAACATTCTTTCCACTGCCTCAGGATTGTCTCATAAGTGAGGCATAGTGCACTGCCAGTTAAACAAATCTGAAGTTGCAAACAGGGTATGGTTAAACCATCTCATGTTCCCCAGCAACCAGTAGAACCAGATAAGTTCTCAGCGAGGCTTGTCATATCAGGGGTGTCTCAGAAACATTCTCCCTCATGGAGTTAAGTAACCTAGTGGGGGTCCACAAGGGCAAGGACGAGGGCTGCTGTAATATTGGGGGTGTTTGAAAAGCAGTCCCTGACCAAGTTTGCAAAAGGCTGGCTGGAGGCTGCACAGAGGGGGTGAGGCTGCCTGATTCTTCTGAAGATGAGGAACCATCACTCTGAGCTCCCCCTTGATTCTCCTCTGTCCCTGAACTGTCCCTAACCTGCTTTTGAATCTTTGCACTCCATCAGGCGGGGAAAAACAGGAACAAAATTGTCCTCCTCCCGGTGCGGCTCTGGGGCATATGGTGGGGGATTTTTTTTACAAGAGCTCTCCATACAAACAGCTTCAAAAGCTATCCATCCCTCCATGGGTTCATAATTATACCATACAAACAAGTAATCCATTTGTCCCGGCCTAAGATCAACCAAAATATCCCTTAAGGAGTTCATTCTATCTGTGGAAAAGGTTTCACCCTCCGGCCAGTCTCTAGTCGGGGACAAATGAAAGGTAAATGATGGCCATTGGATCCAACACAGATTTCTCATCTTAAATTTAATTAGACCAGCTGTCTCAGAAATCTCTTTCCAATCTCTAAGTATCAGAGACAACGGGGCGTCCCCCGGGCACTTATTGCCAACTTGTCCCATTTTAATGAAGGGACTCTAACCCCTCTTTCCTGGGTCGAGGTAAAGGGACTCTAACCCCCACCTCCCCGCGTCGAGCGCTTGCTTACCTCTCCGGGGACTCAAACCCAGACAACTTGGATCCTGCGCAAACCTGGACTGGGACTCTAACCCAGACCTGGACTGGGACTCTAACCCAGACCTAAGTTGTCAGGGACTCTAACCCCGACAACCTGGACCCTACTCAAAGGGTAGGTGGACGTTGCTGGATTTCTACGAGCTTCAGCTGGTTCACAGAACACGCCTTATCGCCAACGCAGAGATCAGATCACCAGGCAAGGCTCCTCTAAACTGGAGGATGCGCGCTGCGTTGCTTCAGGGTCCGATCCCCTGCCGGAGAGTCAGACGGGTCCCGGCGGAGTCGCCAAAGATGTCAGGGACTCTAACCCCGACGGCAAAGTTCGTTGTCTGACCGCAAGAGAGACAGGCAACACCAGCAAGGTCCGATCAAAAGCTCTTTATTGACAAGTGCACGCATCAATAGAGAGCAGCTCGTCTCCAGAGAGAACCAGCCCCCTCTTTACATCTTAGTATAAGCCTATATAGACAGTTCCATCGCGTCATAAATTATTCACTGGAGCAACCCACCCCCTTCTTTTAACAACTAGAAACTAGACACCTTTACTATACATGCATGCCTAAAGTTAGAAATGTAGGGGAGTTAAAAACAAACAAAGAACAAAACCAGGGAGTGAAAACAAGGAGGCTGGGAAACTAGGGCTCTTATCAGTTCTTCGAAGGAGCTGCCCGAACAGAGCACATCTGGTACTATGCCAGGAATGCAGCTTCTCTTTTATCTCACTTTTTCCCAGCGCTTGTGAGACATGCTGCTGCTTCTCAGTGTTTTCCACTCAGGGATTACCCACAAACCTCTGTTAGCCTGACTTTGGTCAGGTTGGCATACCTGGTTTTGTCTGCTATATCTTTATTCAGGCCTAACAACATTCACCAGCAAACCTGCACTGAAGGCCTGGGTTAACCCCAGATCAACTCCAGTATGAATGCCACCATTTTCCCCAGTAGGCACCCAGACACTATGGTGATGGACATCCCACGAGGTGATGGACATCCTATGGAAAAATAAACAAAAAACAGTATTGCAAGATTAAGCAATAGTGAACTACAGCCACTTTACTTCTGGGGGAGAGTAGCCCACACAGGGGTTTAATGTAGTACTTTATGTGAATTTATTGCCTTTCACAACTTTAGTCAATTCATAATACAGCTTGTCTACACAGGGAAATTAATTTGGATTAAAGCAGGGTATGAATTTAAAGTCCAATAGCTAGATTAGATCAATTCTCCGTGTGAATGTTCATATTCCAGAATAAAAGTGTTTTATTCCAAATTACCGTAAACCACTTGTGGGGCCGGAAAGCCACCTTCATTAATACTTCCTCTATATACTTGTGGATTAAGCTAATTAAATGAATTACACTAATTTGGAATAAAGCACTCTTATTCCAGAATCAGAACATCCACACAGGAAGTTAAATTAGGAATAGTTATTCCAGAATTACTCCTCATGTAGACAAGCTCTGAGACGTGAACCCAGGAGTCCTGTAGAGGACCCATTTACACAGCAAAACAATTGTTGCTGAATTAGTCACAGAGAAAACAACCCTAAGTATCTGGCAGGGGTGATGTGATTAGTTGCCATGATTAATAACTGAGTATTAACCCGTTACGTGCAGACACAAAGCACCTTCAGGGCTGACTTGGCTGCCAGCTGATCCCAGACTGTTAGAGCCTGTATGGTAGACAAAGTCTAACAACCTGATTTTCAGAACTAACTACAGATTTTGGGAGTTCCATCTTGAGACACCTGGGGCCTGAGTTTTCAATACTGAGAACCTGCAGCTCCCAGTGACAGAGATTAGTGCTCATGTAACTCTATGTGGTTCTTTGTCCCCATCTAATGGCTAGGACACCCAGAATATTTACGGAGCAGGACTTTAACCTGAGTCTCCTACATTTTAGGAAAGTGCCCTAAGCATTGGCTATAGAGTCAGTCTCTCACTTGCTTTCTCTGGACCAATGCATATTTAATATGAGATAGAACTGCTCCAGCAGAAGAGATTTGGAAAACCACTCTGAAGTAGTTAGTTGGTAGGGCACACAGCAGGGATGGGGGAAATCTGGGCTCAAATCCCCACTCCAAATCAGGCAGGGCAGTGATTTGCACTGGGATGCCCCACATCGCAGGCGAATGCTTTAATCCCCAAGCTAGTGGCTATAATGGGGGCTGTCTTCCTGGTTTTTCACAAGATTAGGCATCTAACTCCAAGGTAGGATTAATGGCTGAGAATCTTGAGAGGGTGAAAGGGCCTGTCTCGGGCCCATCAGTCAGGTGCCTAAGGCCCAGATCAATAGGGTTAGGTGCCTATATACCTCTGAGGATCTGAGCCCTCAGCCATAGCCTAATCCTCTGCATCTCATTTCGGGCTAGTTTAGGCAACTCCCTGCTCAGCAAGCTGGCTTCTGAACAGCCCTTTCCTAGGGGCCTAACTCTCCTCACACAATGTATGGAGAGCCTGGGACGTAACTTGGGGCTGAGAATCCCACTAAGTAGTAGGGCACCTAGGAGCTCAGTATTGTAATGCCTAAGTACCCTTATGACACTAGCGCCCAGTACATTAGCACAGGCAGGAGCTACTCATGATTTCAGTTAGAGGGATCGAACCTCATGGATGGCCTGACAAGGGCATTGTTACATTCAGCCCCTTGGAGGATTAGGCCCTTGTGTTTCTTTAAGGTGGGCACCCAAAAACTGGAAGTTGCTTGTGGAAAGTGTGAGGATAAGAACCTGGAGAGGAGTGAGGAAGAAAAAAAGAAAGAAAGGCCGATTCAGGGGTTAGAGCAGTAGCCTTGAACGTTGGAGATCTGGGTTCACTTCCCTCTCCCTCCATGTACTCCCTGTGTCACTCTAGGCATGTCAGTTAGGCCCTGTTCAGTGGAAGCTAGGAACTCAGATACTATGGTAACAAGGGCCAGATAACTATGATAGAAGTACTTGGGAGATCTAGGTTTGATTCCTAGCTAGGCAAGCAACTTAATCTCACTGTTATTATGGATCAATTTTTGTCACAGTGATCATCCTTGTCACAGAACTCATGCATTTTACCACTGATTTCAACTTGACTGTGAAAAGAGGGAAGTTATTTTGTTACTATAAAGTTAAGCAGTGTTTGAAAAAGAAAGTATTGTGGAAATCAATCAATCAATAAAATTCCATAGCTTCATTTTCCAAAGTAAAGAAAACTTAAGGCTTGTTGACCAGATAAAGCTTGCTGCAGCGAACTGACCCTGTGCACCCTGCTGATATGGATTAGCGGTTTGTTAATGTGCTTTGATCTAGTCCCCTTTGAGAATATTGATGATTATTTATTTATCACGTGACAAAGTTCCTCCTTTACCTTGGTGGGTCCTGCGCTTATTGGCGGATTTGTTCACCTCAGTGATCTTCTCCTCTGGTGGAACCCACAGTCTGGGTCAACTCCTCCTGTGTCTGATCAGGAGTTGCAAGGTTTGGGGGGAACCCAGGTCCACCCTCTACTCTGGGTTCCAGCCCAGGGCCCTGTGGATTGCAGCTGTCTATAGCGCCTCCTGTAACAGCTGCATGACAGCTACAACTCCCTGGGCTACTTCCCCATGGCCTCCTCCAAACACCTTCTTTATCCTCACCACAGGACCTTCCTCCTGCTGTCTGATAAAAGACGGTTACTCACCTTTGTAACTGTTGTTCTTCGAGATGTGTTGCTCATATCCATTCCAGTTAGGTGTGCGCGCCGCGCATGCACGTTCGTCGGAAGATTTTTACCCTAGCAACTCCAGTGGGCCGGCAGGTCGCCCCCTAGAGTGGTGCCGGCATGGCGCTCGATATATACTCCTGCCGGCCCGCCCGCTCCTCAGTTTCTTCTTGCCGGCTACTCCGACAGTGGGGAAGGAGGGCGGGTGTGGAATGGATATGAGCAACACATCTCGAAGAACAACAGTTACAAAGGTGAGTAACCGTCTTTTCTTCTTCGAGTGATTGCTCATATCCATTCCAGTTAGGTGAATCCCAAGCCTTACCTAGGCGATGGGGTTGGAGTGAGAAGTCGCGGCGTGGAGCACTGCAGAGCCGAAGGCCGCGTCATCTCTGGACTGCTGGACTAGGGCATAATGAGAAGCGAAAGTATGAACGGAGGATCAGGTCACTGTCCTACAGATCTCCTGGATGGGGACGTTGGCGAGGAAAGCTGTCGATGAGGCTTGAGCCCTGGTAGAGTGCACAGTCACGTGCCCCAGAGGGTATGAGCCAAGTCATAACAGGCTCGGATACAGGACGTTACCCACGAGGAGATTCTTTGAGAGGAAACGGGTAACCTTTGACACGTTCCGCTACCGCCACAAAAAGTTGGGGGGATTTGCGGAACGGTTTGGTTCTCTCTATATAAAAGGCGAGCGCCCGACGGACGTCCAGTGAGTGAAGCTGCTGCTCCCTGCGGGACGAGTGGCGTTTCGGGAAAAAGACAGGGAGAAAGATCTCCTGGTTGACGTGAAAGGCCGAGACCACCTTGGGGAGAGAGGCTGGGTGCAGTCTCAGCTACACCTTGTCACTGTGGAACACAGTATACGGAGGATCTACCGTGAGTGCTCGGAGCTCCGACACCCGTCTAGCTGAGGTGATGGCCACCAGGAAGGCAGTCTTCCAGGAGAGATAGAGCAGGGAGCAAATCGCCAATGGCTCAAACGGAGGGGACATGAGCTGGGTCAGAACTAGGTTCAGGTCCCAGGTAGGGGCAGGGCGTTGAACCTGGGGGTAGAGACGCTCCAAGCCTTTAAGGAATCTAGTCACCATAGGGTGAGAGAACACCGAGCGGCGATCCCCCTCCGAGTGAAAGGTGGAGATGGCCGCCAGGTGAACCCGGAGAGATGATATCGCCAGGCCCTGTTGCTTGAGAGACCAGATGTAGTCTAGGATATTGGCAATGGAGATCTCGGTGGGAAGGAAACCCCGTTCTGTGCACCAACAGGTGAAGTGCTTCCAATTGGCCGAATACATCGCTCTAGTGGAAGGCTTCCTGCTGCCCAGGAGCACCTGCCACACTGGGTAGAGCAGCGGAGTTCAGACTGGGTCAGCCACTCAGGAGTCACGCTGTGAGGTGCAGTGATTGCACGTCTGGGTGACGTAGCCTGCCGTGGTCCTGAGTGATCAGGTCCAGTTGAAGAGGCAGGGGGATAGGGTAGGCCTGAGACAGGTCCAGCAACATGGAGTACCAATGTTGCCTGGGCCATGCTGGAGCTATCAAGATCAAGCTGGCCCTGTCCCTGCGCACCTTCAGAAGGATCTTGTGGACGAGCGGGAACGGAGGGAATGCATAGAACAGATGCGTTGTCCACAGAATAAGGAAGGCGTCTGCTTCGAACCGGGTTCCCGGCCTTGAAAGGAGCAGAACATCTGGCACTTCCTGTTCCCTCGAGACGTGAAGAGGTCAATCCGGGGACATCCCCACCTCTGGAAGAGCGAAAGGGCGACGTCCGGCGAAGGGATCACTCGTGGGAAAGGAAGGATCTGCTCAGATGATCCGCCAGCGTGTTCTGAACCCCGGGGAGGAAGGATGCGATGAGGTGAATGGAGTGGGCTATGCAGAAGTCCCAGAGTCTCACGGTCTCCTGACACAGGGCAGAAGACCTCGTCCCGCCCTGCTTGTTGATATAATACATGGTCGTTGTGTTGTCGGTGAATACCGAGACACAGCGACCCTGAAGTTGATGATGGAATGTTTGGCAAACAAGGCAGACTGCCCTCAATTCCCATACGTTGATGTGGAGGGCCAGTTCGTGGGGTGACTACCGGCCTTGGGTCCGCAGGGTTCCAAGATGGGCCCCCCAACCTAGATCTGAAGCATCCATTGTCAGGGGACACCGAGGGCTGGGGCGGATGGAACGGTAGCCCCGCGCACACCCCGGACTGGTCCAGCCACCACTGCAGGGAATCTAATATGCCCTGAGGAACGGTAACAATCGCGTCCAGAAGGTGCCTGGTCGGACGGTACTGACTGATGAGCCAGGACTGGAGGGGCCTCATGCGAAGCTGTGCATACCCCGTGACAAACGTGCAGGCCACCATGTGGCCCAATAGAGTCAGGCATGTGTGTATGGAGGTCAAGGGTGCTGCCTGCAGTCGTCATATGATGGCCATCAAGGTCTGGAACCTTGATAGAGGAAGAATGGCTCTGGACAGAGTAGAGTCCAGAAGGGCTCCTATAAACTCTATCTGCTGAGTGGGGATTAGCGTTGACTTCTCTATATTGAGGATTAGACCCAAGCTCGCGAAAAGACTGCTGACCATGTGGACGTGGCTGAGGACTTGAGCCTCTGATGATCCCTGTATCAGCCAGTCGTCGAGGTACGGAAATACATGTATACGACTGCGACGAAGGTGGGCAACGACTACAGCCATACATTTGGTGAACACCCTCGGGGCCGTGGAGAGGCCGAACGGGAGGACCGCGAATTGATAGTGGCAGTGGTTGACCACGAACCGAAGGAACCGTCTGTGTGGCAGGAAGATGGCTATATGAAAGTATGTCTTGCATGTCGAGGGCGACGTACCAGTCTCCAGGATCCAGGGATGGGATAATGGTCCCCAAGGATACCATACGGAACTTCAACTTCACCATGTACCTGTTAAGTTCCCGCAGGTCAAGGATAGGCCTGAGGCCTCCCTTGGCTTTGGGGATCAGAAAGTAACGGGAATAAAACCCTTTGCCCCGCTCGGCTTCTGGAACCTCCTCTACGGCTCCTTTGTCGAGGAGTGTTCGCACCTCCTGAAGGAGGAGTTGCTCGTGAGAGGGGTCCCTGAAGAGGGAACAGGGAGGGGGGCGGGAGGGAGGGTGTGAAACAAACTGTAGATGGTATCCAGCTTGCAATGTGCGTAAGACCCATCAGTCGGATATTAGTCAGGACCATGCCGAGAGGAAAAACGAAAGACGGTTGGAAAAGGGAAGGGACGGATCTGGGAGGGAAACTGGTGCAGCGCCCTCGGGCGCACCTTCAAAATGAAGGTTTCGGGTCAGAGGGAGCCTTGGAGGAGCTCTGGTTTTGCCCTCCTTGGTTGCCCGATTATCTATGCCGGCCGTTCCTACTTCGACATCTGGCGAAGTCCTGCCTCTGGCGGGGTTGGGGGTAGGGCCGGCATTGTTGTTGAGGCCGGAAGGGTCTGCGCTGGGTGACTGGTGTGTGCATCCCCAGGGAGCGCATAATGACCCTATTGTCTTTAAGGCTTTGTAGCCTGGGGTCCGTCTTGCCCGAGAACAGGCCCTGGCCTTCAAATGGGAGATCCTGTATGGTGTACTGGAGTTCCGGAGGAAGGCCAGAGATCTGTAGCCAGGAAATTTGGCACATGGTAACGCCAGAAGCTAGAGTCCTGGAGGCCAAATCTGCGGCGTCCAAAAGTGCTTGCAGGGAAGTTCTTGCTACTTTCTTGCCCTCATCAAGGATCGCCGCGAATTCCTGACGCGCATCTTGCGGAAGCAACTCCTTGAATTTGTCCGCTGCCGCCCAGGTGTTTTAAGTGTAGCGGCTAAGGAGAGCTTGTTGATTGGACACCCGAAGCTGGAGGGCGCCTGCAGAATAGACCTTTCGGCCGAGCAGGTCCATGCGCCTCACTTCCTTAGACTTTGGAGCCGGGACCTGTTGGCTGTGACGCTCTCTCTCGTTCACAGATTGTACGATGAGGGAGCATAGAGGCGGGTGAACATAGAGATACTCATACCCTTTTGAGGGCACCATGTATTTGCGTTCCACGCCACGTGCCACGGGGGGAACAGACGCCGGTGACTACCAGATGGTAATGGCATTGGCCTGAATGATCCGGATAAAGGGAAGGGCGACCCGAGTGGGTGCATCTGCAGATAATATGCTCACCACTGGATCCTCAATTTCAGAGACCTCCTCAGCCTGTTAGCTCATGTTCTGCGCCACGCGCCTGAGGAGGTCCTGATGCGCCCTGAGGTCGAGTGGAGGAGGGCTGGTGGAGGTTGTACCAGCCACTGCCTCATCCGGGGAGGATGATGAGGAGACACCTGGCAGGAGTGGATCTGCAGGAGGCTCCGTCTGGAGCAGTGTCTCCGGCTCTGGAGGGAGATCAGGATCCCGATGGTGAGACAACCCCTCCTCTGCAGGGGAAGGGGGAGGATGAGACAATGTGGCCTCTGGAGCCCTGTGTTCAGATGACGTTGAACGCGGGGGAACCTGCTGAGGCCCTTGGGCTTGATGATATGCCCAGGGAGTCCATAAGCTCCACTGTTGCGGTCCATGCTCATGGGGGGGGATCATGGAAGAGAGCAGCAGGCCTGTCAGTGTCCATAGCGTACACGCTGTCTGTTAGAGAGGAGACTGACAGCTGTCGGGATGGCCAGGGCAGAGCTGAACGGGACTGATATGGGTCCCTCGATCTAGACGGCGGAGACCTCCTCGGTGCCGGGGACCGGTGCCGGGAGTCATATCGGTGCCGGGATCGAGACCGGGACCTGCCACCAGCGCGGTGCCGGGAGGTCGACCGGGATGTAGAACGCCGACAATGGGAGCGGCTTCTCGAATCTCGGCGCCGGTAGCAGTGGCTCGAGCCAGAGCGGTGCCGGGAGTATTGGGACCGTTGTGAAGAGGACCAGTGCCGCGAGTACGACCGGTACCGCCACGGAGAGCGGTGCCGGGACTGCGAGCGGCGCCCTGATCGAGATCGTCCACGGTGCCGGGACCGTGATGGGGATCGGTGCTGGCTCGGTGAAACCAGAGACAGTGCTCGCATGGCCACAGGCTTGCCTTTTGATTGTAGAACCTGCACCGGAGGCACCGGGGGTTGAGGCAGCGTAGGCTCAGTCAATACGATCAGGTCCCGAGCCGAAGCAAATGTCTCCAGTGTCGAGGGGACCATTAGCTCAACCCCAGATCTTATGGGGGAGCTGTGAGGGACCGGACTCGACAGACCTCCCGGGCCCGGAGTCGACGGAATCCCTGTCATCGGTGCCGCGGCAGCAGTTGGTACCGGGCGCTCAGTTCGAGTCTGCTTGGCTGGAGTGGCAGACGTCGAAGGCCTTGCATCGGGGCCCGGTGCCGGGGAGGGCCAGTGCCGAGGCATTTTCCTGGAGCCGGCGTGGTCCGGTGCCAGAGCGGAGCCGGCGCTCAGCGTCGAGGCTGGAGGGTTAAGCGCTGCTTCCATTAGGAGGGTCTTTAAGCGCTGATCCCTCTCCTTCTTTGCTCTTGGCTTAAATGCCTTACAAATGCGGTACTTTTCGGAGATATGCGATTCCCCAAGGCACTTCAAGCAGGCGTCGTGGGGATCGCTCGTTGGCATTGGCTTCTTGCAGGCCAAGCACTGTTTGAACCCTGGCGAACCGGGCATGAGCCCGGCGCGGGGGAGGGCTAGAGCCTAAGCCCGCTAACTATATACAACAAGTAATACACTATCAACTAATATTATAAACTCTAACTACAACTATAACTATATACAACTAGTAGAACAACGAGACAATGGAGAGGTAGGGACGTGGAGGACAACTATGCCGCGCTCCACAGTTCCAACGACCGACACGGCGGTAAGAAGGAACTGAGGAGCAGGCAGGCTGGCAGGGGTATATATCAGGGGCCATGCCGGCGCCACTCTAGGGGGCGACCTACCGGCCCACCGGAGCTGCTAGGGTAAAAATCTTCCGACGAATGTGCACACGCGGCGCACACACCTAACTGGAATGGATATGAGCAATCACTCAAAGAAGAATGCTTGATTGTCTGATAATTCCTCAATCCTCCAGTAGCACACCCTCTCAGTCTCAACTCCTTGCGCCTCTTGCTCCCAGCTCCTCACATGCGCTTCCTCTCCTCTGGCTCCTCCCCGCCTGACTGGAGTGAGCTCCTTTTTAAACCCAGGTGCCCTGATTAGCCTGCCTTGATTGGCTGCAGGTGTTCTAATCAATGTAGCTATCTCCACTGCCTTCTAGAAAGATCTTAATTGGCCCCAGGTGCCTTGATTAACCTGGAGCAACTGCCATTTGGTTACCATGGTACTAGGGATTTGTTTAGCCTGGAGCTAACATACCTGTTCCTCTGGCCTTGCCCCATCACATATCCCCCCCTTCTGCTCAACACCATAGGGTTGGGCAACTTGGGATGCCAGGCAGTGTGCTCGTGAAAGACCATCAGCATTGCCGTGGTGGCATACAGCCCTGTGCTGTATGCGGAACTGGAATGGTTGGAGGGATAAGAACCACCTGGTGACCCTTGCATTCTTTTCCTTATTTCTCTGCATCCACTGGAGGGGTGCATGGTCTGTCACAAGAGTAAATCGCCAGCCTAAGAGATAATAACGCAGTGTCTCCATGGCCCATTTGACAGCAGGGCATTCTCTCTCAACTACTGCATACTTCTGTTCTCTTGGGTGCAGTTTTCTGTGTAGGTAGAGGATCGGGTGTTCTTCTTCTCCAATCATTTGTGACAGAACCGCCCCCAACCCTACCTCAGAAACATCTGTCTGTAAAATAAATCCCTTAGTAAAGTCCGGGACTATGAGTATGGGGTTGTTACAGAGGGCTGTCGGAAGGTCTAAAAATATCCTCTCTGCTGCGTCGGTCCACCAACATGTGCTGGTTGTATTAGACTATGGAACCCGATAGTCTGGACCTTGGGCCTTCATCAAGTCCGCTAGAGGACTTGCCCTACTGGTGAAGTGGGGAATAAAACGTCGGTAGTAGCCTACCACGCCTAGGAATGCACGGACCTGCTTCTTTCGGGTCGGCCGGGGCCAGTTTTGAATCGCCTCTAGTTTATTAGTTTGGGGCTTCACTATACCCCTTCCTACAATATATCCCAGGTACCTAGCCTCTGCTAGTCCTATGGCACATTTAGCAGGATTAGCGGTGAGGCCAGCCCGCCTTAAGGTGCGTAGTACTGCCTCAACTTTCTCCAAGGAGGTTCCTCAGTCTGGTGAATGGATGATGAGATCATCTAGGTATGCAGCTGCATAACTAGTATGGGGGCGCAGCAGCTTATCCATGAGGTGCTGGAATGTGGCTGGGGCCCCATGTAATCCAAAAGGGAGGACAGTGTACTGGAATAGCCCGTTTGGGGTGGAGAACGCTGTCTTTTCTTTAGCTTCTTTGGTCAGGGGAATCTGCCAATACTCTTCTGTCAGGTCCAGTGTAGTCAAGAATCGGGCACTACCCAGTCGGTCAACCAGTTCGTCGATGCATGGTATGGGGTATGCATCAAATTGGGATACTTCATTCAGTCGGCGGAAGTCATTACAGAATCTCGTGGTACCATCAGGTTTGGGCACCAGAATGATTGGACTGCACCACTGACTGTAGGATTCTTCAGTAACACCTAATTCTAACGTTTTCTTTACTTCGGCCTTGATTTCTTCTCTTTTGGCTGCTGGGATTCGGTAGGTTGTTGCCTTGGCTCTGAGGATCGTGCGGATATGGTGATAGGTTTCAGTCGTCTGCCCCGGTTTTGTAGAGAACACATCTCGGTTGCGATTAATCATGTCGGCTGCCTCGAGTTTTTGGATTGGCGTCAAGTTGGGTGATATCTTCACTTGCTCATGTAAGTTATCCTCCTGGGGAAGGGTCTCCTGGGTGACTAAGCATGCCTCTAGATCATGCCAAGGTTTTAGAAGATTGATGTGGTAAATTTGCTCCGGTTTCCTGCGGCCTGGCTGCCGCACCTTATAGTTTACCTCTCCCACAGCTTCAATCACTTCGTAGGGTCCCTGCCACTGGGCCAACAGCTTGCTTTCTGCTGTGGGCACCAGGACCATTACTCGATCCCCTGGTTGGAACCGTCGAAGCTTTGCTTGGTGGTTATAATGGGTCCGTTGGGTCTCCTGTGCTTTCTCCAAGTGATCCCATACAATGGGTGAAACTCAGGCTATCCGATCCCTCATCTGTAGTACATGCTTGACTATGTTCTTTCCGGGATTTGGCTCCTCTTCCTAGGCTTCTCTGGCTATATCCAATATGCCTCGGGGGTGGTGCACATATAGTAGTTCGAATGGAGAGAAACCTGTGGAGGCTTGTGGAACTTCCCAGATGGCAAACATGAGGTAAGGCAATAGGGTATCTCAGTCTTTCCCATCCCGGCTCACCACTTTCCTGATCATGGCCTTGAAGGTCCTATTGAACCTTTCTACAAGACCGTCTGTTTGTGGGTGGTATACAGAGGTCCGTAGGGCTTGTACATGGAGCAATGAACAGAGATCTTTCATCAACTTGGATATGAAAGGTGTCCCTTGATCAGTCAGTACCTCCTTGGGTAGCCCAACCTGGGAAAAGATCTGTAGTAGCTCCTTAGCTATTGTCTTGGAAGCTGTGTTGCGTAGGGGGACGGCTTCTGGCTATCGGGTTGCATAGTCTAATACAACCAGCACATGCTGGTGGCCCCGAGCTGTCTTTTCTAGGGGCCCAATCAGATCCATGGCTATGCATTCAAATGGTACCTCTATTATTGGAAGAGGTATCAAAGGGCCCATAAGTGTGGGTGAGGGCTATGTAGCTGACCCTCTGGACAAGAGGTGCAGTATCGCCTGACATCTTCATGTACTCCTGGGCAGAAGAACCTCCGCAGGATCCTGGCCTGGGTTTTCTCTACCCCTAAGTGTCCTCCAAACAGGTGACTGTGGGCGAGGCTCAGTATGGCTTTTTGATGTTTCCGTGGCACCAGAAGTTGATGTATCTCCTGCTCCTGCATTTGCAACACATGGTACAGGAGATCTTTCTTCACTATAAAGTAGGGTCCTGGACCCCGGACCTTCCCCATCTATCTCAGCCACCTCTTTCCTGACGTTATCATATCTAGGGTCCTCTGCCTGGTCCCGTCCGAAAGTCTCTCTCCCAGGACTAACCTGCCTGAGCTCCCAGGGGCCGGCTTCTGCTTCTCCCAACGGCTCGTCGCCATCATGGCTGGGGCCAGCCTCCGGCTCGCCTTTCATGTTGGTAGTTTCTCTGATGGCTGCTCATGTCCATCTGCCTACTAGCGCGGTCTTCTGGTCCTGGGTCAGGATCCAGGTTCCCAAAGCCTTCGCGGCCTTCCTTTCTTTTTTTTGTCTTCCGGGCCTTTTGGGGGGCTGAGAATAGATCCTGAGAAAACTCAGAAAACATTGGGGGTTGACATTCCCCCAATGATGAGTCACTGCCAACACGGTCTCCACCTCCCTCCAGCCTCTCCGGGGGGAGTAACTTTCCAAACACTGGATAGTCCCTCCCAATAACTACAGGATATGGGAGTTTAGGAACTACGCCCACTGTTACCTTAATGGGGTTCCCCTGAACCTCTATCTCCACTGGGATGGTGGGCTAACGGCTCATGGCCCCATGCACACATGTCACTGCTACCCGTTTGGCTTGCAGCAGCTGGCTACTTTTTACCAGCTTACCCGATATAAGGGTGATAGCACTCCCCGAGTCCACAAGTGCTGTAGTCTCTGCTCCATTTATCTTCACCGGTCTAGTGTAGTTATGTGGGGCTAATGCAATGCCTGCAAGGTGGATAAAGGCGCATGGGACCTCCCAATTCCCCAAGTTGCATTGCATAGGCTCCTCGGTGCTGGGACACTGTGCTGCTATGTGTTCCCACTCCCCACATGCATAACATCTATAATTGTTTCTAATTATTCTCCTATCATGTGGGCTAGGGGGTTTAGTCCCAGGGTTCCCCCCACTCAGGCCAATCCCTTCCTTCTGGAGTCTCTGCTGGTTTTCAGCCCTCCTCTTTATCAATACATTAGAAGCAAGAGGAAGACCAAGGACAGGGTAGGCCCACTGCTCAGTGAGGAGGGAGAAACAGTAACGGGAGACTTGGAAATGGCAGAGATGCTTAATGACTTCTTTGTTTCGGTCTTCACTGAGAAGTCTGAAGGAATGTCTAATATAGTGAATGCTTACAGGAAGAGGGTAGGTTTAGAGGATAAAATAAAAAAAAGAGCAAGTAAAAAATCACTTAGAAAAGTTAGATGCCTGCAAGTCACCAGGGCCTGATGAAATGCATCCTAGAATACTCAAGGAGTTAATAGAAGAGGTGTCTGAGCCTCTAGCTATTATCTTTGGGAAATCATGGGAGACGGGGGAGATTCCAGAAGACTGGAAGGGGGCAAATATATTGCCCATCTATAAAAAGGGAAAAAAAAACAACCCAGGAAACTACAGACCAGTTAGTTTAACTTCTGTGCCAGGGAAGATAATGGAGCAGGTAATCAAAGAAATCATTTGCAAACACTTGGAAGGTGGTAAGGTGATAGGGAATAGCCAGCATGGATTTGTAAAGAACTAATCTGATAGCGTTCTTTGATAGGATAACGAGCCTTGTGGATAAGGGAGAAGCGGTGGATGTGATATACCTAGACTTTAGTAAGGCATTTGATACAGTCTCGCATGATATTCTTATAGATAAACTAGGAAAGTACAATTTAGATGGGGCTACTATAAGGTGGGTGCATAACTGGCTGGATAACCGTACTCAGAGAGTAGTTGTTAATGGCTCCCAATCCTGCTGGAAAGGTATAACAAGTGGGGTTCCGCAGGGGTCTGTTTTGGGACTGGTTCTGTTCAATATCTTCATCAACGATTTAGATGTTGGCATAGAAAGTACGCTTATTAAGTTTGCGGACGATACCAAACTGGGAGGGATAGCAACTGCTTTGGAGGACAGGGTCAAAATTCAAAATGATCTGGACAAATTGGAGAAATGGTCTGAGGTAAACAGGATGAAGTTCAATAAAGATAAATGCAAAGTGCTCCACTTAGGAAGGAACAATCAGTTTCACACATACAGAATGGGAAGAGACTGTCTAGGAAGGAGTATGGCAGAAAGAGATCTAGGGGTCATAGTAGACCACAAGCTTAATATGAGTCAACAGTGTGATACTGTTGCAAAAAAAGCAAACATGATTCTGGGATGCATTAACTGGTGTGTTGTAAACAAGACACGAGAAGTCATTCTTCCGCTTTACTCTGCGCTGGTCAGGCCTCAGCTGGAGTATTGTGTCCAGTTCTGGGCACCGCATTTCAAGAAAGATGTGGAGAAATTGGAGACGGTCCAGAGAAGAGCAACAAGAATGAGTAAAGGTCTTGAGAACATGACCTATGAAGGAAGGCTGAAGGAATTGGGTTTGTTTAGTTTGGAAAAGAGAAGACTGAGAGGGGACATGATAGCAGTTTTCAGGTATCTAAAAGGGTGTCATCAGGAGGAGGGAGAAAACTTTTTCACCTTAGCCTCCAATGATAGAAGAAGCAATGGGCTTAAACTGCAGCAAGGGAGATTTAGGTTGGACATTAGGAAAAAGTTCCTAACTGTCAGGGTAGTTAAACACTGGAATAGATTGCCTAGGGAAGTTGTGGAATCTCCATCTCTGGAGATATTTAAGAGTAGGTTAGATAAATGTCTATTAGGGATGGTCTAGACAATATTTGGTCCTTCCATGAGGGCAGGGGACTGGACTCGATGACCTCTCGAGGTCCCTTCCAGTCCTGGAGTCTATGAGTCTTCCTCCACCTTGGATTCCCCAGGGGTTTGGCTGTCCCACCTTCCAGGGCTGGGGTTGGGTGTTTGCTACAAAAGGGGCTGTCCTTGGGTAGTTGGGTCAATTCCCTGGCTGTCATGCGTCTTTCTACCAGCGTGATCATCTCGTCATAGGTGGATGGATCGTTCTGGCCTACCCATTTGCGGAGATCTGGTGGCAGTGCCGATCGATGTACAGAACCTCTAGTATCTCTTCCGGACTCCGACACTCTGTTTGCAACCACTTTCGTGTGAGATGGATGAGGTCATACAATTGGGACCGCGGGGTTTTGTCTTCCTGGTACCTCCACTCATGATACCGCTGGGCCTGCACTGCGTTCGTTACTCCAGATCTGGCCAGGATCTCTGCCTTCAGCTGGGAGTAGTCTGCTGCATCCTCTTCAGGCAGATCATGGTAGGCCTTCTGGGCCTCCCCCCACAGGAATGGGGCAAGGATGCCAAACCACTGATCTCGAGGCAAGGCCTCTCGTAGGGCTGTCCTCTCAAAGGCCAGAAGGTATGCCTCTACATCATCCTCCCGTGTCATTTTCTGTAGCCAATGGCTAGCCGCGTCCCATCATGGCCACGGTTCAGCTCTGTAAGGGTCTTTACCTGGTTTACCAGTTCCTGCAACATAGCTCGGTCTTGAGCAGCTTGGTCCATCAGCAGGCGATTAGTCTCTTGCTGGGCAGCTGCCTGGACACGGGCAGCCTCCTGCTGGGCCGCCGTGGCTTGTATCAGTGCCTGCATTACGTCATCCATCGTGGTGACAAAAAAAAATAAATTAATCCTCTCCTTTTTTTTTTTTTATTAATCACCCTCCTTCTTCCGCCGCGCTGTGCACACCAAAAATCCTACCCCCGACACCAGTTGTGACAAAGTTCCTCCTTTACTTTGGTGGGTCCTGCGCTTACTGGCGGATTTGCTCAAATCAGTGATCTTCCCCTCTGGTGGAACCCACAGTCTGGGTCAACTCCTCCTGTGTCTGATCAGGAGTTGCGAGGTTTGGGGGGAACCCAGGCCTGCCCTCTACTCCGGGTTCCAGCCCAGGGCCCTGTGGATTGCAGCTGTCTATAGTGCCTCCAGTAACAGCTGCATGACAGCTACAACTACCTGGGCTACTTCCCCATGGCCTCCTCCAAACACCTTCTTTATCCTCACCACAGGACCTTCCTCCTGCTGTCTGATAATGCTTGATTGTCTGATAATTGCTCAGTCCTCCAGTAGCACACCCTCTCAGTCTCAGCTCCTTGCACCTCTTGCTCCCAGCTCCTCACATGCGCTTCCTCTCCGCTGGCTCCTCCCCGTCTGACTGGAGTGAGCTCCTTTTTAAAGCCAGGTGCCCTGATTTGCTTGCCTTGATTGGCTGCAAGTGTTCTAATCAATGTAGCTATCTCCACTGCCTTCTAGAAAGATCTTAATTGGCTCCAAGTGCCTTGATTAACCTGGAGCAACTGCCATTTAGTTACCACGGTACTAGGGATTTGTTTAGCCTGGGACTAACATACCTGTTCCTCAGTACTTTACTGTAGCCATCTGGCCTTGCCCCATCACACACAGCACTGTAAAAGTTAAAAGGAGGCTTGGAATGATTCAATTTCTATCTGTAAATGTTGGCAAACGTCTGTTTTGCAGTACACAAATCCACAAATCAACATTTCGATCTATAATAATCAAAATTTACAGATAGGTAAAGTAAGAAAAATGCTGCTTGAGAGCTTATGAGAGTCAAATTCCATTGAGTTAGACTTCTGAATTAGGTTTGTTACAAATGTACTAGCAAATTAATAGTAAAAGCAGGTGTGATTTGTTGATTTAAGGATATTTACTTGGCATATCTTGACATGTGATTGTCAGGCAAGAGTTAAAATTTAGCTAACAGCTAAGACAGAAACCACAGATCAAGGAGGAATGCTTCAGAAGCCCAAGGACACTGACAACTGTAAACACTAGATAAACTTCTATGGTCAAATGTCTGTCCAGTAACTTGGCTCTTAGAACCAGGGGCGGCTCCAGGCCCCAGCATGCCAAGCGCATGCTTGGGGTGGCAAGCCGCAGGAGGCACTCTGCCGGTTGCCGCGGGGGTGGCAGGCAAGGTGCCTTCGGTGGCTTACTTGGGGGAGGTCCGCTGGTCCCGCGGCTTTGGCGGACCTCCCGCAGGCACGGCTGCGAGAGGTCTGCCAAAGCCGCAAGACCAGCAGACCCTCCGCAGGCAAGCCGCTGAACACAGCCTGCCTGCCGTGCTTGGGGCAGTGAAATGCCTAGAGCCACCCCTGCTTAGAACAGAACAAATCCTCCCTTCACAGCCCTCTGGATATTTGTAAATACTCACCCCTACCCCACCACTTTACCTTAAGGTAATCATGAATAATTGATGTAATCAAAACAGTTTGATGCATATGTTCTGTTCCTGTCACTGTCATGGCACTGCTACCGAAAATCTCCGATCAACGGCGCCAGGACACACCGTCACCTAGAGTGAAGCACTCACAGGGACAGCACTCGAAGAAACAACGTTTGTCTCTGTATGAACAAGATAAATGCAAATGAGGTGATAAGAGAAAGGTATATAATTGGTCACTGTAGCACTACACTTCTGAAGCTGTTTATGAGTCTTCCTGGTACCATGAAGAAATCTCCTTCAGTATTGTCTGTGCCTGCCTGATTCTTGGGGAAAAGAATCTTTTTGCCTAACATGATCTAGACAATTTGTATTTTAACCACTGATAAAGCGTTAACTTTTTGAATCTCAGTGTGTCTGTCATAAATATACACAAGGCAGCTGTACTGAATTGCCTTACCGGTAAGGGGTTAATCAGTTCAATTAACCTAGTTGGCACCTGACCAGAACCACCGACGGGGAATGAAGATACTTTCAAATTTGGATGGAGGTTTTGTCTGTGCTCTCTTTGTTTGTTCCCTCTCTGGATGGAGACCCCAGGCAGGAAAAACATCTCCTGAAAGCATACCTGAAATGAGTAAAAATTATAAGTAAAGGCAAGGAAATGTGTTAGATTATCTTTTGGTTTAGCTTGTGAATTTTCCCTTTGCTAAGAGGTAATTTCATTCCTGTTTTGTAACTGGGAAGCAGAGTCAGAGGGGAATCCTCTGTTTTAAATATTTTTATTTACCTTGTAAAGTTACTTTCCATCCTGATTTTGCAGGCGTGTTTCTTTTACTTTTTTTTAAAATAAAATTCTTTTAAGAACCTGATTGATTTTCAGTGTCCTAAAAACCAAAGGGTTTGATCTGTGCTCACATTGTAACCAATTGGTTGGTATATTATTCTCAAGCTTCCCCAGGAAAGGGGGTGAAGGGGCTTGGGGGAATATTTGGGGGAAATAGGGACTCCAAATGACCCTTTTCCTGAATTTTTGTCTAAATCGCTTGGTGGTGGCTGCAATACCGTCCAAGGACAAGGAAAGAATTTGCGCCTTGGAGAAGTTTTAACCTAAGTTGGAAGAAATAAGTATACGTAGTCTTTCATGCAGATCCCCACATCTGTACCTCAGAGTTCAGGGTTGGGAGGCAACTCTGGCAGTTTTTATGTCACTAAATAATTCTCTGCCCCCCGCCCCGCATTTCTCGCAACTGTGAAAATTTAAATCAAGAAAAAAATGCTTAAAAATAAACATTGATATTATTGGTTAAAATGATAAAAAAAAATTGAATTAAGCCTAGTTTAAAAAAAAAAAAGAACTATAACAGTTCATTAATGCACTTTGATCTGCTCCAGTGCAGGGCTGACCTTACCATGAGGCGAACTGAGGCAGCCACCTCAGGTGCCAGACTCTCTCTCTCTTTCTCTGTGCATGTGTGTGTGTGGGTGGAGGGGCGCCACTAGGACCCAGAGTGTAGAAAGTTCTGTCTGCTGTTGGTGCATATGTATTCTCTCTGCTCTAGATGCACAGAGATGGTGGAGTGCTGTGCTGGAGGAAGAGGGGCACAGGAGATATAACAGGCAGGCAGGAGAAAAGGTGAGAGAGAATAACAGAAAGGAGCAGGCACTGCAGAGAGAGAGGAGGAGGAGGAGCCTCTTATGTACCTCTCTAGCACCCCCAAGATCCTGGACTAATTAACACCAGCTTCTCAGGGAGTTCCTGTTTCCTGCTGCTTCCCTGAACCCGCCTGAGGAGAACAGGCAGTCAACTGAAGTAGTAGGAGCAAGTTAGATCCTTAAGACGCTGATATCTTCCCTCACTCAGGTCCTGCTACCAGCCTGCTTATTTATCCCCTTCAACTGAGTGTTG
This sequence comes from Gopherus evgoodei, assembly GCF_007399415.2. Taxonomy (NCBI): domain Eukaryota; kingdom Metazoa; phylum Chordata; order Testudines; family Testudinidae; genus Gopherus; species Gopherus evgoodei. The sequence continues at coordinate 2,423,550 of NW_022060005.1, read as the reverse complement.
AGAGCCACTCTAGCTGGCACAGAACAGCAGCAATGAGTGAAAGAAGAAAATGCCCCTTGGGGCAGCATTCAGAAAAAGAAAGAAAGCAAAGGAAGCTTTTCTGTCTAAGCAGGAAGGAGCTCTCCTGAGATACATAGACACAAATGTTCACGCTGAGCCTTCCGGCCCCAGTGAGGATGTGAGTGGTGAGGAGATGCCTGATCTTCCAGTTAGTCAGAGTGCAGGTGACCTGGCAGCTACCGCAGCATCCATATCTCCATCTCAAATGGATGGAACCATGCACATTCCTGAAGAAAAATGTAGATCAGAGAAGAGTGTGGTGGAGGCACAAGAAACAGCTGCTGTTGAGCTTAGTTCCTTAAGTCTAGATGATCCAGAACTGTGGACCCACTTGAGCAGTAGCCTGAGGGACTTCCTTGTACTGCATGGGCCACAGCAAGTGAAAAACTTCATGTTCCCCAAAGACAATGAAAATAGAAGTTTCCATCCAACACATCACTGGCGTGAAATACCCAATGGTGACAAAGTGGAGAGGCCACGGCTAATGTACTCAAAAACCCAGAATGCTGCATACTGTTTTTGTTGCAAACTCTTCCAGTCTAATGTTCCAGCCATATTGTGTTCTACAGGAACAAAGGACTGGAAAAATCTGGCTAGAAATTTGGTATGCCATGAGAAGGCAGCAAATCACCAGAGAACATTCCATAGGTGGAAAGAGCTTGAGATGAGAGTATAGTTAAAGGCCACCATAGATGATCAGCATCAAGAGAAGATTGCCTCAGAGACTCTTTACTGGCAAAATGTTCTGAAAAGGCTCATTGCCATTGTGAAAATGTTTGCTACCCAAAACCTAGCACAGCTTGGCACTTCAGATCAGTTGTATGTGCCAAACAATGGAAACTTCCTTCAAATTGTGGAGCTGACGGCTGAGTTTGATGCTGTACTCCAGGAGCATCTAAGAAGAGTCACCACTCAAGAAATGTACACACACCACTACCTTGGAAAAACAATTCAAAATGAGATCATACAGTTACTGATAACAAAAGTCAAACAGAAGATTGTGGCAGATTTGAAGTTAGCAAGATATCACTCTGTTGTTCTGGACTGCACACCTGACATCAGTCATATGGAACAAATGGGTGAGGGCTGGTGAGTCTTGCCCACATGCTCAGGGTTTAACTGATTGCCATATTTGGGGTCGGGAAGGAATTTTCCTCCAGGGCAGATTGGCAGAGGCCCTGGAGGTTTTTCGCCTTCCTCAGCAGCATGGGGACAGGTCACTTGCTGGAAGATTCTCTGCAGCTTGAGGTCTTCAAACCACAATTTGAGGACTTCGGTAACTCAGACATAGGTTAGGGGTTTGTTACAGGAGTGAGTGCGTGAGATTCTGTGGCCTGCATTGTGCAGGAGGTCAGACTAGATGATCACAATGGTCCCTTCTAACCTTAAAGTCTATGAGTAACAACAGAACCTAGTGAAAATGTTCCTGCAATGGTGACTGTCAGAGAACATTTTCTAGAATTTATTGACATTGATGATACTACAGGGCTGGTATGACAAATGTGCTTCTTAAAAAGCTGGAAGATATGGTAATTGCGATAGCTGACATGAGAGGTCAGGGCTACGATAATGGTGCCAACATGAGAGGAAAGAACAGAGGAGTGCAGACACAGATCCGAGAGTTAAACCCTCGAGCTTTTTTTGTCCCATGCAGTTCTCATTCACTGAACTCGGTGGTCAGTGATGCAGCATCAGCTTCTAGATAGGCTGCTGAATTTTGTAATGTAACTCAAAGCATCTGTGTATTTTTCTCTGCATCAACTATCAATGGCCATTTTGAAGCAACATCCTCTCTGACACTGAAATCACTGAGTGCCAAGTGATGGGAAAGTCGAGTGGAGGCGATAAAGCCTATCAAACACCAAATTGGGAAGATAGATGATGCCATAGTTGCCATTATGGAGGATAATGCTATGACAGGAACTGTTCATGGGAGAACAATGGCAGAGGGAAATGGAATCACCAGAAACATATATAACTTCAAATTTCTATGTGGCTTAATGTTGTGGCCTGACATACTGTTTGAAATAAATGTTGTAAGCAAGAAACTCTAAGGTGTTACCTTGATAGATCTGGAGCAATGGAACAACTGGACAAAGCAAAGTCATACCTAGTCTTACCAGTCAGATGAGGGATTTCAAAACGTTCTGAAGAGTGCACAGAAGTTGGCAGAGGAACTTCACACTGAAGCTATTTTCCCACCCATTCAACAATACAAGAGTCACTGAAGAAGACATTTTGATTACAAGGCACAAGATAATCCCACAGTTGAATTCTTTAGCCAGGCGCTAGATTGTGCGATACAGTCAGTTGAAGAACGTGTCATGCAGCTCAAGGAATACAGCAGTATATTTGGGATGTTGTATGATATTCCAAAACTCCTCACTATACCTGAAGACCTACATCAACAATGCAGGACACTAGAGACAGTGTTGACACATGATGACGTGTGATATTGATCCAAGTGATTTAGGTGATGAACTGAAAGCCTTTTCAAGATACATTTCAGCAGGATCAATCCAAAGGCTGTTCAGGAATATATGTGCATAAATAAGATGACCACTCTCTTTCCAAATGTTTTTGTTGCTCTGCGTGTACTTCTAACACTTCCCGTAACAGTAGCCAATGGTGAATGCAGCTTCTCCAAGCTGAAGTTAATAAAAACACATCTACACTTCATAATGACTCAGGAGAGGCTGATCGGCCTTATAACAATCTCAATAGAGCATGAGCTGGCCTATACTGTGGACCTTCAGCAGGAAGCAGTTCAAATCTTTGCAACCAAGAAGACACAGAAACCACGACTTTGATTATTCAAATAGATAAAAATGCCAGTGTTTACTATGCAGACAAGAAAAGTTACATTTGCTGTTCAGGGGTTTGAAAGTTAAGTGTTACTTAAAATTTTTGAACAAGGCATTTTAAGTTGTTAGTTCTCCTTTATTGGAGTAGGTAGCAGAGCAATACCATGGAGGAGTAAGAACAGGAAGAGGCCAGAATTGAGACCTTTCAAAGTTTTGGCCCAAGCGATGAGGGTATGGGGGTGTCATTTGAGCTCCCTGCCTCAGGTGCCAAAATGTTGTGGGCTGGTCCTGCTCCAGGGTCAAAGAGAACTAGATCAAAGTGCAATAACAAACTCTTAATGAGCTACAGCAAGGCCCAAAGCAGGCCCATGTAAATGTTTCCATAGACAAGCCCTGTTTGTTTAGCAGAAACGTTTTACTGTTAATAAATGCAGATTTATGTTCACAATCAGCTGTTATTACACAAATTTTTGTTGCCATAGCTTGAAATTATCTATTTTTCACCATGACTGTGCTCTGGATAAGGCATAATTTTACTATGACAAAATCCTATCCATAACCATTTTTACCACCCCGTGTCTCAGTTACCAATCTGTCCTTATTTCACAGGGTGCATGCAAGGATAAAATCCACGGATGATTGTCCAGCGTCCAGTGTGAGGGTTGTATAAACGCAAAGACAGGTAAGCACAGGCCCAGTTCTGCTGGCATAAACCCCATTGACATCAGGCAGGTGCATCCTGCAGAAGACTCAGGGTATGTCTATACTAGAAACGCTACAGCGACACAGCTGAGCGCAGTAGTGTAGACACTAAGTACAGCAAAGGAACAGGTTCTTCCATCACTGTAGAACATTTACTTCTTTGAGGCACTGGCTAGGTCAGTGGACAAATTCTTCTTTCAATATAGTGCTGTCTATGCTAGGGGCTTAGGTGAGCTTAACTTTGTTTCTCAGGGTGAATTTTTCACACCCCTGAGCAACGTACGTAAGTCAACCCAACTTACTAGTGTAGATCAGCCCTCACTGAGGAATGGTTTCCTTTCCATGACATGAAAAGGCCCTGAGTGCTAGTGTATGGCTCTCTCTCTCAGGGGGAAGTGACTCTGTCCACAGACAGCCCACCCCAAGCTCGTCCGCTCCGAGGACTAGACCATGCACTGAGGAAACACAAGGCACAGCCTGCCTGAGATCCCCAAGAGATTTGACTCATACTTGTGTTCTGGGCTCCAAGGGGAGTTACTATCGGGAGATGGAGGTAGGTGATTGGTACGGCTGGGCCATAGGGGTGGCCAGGAAGACAGTGAGGAGGAATGGGGAGTTCAGTTTCAAGCCAGAGGAGGGATCTGGACAGTGGGAGTGTACCGAGGACAGTACTGGACTCAGCTCCCCGCACACCCCTCTGGCCTTGAATGAGAGCCAAAGGGAGATCAGGTGCATCTGGACTGTGACTGAGGGGAGGTGACATTTTACAACGCAGACACCGAGGTCAGATCTTCAACTTTCAAGCTTCGTTTGCTGGGAAAATCTTCCCTTTCCTCTGGCTCACATCTCCAGGGACTGGTATCTTGTTGAGAAGGGTCAGAGTTTTCCCTGATTCCACATAATGAAAACCTGCTTACTATGCAAGGCAGTTATCCCACTGGGAGTTAGGCAGCTAAGCACCTTGGAGAGGAGCTAGGCCTCCATGACTTGAAATCATCTCCCATAACATAAGTGAAGAGGATCCAGGAAGAAAACAAAAAGGCCTTGTGGTTAACAGAAGGCAAGCGGCGAGATCTGGTTTCAGTTCCTGGCTCAGTCACACACACTCTGTATATAAGAACAGCCATACTGGGTCAGACGAAAGGTCCATCTATCCCAGTAGCCTGTCTTCTGACAGTGGCCAATTCCAGGTGCTTCAGAGAGAATAAACCGAACAGGCAATAACCAAGCGACCTATCCCGTCACCCATTCCCAGCTTCTGGCAAACAGAGGCTAGGGACACCATCCCTAGCCATCCTAACTAATAGCCATTGGCAGGACTTATCCTCCATTATCTTATCTAGTTCTTCTTTGAGTCCTGTTATAGTCTTGGCCTTTACAACATTCTCTGGCAAAGAGTTTCACAGGTTAACTGTGCATTGTGTGAAGAAATATTTCCTTTTGTTTTAAACCTGCTGCCTATTAATTTCATTGGGTGACTCCTAGTTCTTGTGTTATGAGAAGTAAATAACACTTCCTTGTTTACTTTCTCCACACCAGTCATGATTTTACAGATCTCTATCACAGCCCCTCCTAGTCGTCTCTTTTCCAAACTGAAAAGTCCCAGTCTTATTCTCTCTCCTCATACCCCATTCCATACCCCAATCATTTTTGTTGCCCTTTTCTGTACCTTTTTCAATTCCAGTATATCTTTTTTGAGAGGGAACGACCACATCTGCATGCAGTATTCAAGATGTGGGTGACCAATGGATTTATAGAGAGGCAATATGATATTTTCTGCCTTATAATTATCTCTTCCCTAATGCGCAATCTTTAAGCAAGTCCCCTAGGATAAAGTTTTCAAACATGCCTAAGACTCAGACCTCAGAGGTATTTAGGCTCCTAACTCGCATGATTTCAATGGAAGTTAGGAGCCTAAATACCTCTGAGGATCTGGGTCTAAGTGACTTAGGAGACATTGATGTTCAGCTGGATCAGACTGGCACCTAACTCCCACTGAAATCCACAGACTTTAGGAATCTAAATACTCTTGAAGATCTTGCCCTTAATCTCTCTGTGATATGATCTCTCATGTAAAAAGAGGGGAACAGAATCCTTACTGTCTGTTTGGTCTATTTACACTGGGAGCTCTTCAGGGTACAGACCTTCTCACAGAGCATGCAGAAAACTCTCAACACAATGGGCTCTCAATCTCCATTAGGATGCCAAGATACTGCTCTAATACAAAGACCATGACACTAGCAGGCTTCTCCACAGCTGGACAGGGGATGGCTGCAGATCCTGCAGTCACTGGAGCTGCACCAATCTGGGAGATGGGGAGGGAAACGGCAGCAGGAGCTGTGGCCATTGGGATGAAGGCAGGCTCACCTATCCTCACCCCTGCCCCACCCACGCTGGCAGAACCAGCAGCACCATGAGAGAAGATGCTCTCTCTGCCCAGGCACTACACGAAATAATTCTTTATTGAGGATTTGTCCAAAACCCCCAAGCCGAGAGTAGCAAAACTGAGGCCTTTTCCTGGGGAGGGCGAACCTCAGGATCTTTCTTCAGAGTTCTCCTGTCCCAGAGAAGGTGAGACCCTTTGCCTGGTGTCACAGTCCTCTTGGCCCACAGAGAGTCTGCGCTCTACTCACTGTAGTGTAGGGAGGCTGTGCATGGCTGCGGGGGTTTGCCTCCCTGTCTCCATACTCTCAGTGCCTGGGCAGGATTTCAGATCTGCTGCTACCGTCTCCTGCCATGGTTCAGTCGTTATCCTCACCCCTCTGCTAAGTGCTTTATGTCCCACTCTCAGCAGAGTCCAGCTGGAAGGCAGGATCCTGCTGGGATCATCTCTGCCAACATCCCCCGTGGCTCAGCCCCCAATGCTTGTCAGACCCAGATCCCGCTCGGTGTGGCCTGTTACTCGGCAGAAGCTGTGATGGAGGACACCGGCCTTTCCGCCTTCTCCATTTTGGAATGGCTCAGTGCAGGGATCTCCAGCTGCTCTGTGACAAGTGGGCACGGCCCTCCAGGTGATCCTCGGTTGGTGTCTCCTCAGTGAGGGTGGGGGGTGGGGATGGTGTGTCCTGGTGGGCAGGTTCTGGCATTTCCGGCGTGGGCTGGGCTGGGCCGGCAGCCACCTCGGGATGGCTCTTGCTCTTGTGCGCAGTGACGTTGTCCTTCTTCTCAAACTTCTTGCCACAGATGTCGCAGGAGAACTGGTAGAAGGAGTGGGCATCATGCTTCTTCATGTGCCAGTTGAGGGAGGCCTTCTGACGGCAGGTGAAGCCGCAGATCTCACACCTGTGGGAAGGGGATCAAGATGAGAGTGTGGAGAAAGTGGGGCAGGGATGCACATAGGATACAGAAACACAGGAATTGCCAGGTTGGATCAGATTCAAGGCCCATCTGGCCCCTTATCCTGTCTCTGACAGAGCTCAGCACAAGATGCTTCAGAGGAAGGTGTAAGAATCTCGCAGTGGCTAATGTGGGCTAATCTGGCCCACATGTTAGGTCTGGTCCCGGACTCTAATAGTTAGAGAACTGGCTTAAAACCTAATCTCCCTTCCAAAATTATTATTGTTCATTATGGTCATATTTTTGTTTCCACATAAATGTCCAATCCCTGTCTGGAATCTCACTAAAAAACTTTGGCCTCAGCAACTTCCTGTGGCAGAGTTCAACGGGCTAATTCAGTACTCCCCAAACTTTTGAGGATTGTGCCCTCCCTTACCTCTGTCCGTGCACCGCCATGTCCTCCCTGGAGCCTGGGTTGGAGTGGGGCTGTGGCTTGGGAAGGGGAGGAGTGGCATGGACAGCAGAAGGGGGCAGAGGCTGGGGGTGGGACTGGGAGTGGGACTGTGTCCAAGGGTCGAGGTTGGGGACAGGTGTGGAAGCGGACCCACAGCTGAGCTGCGGGGGAGGGCTAGCACCCAGGCCTGCAGGCAGGTGCAGCTCTGTTCCCAGCCTCACCCCCAGCCTTGGCCCTGGGCTGGGAACGAAGCCGCAGCCACGGACTGAGGCTGGGGACGGATGCGGGGCCGGGAGCAGCACTGCGTTCAGGCTGAGGACGGGGCCAGGCGCGGAGCTGGGGATGGGACCGAAGCAGAGCTGGGGGCAGGAGTTGGGGCTGGCCTGGGCCCTGCTGTGCACTTCTGGACATTTCTCCATGCCTCCCTAGGGGGGCATATCCCACACTTTGGGGACCTCTGATCTACAAGTATCTAATGGGTGTATGCAGCAAGGGGATGAGGGGGAGAGGCCTCGTCTGGGGTGTAGTTAGGAAGAGGGCCCGGACAGCCCTAGGGACTATATCCTCCAAAACTAGATTGATGACACCTAATCAGTCATCTCCACGTTTGGCTTCTCAGTGCTGCAATTCTTAGGGACACAGAGGACGAGACCCCAAATCACAGAGCGAGCCAGCTGAGTTTGCGACTTACTGTATGGGTTTCTCCCCCGTGTGGATGCGTCTGTGGATGATCAAGTTGCTGCTGGTGCGGAAGGGGCGGGCGCAGTACTCACAGATGTAATCCCGTTTGTCTGCAGGGGGAAGGAGAGCAGGTCACTGGGTGCACTGGCCAGCGGGATGTAGAATAGGGCATTTTACCCAGGCGGAAGCAAAGGTAGGGACGAGAGAAGGGCGGTAGGTCCAGGGGTCGAAAAGCAGGGGGGTGGTAGAGCGGATATTGGTAGTGAGTCCAGGGCTGGAATGACTGTGCGGGTTGGGGTTGGGATTGTGAGAGAGAGAGACAGAGAGAGACACACACAAAAAGTAAGGAGCCCAGGACTGGGACTGAAGGGGAGCCGTGGGGCTGGATTGACGGGCATGGCTCAGGGCTGTGCATGTGTGTAGGAGCCTACGGATGGGGCTGAACGGGAGCTGTGAGGCTGAATTGAGCGATAGTGGCAGGGGTTTGTGTGCGTGTGTCCGTGTGTAGGAGCCACAGACTGGGACAGAAGCCCTGTGGATCCAGATGGAGGGGCCCTCAGAGAGCTTTCTGTGTGCTGAGTTGAGGGAGAGCCCAGCACTGTAGAAGGCAGGTGCCTTGAGGCTTTAGCCCCTGTGCTCAGGCACACTGACCACTGTGCAGCTTCTCGTGCTCCTTCAGGTGTTTCTTGAAGTTGAAGGACTTGCCGCAGCTGGGCTCAGAGCAGGTGAAGGTCTTCTGGTGCACGTGCTGGTATTTCCTGTGGTGCTGCCGTTTGGGGGTGGGAGGGAAACAGAGGATAGGGTCAGCTGCCGCCCAGAGACCCTGCAGTCCGTCCTCCCTGGTTCATACCTAACTGAGCGCCCTCCCACAGAAATGGGAGTCAGAGGGAATGCTTGATTTGGCTTTGGGCCGGAACAGCAGCACCAATACAGGGGGGCTCCCTAGTGCCACTTGGCTCTCTCTGTGGGATGACAGAGGGAAGCCATATTTCTATGGCCCAGTCCACCCCCAGCCTTTCTGTAGAGGCTGCAGCAAAGGCGGCCGATTGGATCATGTTCCAAAGTTGACTGCAATCAGTGGGAATCTCACCATGGATGTCGATCAGCTTTGGGTCAGGGCCTTAGCCCTGATATAGAATCTTGTCCTGCTGGGAACTGGGGACACACAGACTAGTTTCATTGAACGGCCAGTCAGATGGGAGCGACTAGGGTATATGTGAAAGCTCCTATTTGGGCCAGGGATTGAAATGGGGATGTCCAGAATTAAATGCATGAGTAGCTACAGCTTGAACTATGGTAAAACCATTGAAGACTCATATTCTCTGTGGATCAAGCACGGAGAGGGACCTGTAACATAGGTTCATTGGTGGGTCACACTGAAGTGATTGTCATGCCTGCATTTGGGCTGAGGCCAGGACCATAATGGTATTAGGCCATGTATCCCAACGGGAAACAGGCGGTGCCTGGGGGCAGGTCAGGTGCCCCTCCCCCCAAGTCACCATGTCACTCACATTCAGGTACTGGCGGTTGGAGAAGATTTTGCCGCAGCCCTCGAAGTCACACAGGAGCATCTCACGCTTGGTTGCCTTCCTGCAGAGAGGAGGGGGTGAGGATCTCACAGGTTATTGATGGAGCCAGAATGCAGTTCAGCAGCCTCTTGGTTCTCAAACCCTCCCTCGTAGACCTTCCCTCTGTTCTCTCCTCTCCATCGCCCCGCTGCAGGGGCGGGAGCTGTGTCCTCTGCAGCCACCTCCCTGGATCTTTCCCTGCTCACCAGCTGCCTTTGTCACCTTTCCTCTGCGGCTTGTGACGTCTAGAAAAGCCCCCTTCATCTTCCTGCCTCACTGGCTCTCCATCTCTTTTCTAACATCTGTGCCCATCTGCTCTGGTCTCTCCATTAGCTGTGTAAAGTACTAGAGGTGTGGTGGTGGAGAGATTGGACAAAGCACACCACTAGCAATGGGGAAGGTGTGCGGGTGGGGGCGCTAAGGGGTGGGTCACACGCCCTGTGGAAGATGCCAACTGATGGGAGCGGTGGGGATGCAAGAAACGCCAGGGAGTATCACTAGGCTGTGAGCGTATGCAGGGACAGAGAGAGGTGGTTGCAAGGGGGAATGGACAGGAGACCAAATGGCAAGAAGATTGCCCATCACTGGGGCAATTGAAAAGTACGGTAGGTTAACAGGCTGTGGGAAGCAGCCCCTGGTGTGTGGCTCTGGGGCTAATGGGGCTTTTCCTCCCCTCTAAGTCCAACTGGAATGGCACTGCCATCCCTACCAAGAGGCCAATCCAGATAGAAAGGGAGATCCTGCCCCTCCCCAACTACTCCCCTTCAAAGGAGGCACCACCAGTTGCTCAGTGGAGTGCGGAGTCCAGCCGTGGGGAGAAGGGATATGAAGGACTGGTCTGCAGCCCAGCTCCACTACCATAAGGGCTCTAGGGCAGGACAGGGGCCAGGGTCTCAGGCCAGGGTCCTACCTGATTCTCTTAGGGCCGATCTGGGCCAAATCCGTGTTGCTTGGCTGTCCTTGCTTCTTGCGGCTGCAAAGGAAGAAACACACTTATTGGGTGCTCCCAGAGAGGGGCGTGTCTTTCCTCCTCCTTTCTCCCGGCCTGCGTTTTTCTTTTCTGTACACCCTTCTGCATCTCCACCATGAACATCTCCCTCATTGCCTCACTGCGAGAAGGCATAGGAGATGAAGGCGGCCTGGCCTTCTCTGGGGCAGGGATCTCCAGCTACCAGCCTCTTACAGAAAGGGCTTCTGATGCCTGGTCTCATGTAGGTGGCAGAATCCAAGGGTGCCCAATAGCCCCTTCTGAAGCTTCATGTGGCCTCAGTGCAGGAAGAGAAAGGGTCCCAAATCCTTTTTCTAGCAAGCACGAGATGAGGGTTGGAAAGGAATCTAGAGCATTCGGTCAGCTCAATACCCTCCAGAGAGACAGCAGGAGTCTTTCCCCCTTTGTTCATCTCAGACACCCAAGTCCTCCCTATGAGATCAGGCTTCTTACCAAATTGCCAGATTGCCCCAAATGAGAGTATCCTGGGCTCCTGGGGAAGTCCAGTCAATCCTGCCAAAAAGCCACAGAGCCCATGGCCCTGAGTAACAGGGTTTCATTGCAAACACCTCTGAATCCAAGAGTGCAGGATGGCTCTGGTCTGCCCTGGATCTCAAGGACCCAAAGCAAACCCTGGTCAAAGGAGAATTCAGGGTGGTCACCCTAAGATTGCTCTGATATCTGCCTGTACCTCCAAGCCTCATTGACACCCACATGGACACAGCGACACCTCCCAGGCACAGGGAAGAGCTGAAGTTTGGCCCAGCACTACACATTTCATGTCTTGAAGGTCAGGTTGGTGTAGAAGCCAGTGCTCAGATCCTCAAAGATCTTTAAATGCCTAAGTCCCATTGAAATCAATGGGAGACAGGCACCTAAATATCTTGGAGGATGTTTCCCCGGACCGCTAGGTTGGGTACACACCCCCATCTTTCTGATGAAGGGTACCCCTGCAAAAGGATACAGCACTTCTTCTCCAGCTCACTCCGGGCTTCTGGAGTCACTAGGGTTTAAAAAGTTAAAGCTTTACACTGTAGAACCTAAAAGTTACGAACACCTTGGGAACAGAGGTTGTACGTAACTCTGAATAAAATGTTATGGTTCTTTCAAAAGTTTACAAGTGAACACTGGGTTAATGCAGCTTTGAAATTTTACTATGCAGAAGAAAAATGCTGCTTTCCATTTATTCTTTTAACGGTTTATGTTTAACACAGTACTGTCCTGTATTTCCTTTTTCTAGGCTCTACTGCGGCCTGATTGCGTACTTCCGGTTCCAAATGAGGTGACTGGTCAGTTCATAACTCTACTGTTCTACTGTAACTATAAAAACACAAAGTCAACATCATGTCACAATATATAAATTGCTTTAAATTAAACTCTAAAATGTTCTTAGGCAGCATTTTTCATACTTTGCCTTTCTTTAAATTTTCATTGGATTTTTTTTTGTTGGCTTGTGTGTCATGTATGATTAAATGGAAGTTTATTGATATTGAACAATAAAAATCTAATTTTTCCAAGCCTAAATATACAGCAGATACAATGCTAGATACAGCTGAGCTCAATGCTTTCCTGCCCCATGAGAGGCTCCAAGACTCACCAGATAGCAAGCGAGCAGAGGACAACTTGCACAATGTTACAATCATTGAGTTTCTGTTGTCATAGTGATAGCACATTTCCATATAAGTAACCTGTTTGGCATCCAAAAAATATTACACACTGCAAGATCCTACATGTATGTGTCTAACATGGCAAGGAAAAAAATTGTATAACACTATATTTAGAAATAGCATGTGTTCATACAGTTAAGAGACTATATTGGAAAATAGTTGCACAAGAGGGCAAAGCTAAAGTTACATGTGCAGCCTTTAACATTTGCCTGACTTGTGAGCACTTGTGGTCATGTATTTCCAGAGGTGATGAGCACAGCCTACTACCCTGAATTTCAACTAGAATCTCAAGTGCTCAGTGCTTCTGAAAATTAGGCCTTAGTGGTCAGTTTTTCAAGAGGACTCAGTAGTTCACGAGCCCGATGAACATTTTGAACATTGGCCATAACTGTGCAACCAATACCATTCTCCTAATGGCTTTTTTGTATCAAATTTCCCAACTTTTAATTAAAGTAAAAAGATGGTCAAAACAATAAGACCGAAGGAGAAAGCATCACTCTACAATTTCAAAGCTCTGATGGTTTGTAATAGAGATATAAACAGAAAATTTAAGACCTACAGTGCAGTGTGGATGTATTTGGTAAGATATCCCCTGAATGCGGTCATCCTAGGGTTCCAAGGCACTATGGTAATATAAATAATAATGAAATGACAATAAGACTTGACTAGGTCAGTAGAATCAAGCTGCTCTTGAATAAGTCCATCGTTTGTATGATAAAAATAAAGAACATTAAAAACCTTTAGAAAAATCCACTCTGGTCATTAAATAAGAGGGCAAATGATTTTATTTCTGTACTGTTTGACAGTTATTTTAAATACCTACTCCTCACCGCACAAAATAACTACAGGTTGGCATCATTTATACTGTGAATAAATACAATTATCCTATGTTACAAACATGATTAAATTTTATTATTTACCAACAATAAAAAGTCTTTAAACACACTGTATTGCAAAAAGGCATAATACAATTAAGAAAAAAGGATATAGTCGTAATTACATTAATCTAATATTTTTAAACATAGAGAAACTTTGGTCACAAACACCTATGTTTCAGAGTGGTAGCCTAACACAGTCTGCATCAGCAAAAAGAATGACTAGTACTTGTGGCACCTTAGAGACTAACATTTATTTGAGCATAAGTTTTCGTGGGCTAAAACCCACTTCATCGGATGCATGAAGTGGAAAATTCAGTAGGAAGATATATATACACATTGAGAACATGAAAAAGTGGGTGTTGCCATACTAACTATAAAGAGACTAATCAATTAAGGTGAGCTATTATCAGCAGGAGAAAAAAAAACTTTTGTAGTGATAATCAGTATGGCCCATTTCCAACAGTTGACAAGAAGGTGTGAGTAACAGTGCGGGGAGGAGGGAATTAGCATGGGGAAATAGTTTTTATCTTGTGTAATGACCCATCCACTCCCAGTCTTTATTCATGCCTAATATAATGGTGTCCAGTTTGAAAATTAATTCCAATTCTGCAGTTTCTCACTGGAGTCTGGTTTTGAAGTTTTTTTGTTGGAGTATTGCGACTTTCAGGTCTGTTACTGAGTGACCAGGAAGGCTGAAGTGATCTCCGACTGTTTTTTGAATGTTATAATTCTTGACGTCTGATTTGTGTCCATTTATTTTTTTGCCTGGACACTGTCTGGTTTGGCCAATGTACATGGCAGAGGGGCATTGCTGGCACAGATCACATTGCTAGATGTGCAGGTGAACGAGCTGATAGTGTGGCACCATCATAGGACCTAATCACATCAGCTACACTATCAGAGGCTCGTTCACCTGCACATCTAGCAATGTGATCTATGTCATCCTGTGCCAGCAATGTTCCTCTGCCATGCACATTGGCCAAACCGGACAGTCTTTACACAAAAGAATAAATGGATACAAATCAAATGTCTGTGTATATATATCTTCCCACCATATTTTCCACTGCATGTATCTGATGAAGTGGGTTTTGGCCCACCAAAGCTTATACTCAAATAAATGTATTAGTCTCTAAGGTGCCACAACTATTCCTCTTTCTTTATACATTTAAGTTTGATCTAATTTAAAATGTTCCGTCTGCATTATCCACCTTCCAATGTTAATCTTGAAGCCACTTCACTTTTGTTGTTGTTGGACTGTGATAGACTGTCCTGAAAAGAAAAAGCAGTTAGAAATTAGCAAAATTGCCATTTTGGTAAAGAAAATAGATGTTACAAGTCCCTGATGATCTGCCATTTTTGTTATGTAAGATGTAGGCTATGCAGCTTACTTTGCAAGTTCAAGTTGATGCTGCTCAACACTTTGCAATACTGTATATTGCACACATGTATTCTCATCAGATTGGGATGACGGTACTTACAGAAGGAGATGAGAGTCATCTGTGAAGGAACACACACTACAGTATGTGATGTGCTCTTGATGTTCTTTTTCTTGCTCCTTTGATTTTTCCTGTCTCCATCTCCCTAGCTGCTGGTATCATAATGGCTACAGAAAAAAACCACACATCAATGTGTAAGTTATTTGATCCTTTACTTCCTCTAACCTTAAAGGGACACCATCAACAAGTTCAGTCAATCTTTAAAATGAGTGAGAAGTTCAGGTGCTCTACATCTGATTTCAGTGGGAGTCTGAGATCTATCCTACTTAGTTAGGCACGTTTGACAATCCCACTACACACTTACACACCTTTGAAAATTTGGCCCTAAACAGAGTGCTCTCAAATGCACAAAGTAAAAAAACTGAAGGAAAAAGAAAAATTTATACAGAAATAATATTTTTATTTCCAGTGATTTTAGAGATTACTTGTAGGTAGAAAGTTTTCAGACACAAGCATGACTTTTGAGTAGATGGTGTCCCTCTAATGGTAAAATTAAAATGCTGCAAGGAGAGGAAGGGGGAGCACAAATTAAATACATAATTTACCATTATTTTCTGATGTGCTTCGATAAATGCCTTCAGAACTTGTTCTCTGCTGGTAGCAAATTATTACTTAGATTCAGCAGCCTCTGTAAAACAGACATTAATAGACTTTCAGTACAGAATTGAAGTCATAAAAACATCTAGAAATGAAAAAGGCAGAAGAGCCTTGACTGTGCATGTTAATACTTACTTGGTATGTTATTGGGTGCATATTTTGTGGCTTCTTTCTCCAATAACCCCCACAAAAAATATCATCGTGAAGAGATAGTTGAGGATGGAAGACTGTTCACACTTAGTTCAGCTAATTCCAAAGGAAATGCTTTTACACCTCCCTATGTAATAAAAACATTAGAAAGTCTGGAAAGACAGAGTTAGGATCTATAATTAATCCCTTGGTGTTATGTAAGGCTGCAGTTCAACAAGAGACTGAAGCATATGCTTCTTTTTAAGCATATGAGTAAGCCCATTGACTTCTATGGGACTATCCATGTGTTTAAACACAGGCACCATTATCAGCCCTTGTGAATTTATTGAGAGTCTCGTGATATTTGGCGTTTTTCTTAAAAGCCCCGGCTTTAAGAAAAGTGATCACAGGACAATTTTAGCTTTTATTTAGATAAAATGTAAGTTTCTAGCCCTCATGCTTGGGAAAAAAAACAACGAAAATGTGTCCTGAGTGCGACCTAAAGGCTCAGAAACCAGAAGACAAATTTAAAGAACCTAAAATTTATTATTAGAAAAATCCAAAACAATCCAAAACAAAACAAAAACCCAAATCAAATACTCATGATTTTTGAGATGTGACTAATTACTTCTGTTCACGTGAGATCAGCAGTATTGACTTTTAAATACCTTGGTGACTTGGAGCCTAATCATTCACTAAGAACCTGACTCAACTCCCAGTGATTTATTGTGAGTCATTCCTCTCACCTCAGTGAAGGTTGCATTAGGTTCAGTCACCCAAAGCAATTTCCAACATCCACCCAATCTTAATTTGGCTTCCTTGGCTCTTCAGAGATCAACTCAACTATCAACATCAGAAGCTAGTATTAAAACCAACATATCTTCTCAGCAATGAGCAGATTTTCAGCACCATTTATCTAGACATTTAATAACAGAGGGTTCTTCAATCTAACAAAATCCCAAAGGTGGAAATTAAAGCTAGACAAATTCAGATTATTAATAAGGCATATTTTTAACAATGAGGGTAATTAACCCTTGGAACAACTTGCCAAGAGTTGTGGTGTATTCTCCATCACTGGCAATCTTTAAATCAAGATTGGATTTTTTTCTAAAAGCTCTGCTGTAGTGCACACAAGAATTAATTCAGGGAAGTCCTGAATTATGGCCAGCATTACGCAAGAGGTCAGACTAGATGACCACAATGGTCCCTTCTGGCCTTATAATCTAAGAAACAAGACGCTAACGCATACATCATTTTCTGCATAAAAGTATTACAGAGTCACACTAGCAGCTTCAATGAAGAGAACCAGACACTTCACTTCTAAATATTTATTATCATTCTCTGATAAAACCCTATGAAAACTACAGCATTAGTTTATTCCTGGGAGAATTCTAAGCCACTGTGCAAGTGCAGAATTAATGCCCCCTGCAGATATCCCCACACACACCCGGTAGAATAACTGATTCTGACTGGGAGGCTAAGGGAAGCTGCAATTACACCTTTCATCCATCAGGGGCTGATGTGATGCCAGAAGAGAGGGCAACTAGCTCACGTGTCAGAGCAACTAGCCACAGAGGGGGAGTGGACAGAGGCTGCCTTTTTCACAGTGCCCTGCCAAGTGAGGAGGCACAGGATATGGAATGGGGCAGAGCGGGGCACACGGTGCTGCTGGGGGGGGGTGTCACACAGATTGAGGTTCTGAAGGGACAGTGGCAGGGACAGATTGGGATGAGAGTACAGGAGCTAGTGCGGTAACAACTTTGAGCCCAGGGCTGAATAGGAGTGAAGGTGCAGGGGGAGAGAGAGAAGGGTGCAGGGACACATGGGGACATGTGCAGAAATGCATGGCTGAATGGGGATTGGGAATGCAGGGATATATGGAACAGAGGGAGATGTGCCGGACTGAATGGCAGAGGGATGGGGGGAGGCGCCTCAACAATTCCACACCCCCTAAAAAACCTGTTCCATACTTCTCCCACCCACATCCAGCAACCCTACAGGTTCACTCTCAGGCTCCTTCCCAGCAATTACTTCTCTCTCCCTCAGCTCCTTCATTACCCCCTGATAGCCCCAAGCCTTTGGCCTACTTCTCAAGGGTGCGGGAAATACATTTCTATATTGTAGTTTAATAGAATTATTATCAAAGCTCTGTATTAATATGCCTGGTAAATAATGTATTTGTCAAAAAACATTTCCTGAATCTCTTTGCTGCTGTTGTCTGTATTGTTACAGATGTACTTGCTGCAAGGTATTTGAAATAAATTACCAAAATAATTGAAACTGGCGTGATTATATTGTATTATTTTGAAAAATAAAATATATAGAATTTTAAAATATCATGCACAGAATTTGAAATATTTTGGTGCAAAATTCCCCCAGGATTAACTACTGAAGCTCTATTTAGCCATTCGTCTCTTCCCTGGCGAGCAGGATACTGCAGTACTTATAGCCACTTTGTACCACCTGGGTAACACAAAGAGGCCATGTTCTGGCCCCACATGGCCAGAGGAGAAATCCCTTTGTACCAGTGGAACTCTCTCCAGGCAGAGATGGCTCCTGTGGAACCCTCCCTGCACTCTCTGGTTCTGTGCAGGGAGCTCTGATATATCAATCCTCCACTGATGTTTTGGATCTTATGCCAGTGGTATAAGTTAGAGCAGTTGAGGAGCAGAGGGCAGATGATGCAGGATCAGGGAGTTGCAACTGATTCCCTGACAGCTCCTTCTGCACTGAATTGAGCTGTGACATGGGCAGACTTCAGCCCTACTATATTCTCCCTCTCTACCTAGACTCTTGTACATTTGTCTCCTTCACTGTCCCTTAGTTCCATCGCTGGCTCCACTGCCATTGAAGTCAATGGAAAGAATCTCTATTAATGTCAGTGGGTTTTGCTCAGGTCCTCACATGGCTCCCATCATAGCGGCGAAGCATCCTCCATGAGCAGCACTGGCTAGATATACAGAAGTATTCTTCCATCAACCTAGATGCATCTAATCAGGGGCTAGGTCGCCATACCTATGGCGCTTAGGGCTGAGACATTTTTCACACCCGAGTGATGTAGTCATGTCGATCTACATTTTAAGTGTAGAGCAGACCTGAGACACCCAGCACGGTGTGGAAGACAGCTCTGTGCTGGGAATTGGCTGCGGTTTGGTCTGGCTGCTATTGCCAGGGGTCTGTATTTACAGAGCACAGGACAGCCCCACGCACGACCTCAGGCCTCTAGGTTAACCAGCATTCGAAAGCTCTGGGGTTGGGAAATGCAGTCACTTCTCAGGTGGGCCCAGAGCCACTTGGATGATTGAACTGAGATAGACAAACTGACCTCAACCCCTTCCTTCTCACTCACCCACTTCTCGCCTTTCTTTCTCCTCTCCTTATGTGCTCAGGCTCCCCCTCCTCACCTAGATTGGCCATCTGCCTCTTCCCCTCTCACCTGGATTGCACCGCCTGCTCCTCAGAGGGGCTGCCATTGGCTGGACTCATCTCAGTAGGCAGTTGCGCACCCTTCACGGGTCTCTTGCGGCTCTTGGTCTGGCTTTGCTCTCTTTTCAGCTCGGAGTCACTGGATGGACGAGATGGACACAAGAACTGGTTACAGCCTGGGAGAGGGGGCTCTTTAATGGCAGGCGAAGCTAGACATGGGAAACAGAGGGAAAGCAACCCAGTGCGACCAAGGGAGAGGCATACAGACTAAAAGCATCTCTTCCAAGTCAGCGCTAAAGGAATCAATGTATTATTCCATGTTCATATCAAGTTAGAGCTCAGAGTTTAATCACACAACACTCAGGGTTAGATTTGTCAGAGCAGCTTTCCCTCTGCAGAGTATGTTGAACAAATGGATCTCTTGTTCCCAGGATCAGGACAAAGTCGCAAGGAAGCCTGGGAGGAAGGATGGGATTGTGGTTAAGGCACAAGACTGGGAGGCAAAACACCTGGGTTCTGTTCCTAGCTCTGAAACTGACTCACTGTGTGGGTGAAATAAGGGGCCTCTGTCTATCAGATCCCCCTTGTGGCAAGATGGGGAGCTACACTAACTTGGTTCCACCCCCTGATGCTCTCACACCCAACTCTGTGTCAAGTCCTTGTTATAACCTGATTTTTCCTGGCCAGATCCTCAGCAGTCTCTGGCTCCTTCAGGGTAATGGGGAGTCAGAAGTTCCATGGCTCTAGTAGGCATTAGTCAGCCCTAGGTCTCCTGCATTTAGAACCTTCTTCTCCATAAGCCCCTGGCTAGACTACGCAGGGGAGTCCAGACAGGCCCAACTCACCGGGTTCAGCTCAGGGCCATTTGGATCAGCCAGAACCACTCTTTGTCAGCCCCTTGCTGCTACCTCCTGCCTTTCCCCCTCTGTAGTCTTGCCCCATGTCTCTCTCTCTTTGGAGTGTTAGCCGTTCACCAGCCTGCTAGAGGGCAGCTCTCTAGCAGCTGCCTTTCTTCTCAGAAACTCCCCTTCTAATTGAGGGCCTTAATTTTTTTTTTATCATGCCCAGGTGCGTCCCTGCCTAATTAACTGCCTCTCAGTATCCTTGGGTGAACCTGAGTGGCCTCATTCCCCATTGTGGAGCCTGTAAGATGTGGGCTGGAGCCCTGAGCCTTCAAAGTCATTTACCCTCTGACCATGCAGTGGGCAAATCCCTTCCCCTCCTCTTACCAGTAATGAAAATAAGGTCCCTACCCTGGGGAATTTACAGTTCCAGGGCTAGATTCTGATCTCACTCACACAACTCAGAATGAGGAGCATATGGTCTCAGCAGTGGTGTTTATGAGCATCCCAGGGTACCACAGCTGAGTGTGAAATCCGAGTGAGGCCTTAATTATGCCAGCAAAGTGTTGGCAACCACAAATTAGGGAGGGGGTGAGAAAGGGCAGGGATCCAGGAAAAGCTACGGAGAAAGACCCCTTGTTCTGTACATGCCCTGTGGCTTCCTATGTTAATTGTTAACTTATGGAAGGTGAAGGGACAGAAGAGCTGGGCTGTGGCATTACATCAGAAAGAGCCTACACAGACTCTTTGTAAAGTGCCAGACTTCGGTCCAGCCTGGCAGCCCTTCAGAGAGCAGTGCAGCCAGCTCCCTCCCAGCCCAGCTCTAGCTTCCCTTACCTGTCCAGTGAGGGGTGGTAATTCTCATCTCGCAGGTCGTCAGTGTAAGTGAGGTCATCTTCTTCAGTGAAGTCTTCATCCTCATCCTGTTCCTCTTTGGGCTCAGGCACCTCCTCTGGTTTATCCTCCAAACCTGGTGCACTGCAAGAATCAAATGTCAAGAGAGCGGGTTGGAGCCATGGCTCTGAGGGGAAGTCTCTGAGGGCTCTGTGGCTCCTGATCCCACCATCTCTCCTCATAGCCTGATGGCCGTCCTGTCTACACATTCCTGTCAGTCACTGGCCTTTCTGCTGAAGCTACTCACAACAGGGCTGATGCACTATAATAGGGATGGGACAAGACTGCCCCACTGGGAACTGGCTTGAGAACTCAGTAGTTATTTTCACACCGGACATTGTCAGATGGGAGTGACTCTGTGTCATCGCAGTCCTGGAGATACAGGACAGCTCCTCTCTAGTCCCAGAAGCACATGTGCAGGGGATAGGTAAGCACCAAGGACAGATGATGAAGAGGAGAGCCACCATCACTCACCTCTCCGGCTCTACCCCTTCTGTGCCAGCCTCTGCCTCTGCCAGGAGAGCTGTAGAGAGAGAAACTAGGTGCAGTCAGTTGAAGGGTGAGATGGAACCATGAAGCTGAAATCTGCAGAGAAGGGACAGGGAAGGAAGGAGCAACCGCAATGGTGGGGGAGAGAGTGCAGGGAAGGTTTGGGAGGAGAGAGGAATGCAGAGTGACAATGCCTCGGGGAAGGGAACTAAATCCTCATTCAGGGAATAAACCAACCACTAACAGGCCGGAGGAAGGGGGCTAGGAAGAAACTATAAACAAGTTGTTCCATAATTGTCCAATAGGGAGTTTCTTGCCCCTTCTATGAAGCACCTGATACTGGTCACTGAGGGATAAAGGGCTAGATAGATACAGTCTGATCTGTTCTGGTAGTTTCTGTGTTCCAGCCCTTGTTCTTCCATAGCTGGAGGACACCCAAAGCCACCCCTCTCGGGATCTCCAGGCTGGACCGCTGCCCCATGCCTAACATGAGGCTGCATTTGAAAGTTTCACAGAAGGCAGGATACACTTGCCAACTAGGTCAGCAGTGTGAACAGCACAGGATGCCTGCTCTGGTTCCCAATTCGCTTCCAGGACAGATGTGGATCTGAAAAGTTCTCCAAGGAACCTGGGCCCTCGTCACTAAAAAGACCTGCCTCTCTCCCCATGTATAGCAGGGACACGCTGGGTGCTTTCAATAAGGCCACGTCCTCACTTTAAGCATCACTGAGCCAGTGACCTGGGTAGTTACAACACAGTTAAAAGACGCAGCAAAGAGGAGACCTACCCACATTCCTGGAACTTAATGAAAGCCTTGCGGGGCATTGGGACTCAGTGACCCACCCTTGTTCCTGTAACTGATTTAAATCTCTGAACCATCCAAGGCTTCAGCATGGTTTTAGGGTAGATGCTTAGTTTTCAAGCTGCAGTTTGATGGAGTCTGGGATGCACATGATGGGAACATTTGGGTGTTGGTGTCTGGCAAGGGGGGTCCCCTTCCTTTTCAACTCATTTCTCCTTTTGACTCGAAAGGGCCTGAATCTGCAGACAGTCAGGGCCTGGTGTCAGGCTCCTGTACTGTCCAGGGCTGGGGGCGAATGTAGGTGGATAGGGACTAGTTTAGAAGAGGGTGGTTATTATTACGGGATCCCTATCATTACTGTGGATGGAACTAAGACTCATGGGTTGCTTGTTTGATTAACAGAGTCCAGCTGATCCCCTTCAGAGAGGGAGGAGGTGGTATGATGTGGAGGAAGGGCTATTTGAACTTGTATTTCCAATGTATGGGGGAGCTGGCTAGCCTGTACTCTGGGCTGGGAGTGCCATGGGGGATTTGGAGTTAACAGGGGCACAAGAAATCAAGGGACAGTGGAGAGAGAGAAGAGGAATCCCAGTTTTGGTTGGACTGGAGGAGAAGGCTGTGAGGCCCTGGGAAAGGGAAGGCTGGTCAGCTGCATCTATGCTTGCATGGGGGTCTGGGATTGGGGGGGTCCTGCTCACTCCCTCACCTGCATCAGTGTCAGTGCTCTCTGCTCCTAGCTCTCCGCTGTGGTCCATGCTGCTGGTGGATGATGGGGCTGCCATTCTCTTCACCAACCCACTGTCCCCAAGGGGGCTGAGCTCCACCTTAACTATCATCCCAGAGGAATCCTGGGCAAGCACTGCCCTGCGGAGTGAGCGCCTGCGGCTGGTAAGTGGGGAAGGTGGTACGATGGGCCCTGAGCTGGCCCCTCTGTCCTTCTTGCGCCGGGAGGCAGCTTTGCCGGGTTCTAAACTACCTCCTGGTGGGGCACAGCCCTGCTCTTCTGGTGCAGGGGGGCGCCAGGAGAAGGTGTGTCCAGCCATGCACTCCCACACTAGATTCCCTGGGGCCCCCTTGTCGCTTGGTGAGGAAGTCTTCACATTGGGGATCAAGCTGCACTCCTGGCTGTGAACATGAGACAGGACGACCAGGCGCTGCAGGGCATCCATTGGGAGGGCGCTGGGATCTGAGCCACCCTGCCCTGGGGGAGAGAGAGGGAAACCAAATGTAAACCACAGTGTGCCCCAAGCATCATTTAACCTGTCCATCCCTGCCTATAACCCAAGCACCCACAGGGGACACTGCACCATCCCAACATTTACCTCAACCTCTCCATATAATCCTACCCCTCTGGGGGAGCCACAGCACTCTCCCCTCCTCCCTATAACCCAACTTCCTGGTCATGTGACTCCAAGCACCCCTGTATTCATACACTGTACATTACTGGAATAGTCTTTGTACAACATATGCCTTATGAGGTATCACTTGAAAACTAATAACTCACTGATGATTAATATTCTTGCATGATGTATGGACTGTCGGGGAGAGACAGTGAAGGTCCATTTACATATCAAATACCCAAAGCTATCAAGCTAACAAGTGGGGGAAGAGACAGCATGGGGTCTATGCCCCAACAAGGCAGAGAAGCTTGGTCCAGGTTTTACTTTTCAAAAAAAATATCGCCAAGTTTACTGGTCTATAAACATGGGGGTAGGGGTGTTTGACCCTCAAGTTATAAGCAACTGAATCAACTGGATTGCATACAATATTAGTATATTAGAAAAGTGCACAGAGTGAGGTTTTTTCCAAAAGCCAGTAACACACTGGTTAACTGGTAATATCATTGTGAAATGTATGTATAAACACAATATGAGAAAATATGGATACTTAATGATATCATGCTTTAAAGTGTGTGGTCAAACAGAGAGAAACGGGCCCCCACCCAGACAGGAACCAAGGCAGCTATCTGTTTCCAGTACAATTAAGCAAAGTGTGACCAAAAACAATGGAAGCCCTATTTACTTAGAAATCATCAGGAGGATGGGAAGTCCACAGGACAGAAAGAACAGCATGAGATCAATCTGCCTCTTGAGACAAAGTCACTGAACTTTGGAAGATATAAGCAGAGAGAGAAGCCATGTCTGGCATCCATCATTAGACAGACGCAAGGGAACAGAACTCTTACAAGCTGAGAAAGATGTGCCCTTCAACCAAGGGAGGGGTTGAAGTCTCTGGAAACTGAGTATAGGCAATAAACCTGCTTAGGCAAAAATCTTTCACCTAGGGAGACAAGGAAAGCCAACATGTTGTATTTCTGTGGAAGGCCTGACCAAGGGAAAGTGAACCACAGCTGTGAAGAAGGAAGCATGGAGACAAAAAAATTTTGAACAAAGCCTGTACCTCACTAGATTCAGTCTTAGACTTTTCAATCTGTGTTTTCACTTTTATTTGCTTGTTTCCCTTTCTAACTTTATTCCTTTGACTTGGTATCACTTAACCTATGTCCTGCTAATAAACTTGTTTCATTTTTATTATAAACCAGCTCAGTTCCGTTTGCAGGGAAGGGTGTATTTATCCTGGTTAATAAACTGTGATAAACTTTTGTCTCTTCAAAGGAACAAGCTGACCATATTATTTTTCTGAACTGTCCAGGAGAGGACCGGACATTGCAGAGCACATGGTTTTGGGAAAATTCAGGACTGGGAGAGTGTTGGGCTAAACTTGTTGGTTGTAACTAAGACTGGTGGAAGCCAGAATAGGGCTGTAGACTCGCTGCTGGGGTCAGAGCTGCTGAACCCAGGCTGTCTAGCACACAGACACTCAGGGTGTAACCTACATACTTGTAGGCTGGCTGTGAGCATCCCAGGCTGTAGGCTACAGCAGCAAAGCACTGTACAGGACCCAGGATTGCAGGGCAAGCAGTGACACAACCCTTTAGTGGTCTGGATCACACTCCAACACTCTTTGACAGTGGTGTAGTCGAAATAAGATTTATACACAGCTTGCTATTTTAACTGAGGTTCGCACTCCAAGCACTAGTAGAATAGTTTTTAAGTATTTTTCAAGTGAAAAAGCTGGGGAGAGTCAAAGAAAGGTTAGTTTTATTGTTTTCTGTTTATTTCAGGGAAGGAAATAGAACAAAGGAAAGCATAAAGATGAGTCACAAGCAGAAAAGGCAGTAGGAGAAAAGAAGCAGACACTGAGCTCACCAAGAAGCAATCAAAAGAGCTGTACGCACAGTGAGGTCTGTCAGCAGCTGATCACAAGCAAACGGAGCCATAAGGAAGGATGGGGCACCTGCTTCAAACCAGGGGCCAGAGGGGATCCCTTTCTCTCCTACAGAGCATGCTTGTAGGGTGACTGTGAGCATCCCAGGCTGTGCACTGCAAAGCATAGGCGCCGAGTTCTGCCGGCACCTGTGGGTGCTCGACCCTGCTGACTCCACCCCTTCCCCAAAGTTCCTGCCCCAACTCCACCCCCTCCCTGCCCCTATTCGATTCCTTCCCCAAATCCCTGCCTTGGCCCCGCCTCCTTACCTAAGTGTGCCCACTTTCCCGCTCCTCCCCCTCCCTCCTGGAGCTTGTTACTCCATGAAACAGCTGTTTTGCGGCAGCAAGCGCTGGGAGGTAGGCGCAGCAGTGGGGGTGTGGGTGCGCTCGGGGAGAAGGAGGAGGTGAGGTGAGGTGGGGAGGGGAGCTTGGCTGCCGGTGGGTGCAGAGCACCCACAAATTTTTCCGTGTGGGTGCTCCAGCCCCGGAGCGCCCATACAGTCAGCTCCTATGCTGAAAAGCATGGTAGGACACCCAGGGTTGCAGGGAAAGTGGGACACAACCTCTTACTGGTCTGGACTGCACTCTGAATTCCATGATGGGGGGGCCACAGCACCACCCCCATATAACCCAATACCCCTGGAGGCCACACCAATATCGCCCTAATTAACTCTAACCCACTGTGATAGGATGTAAGGAGGGTAAAGGAGCAGCTCTGGGCCCTGGAGGCTCCGCTCAGCTTCATCTGCTGGGTGTGCTCACAACGGACGTGGAGCTTGAAAGCGCACTGTGCAGTCTGGGTGGTTAGTGCAAGGGAGCAGACCTTCCCTGGTAGCTTCTGCAGGGATATAGCAGGAGTTCCACACTGCCTGAAGCAGACCTCAATATGGAGCTGCAGGCCACCATCAGAGAGATAGCAGAGTGAGGGTGAGGAATCTCTGGATCCCTTACAGTTGAGTACGTATTGCAAGTCAATAACCAGGCCCCCATTGGGCCTCAGGAGAGGCAAGGGGTACCATAGAAGAAACCCAGGAAGCAGACTTAGTGATACCGTTGAACTACCAGCCCCAGGGTCACAACCAAGCGGAGCGGTGGGCCTAGGTTCCCCTACTGGCAACCCACAGACTTGAGCTACTAGACGGTACTACCAAACCACAGACTTGAGCCACAAGGGAGTATAGAGAGTTAGTGCCCCAGACACAACATGATCCCCGCCCCATCACCACTGGGGCTGAAGCACAGTCAACCCCCACCATGTAATCCTTCTCCCTGACATGACTGTCACTAAAGGGGGGATCCCCCCCCACTGCATCTCCCTTTTTAGAAGGACACTCAAAGCTGCATACGCTTCTCTGTAAGGAGAAGTGTGTGCAGTCACAGAGACCCCATTTGGGCAGAAGAGGTGCCTACCTGCACTCAGCATGCAGCCCTGGGAAGTGTACCTGCAGCAGAGAAAGTCGAGACAGAAGGTGAGAGACTGAGTGAACAGCGAGGGGCAAGGAGGGAACCCTGAAAACACAAATCCTGCACCCCCTGGCTGAGCCATCCACCCAGAAAAGGGAACCTGCTCCATGACCTTCATCACTCCACTCCAAAATCTCAACCACCACACGGGACAGGCATCAAGATCAGACGCCAGGGAAATCAGGGGAAAGGACATACTGGAGCTTGTCAGGGAAATGGGGGGGGAGGGGGGAATGCTTGGGACAAGAGGAACCTGTGAGGATCGGGGAAGGATGCACAAGGGGCTCTGTGGAGAAATGGGGGCTGTGAGGAGGGTGGGCCCTGTTAGGGGGAGGTGGGCTGTGAAAGAAACCAAGGGTCTCCTATGTCTATTCTACAGAGCCCCCGCCACTTCCCCCTCCTCCCATAGGACCTCTCTCTCATACCCTGGCACCTGCTGTGGGACCAGTACACCCATCCCTCCCTCTCCAGTAACTTCTCACCTGTCGATCAGGTACTTGGCCAGTTGGGAGTGCAGGGAGAAGCCCAGCTGCTCCTTGAGCTGGCACCACTGCTCCAGGTGGCCCCCGATGCGGATGCGGCACTTGCTGCGCCGGGCGTCCAGCTCCTTGCGCTTCTGTTTGCGGATGCACTCAGAGGCCCGCTGGCGGCCCTGCTGCCTCTGCTCCATCCTCCCAAGAAGGAGGCTGCCTGCCTGGGAGTGGGGAGAGAGAGGCTAGGGCATGAGCTGCAAACCTCTTGGGGCTACACAGAGGGAGTGGTGCTGAGATCCTGTCTCTGCCGCAGTGGGAGGCACACCAAGACAGATACAGGGGGCAGTGAGCCCAACTAGGGCATTAGTGGGGTGAGGAAAGCTTCTGAGAACCCAACTAGTGAAGACTGTACCCACCAAAAGAAATAGTGTGTGGGGTGAGGGAACAAACAAGGTAGAGGGACCTCTCAGTAGAGATCCATCAGTCAGGAGAAGGCAAGGGGAATATCCCAGGAAGAAATGGGTCGGGGGGGGGGGAAGGAAAGAGGACTATCACATCATTAGGGTGCAGGAGGATCAGGGGTGTGGGAGACATGCCTCCCAGAGAGATTCTCAAAGGCCTCTTCCCTCCTCTGCTGTATTAATTTGTCTAAAAATAATCAGTTTAATCAATAACACCTAACTCCTTTCCCACCAAAGGAGTAAATCAATCTATTAATTCATTGTGCAGTGCCCTTGACTTGCTGCTCCCATGAGTGCACCCCTGTGACCCCCTGTGCCCTGCCCTTCTCACCACATGGGGGACAGTGAGACCCAATGCCCCACTCCAGCTTGCCTCAGTAAGATTCCCTGAACAGGGCCAGGCCCCACACCCATCCTGCGCCAATCACCAACTCAGCTGCCCAGGAACCACACAGCCCTAAAGCTGCCACTCCACACTGCCTGCCGTGCCCCTCCTTAGCTCCGCCCACCACTCTTGTCCCTCCCACCATAGCCCCTCCTTAGCTCCGCCCACCACCCTTGTCCCTCCCACCATAGCCCCGCCCCTACTCCTTAGACCCACCTCTGCCCCATTACAGCCCCCCCCTTTCCCTCAACCTCACCCATGACCAGAGTCCCTCCAATAGTCATCAGCCCCATCTCTGCCCTTCCCCTTCTCAAACCCACCCCTTGCCCTCCCAACACAGCCCCTCCTCAGCTCCACCCACCATCCCTGTCCCTACCACCATAGCTCCTCCCATTTTCCTCAGCCCTGCCCCTCCCCCATCATAGCCCCTCCGCCCGACTCCCCCGCCCCTACCACCGTAGCCCAGCCCCTTTTCCTCAACCCCGCCTCTGCCCCATCAGAGCCCTCTCCTCTACGGGCCCTCCCCCACGGTCCGGATCACTCTCCCCTTCACTCAAGCCGCGCTTCCAGCCGGGCGCCTCTGGCCAATTAGAGCGAGGCGCGCGGCAGGAGCGGCCGTTGTGCGGCGAGAGGTGGGTGCGCGCGCTAATCCCCCTTTGCTCGCCCCCTCCCCAACTGCCTCTTCCGTTTTTCCGCTGCGGTACCTTAAAGTGGGCCCGTCGGGGCAGAGCGCGGGATGGGGGCAGCACTGGGCCCCGCTCCATACCCCCGAGCCCGACCTGAGTCCCGCACCTCTTTCTCCGAGCTCACCCCGAGGAGGGGAGGGCCCACCCTGGGGCCGTGTCCCCTTTAAGAGACAGACCCCTCCTCCCCCATCGCTTACACAGCGCTGGCGGAGACCGTGACAAGATGGCGGCGCACCCCCAACTCCACAAGCTCGAGAGGAGCGCGCTTGCGCCGCGGATACTCTCCGGCCGATAGAGAGATAGTGTGGCCCGGTGCATCACGGAAAATGGAGTCCTGCGCGCAGTGACTGACGGGATTTGGAGTCTCCGGCTCACCGCGGAAGGGCACCTCGGCTCTCACAGAGGCATCATGGGAGTTACAGCATTTATCCATGCCGGATTTAGATGCTCTTGGCTTTTCCCTTGCCCTGGTGCATGATGGGAGCTGTAGTCTTGTGTCCGTGGGCATGATGGGAGCTGTAGTCGCGACCCCCTCCATGTAAGAGGGAGCTCTAGTCTTGTGCCTGTGCTGCATGATGGGAACCGTAGTCGTCAATCTCCCATTTGGCAAGGGACTTAAGCACTTGCTTGGCTGGGAACACAAGAGTACTCTTGATTGCAATAGTGCTGTGCATGCATTTAAGTATACTCCTGGGGGAGTTCTGTACCACTGCTGCAGAATTCATGGCCCCTGCAGGTTTTTTTTGCTTCCCCCACAGAAAAATGACTGCTGATAGGGAAGCTGCAAGTGGCTATGTGTCCTTCCGAAGTAGTGCAGTAGGGTGGTTCGGGCGCCAGGAGCAGGCTGGTAGAGACATAAATCACCTCCGGGGGGCTGAGCTGCGGTGTGTGTGTGTATGTGTGAGTGTGTGAGAGAGAGAGAGAGAGAGAGAGAGATCCCCCTCACTTGCTGTTGCAGTATGGTTGAAGTGCAAGGGCAGGAATTTGGGGGTGTTTCTGAGGAGGTAGGCATAGGGCAGACCCTGTCTTCTCAGATGGAACAGAATGTAGCAGCCTGCCTGCTTAGTGAATCGTTCCTGTTGTCTTTGTGAATTCCCCCAGGAGTATAAAACAGGGGTAAACATTTTAAGGCTCCTTTACTTTCCCAGAGTGATGTAAAGGACAGTATGGACTTATAAATGGTTATGGCGTTTTAGGGATTAGAACTGGTCTAAATTTTTGGACTGAAAAAATTTCCTATCAGAATGTGCTTCATGAACTGTTTGCTACTGACCTTTCTGGAGATGGTTAGTAACCAATATAAATTGAGTTTGATTCCTCAGCACTCACCTGATTTTCAGTTGCCTATTACGTAACACTGAGCATATGACTTTTTGTATTTCTTGACTAATTACTAGAAGTAAAGGGTCAAATCTAGCTACATTACTATCAGACAAAGGGGTTTGGCGATTTCCTCCTATGCTCCCAACTCCCATTGTAATAAATTACCTATATTATTGAAACCACCATGATTATAGTGCATTATTTTGACAAATAAAACATGCAGAATTTTTAATTTTTTGGCAAAGAATTCCCCCAGGAATATTAAGTACCTTCCTGAACTGAGACCTTAAAGAGCCCAGAAATGCAGTTCAATGGCCCTATCATCCTCCGTTTAGGAGGATTTTCTGGTCTCAAAAAGGAAACAAAACTATAGCCTGATCTGTACCTAAAACTTAAAGGGGCGTTGCTACATCAGCCAAAAAACAAAAAAACTCATGCCTCACTGCTGTACTTATTCCTTTCCCCATAGCCCTCTCTTCAGTGGAGCAAGAGGCTGGTTGTGGTGCTGGCTTGTGAAGGAAAAGAGGTCAGATTGCATCTTAGTTCTGCCATGGGCTTTCTGAGTGCCCTTGGGCAAATCGCTTAGCTTTTGTGTCTTAATTCCCCATCAGAAAGTGGGGATAGTAGCACAGCCCTGCCTCACGACAGTGTGGTGAGAATAGATAGATGAAAGATTGTGAAGGGCTTGGAGGTTTACTGATGAAATGCCTCTCTAAGAAATAGACATTACGGTAACAAGGTCTTGGTTTCCATGTCCTTTTCAGGAGCCTGACCCTTTGACCTTCAGAGAAGCCTCAGTGAGGTCCCAGGAAGGGATGGGGTGGTGCAGAAGAGACAGCTATCTCCCGCCCACTGCCACCAATTCTTCTGTACAGAACAGGCAAGCATAAATGGCTCTCTCTGAGTATGTCTACTCTTGAATTGCAGATGTACCTTAGGCCTTGTCTAGACTAGAAAAATTCTACTGATGTAGCAAGCAAAAGCTGTGTAAACTAGGAGGGTCTGCCAGGACAGTTATGTTAGCAAACCTTTTCTAGTGTAGACAAAGCCTAAGGCTCCAATCCTGTAATTGAATGATACATTTTATGGCCAGGGACCATTATGATAATCTAGACTGTGAACAAACATGTATTGTTGTCTTTTGAGGGTAGTAGGATTGGCTTGGAACCCTGGTTGTTTGAGGGAGTCTTTGAGAGGAGAGCTCAGTTCAGGATGCTCTGGTTTTGGGAGATCAGGGGAGACTGGAGTTGGTGCCTCTGCTGTTTCTTTTTGGGGAAGGGAATAGTTGATGGTGGAAAGGGGCATATTGTGCGTTTCATAATTTCAAAGACTTAAAGAAGGATCTTTACTATGGGAAATTAAAATCATTTTATAATTGAGCTTCTCTAAGGGCCGCTGTGATTGGCTAAAAATCACATCTGAAAAGGACTGCCGGAGGGCATGATGTCACAGAACGGATGACATATCACACTTGGTTTTGCTGGGAAAGGATGTAGCTTTCCATTGGTTAGCATCTGATCAATCAGAAAGTGAGGTGTGGTGGGCTTTTTTCCCCTCTTCTGCCAAGATTTTCAAAGGGCTAGGGGGTTGGCAAAGTTAGTTCATAGTTCTACTTGATAAGATGAGCCAAGCCAAAGCAAGCCAGACTTCATCTGACCAGGCTAGAAAGCTAAGAAAGTAACACAGGAAAAGAGGCCAGAAAGACCAGGCAAGCAAATTGCTTGAACACTGTCAGCTGGTGAAATGAGTGAGAGTATGAATTCAGGTGAGACCTCCAAGCACTTCAAGGCCAAGGTGTCCTATTCATCCAGGACCGGGTTGCTGCTCCCTGTTAGCCACATGGATAGGATGCTCTGCAGAGGAAACTTTGCAAAGGGTATTGGAGCCACAGCCTTGGTTTATGTGGCTGCAGTTCTTGAATACTTGATCTTCAACATTGTGGATAGGGCTGGCTCCATCACCAAACACCACAATAGGCATCAGATTTCCCCATGGCACCTGAAACTCGCTATCCGAAATGATTTTAAGCTCAACAAGCTGCTGGGTAGGGTCACCAACTATCAGCGCGGGGATGCAGCCAACAACAAGTCTCTGCTTTTCCAGCCCAAAAAAACCAAGGACAGGAAATCCTCCAGAAGAAGGACTGTTCCACCTCCCATCCCTGCTGAGTGAGAACTGAGCAAAAGAGAAGGAATCAATTTGATTGCTAATCAGTTTTCCAACCCAACAATGGTGATGTAATAAAAGAGGTTAAAGCGCCCTGTCTGAAATTGTGAATTCCTTTTCTCTGTTGTTCATCTAAGGTTGTAGGGGTAACTCAAGAATTTAGGATACTGCACAGATACTGTGATATGAAGGCCTTGATAGACATAATATGAGCATTTAATAAAAGTAGCCATGCTCAGAATGTCTTAAGATCGTTAGAAGTGGTTATCATAGATTTATTATCCTGCAGGTACTTCTCCAATTGCCTGAACATTAGGTCCATTTTTCTAGGCCATGGAGCTGCTTTGGATCAAGTTCTTGGTGAAGACTAGGAGAACAAACTCCCCAGGGGAGCAGTAAATCCATATACAAAAATAAGAGAGAGCCCATGAGCTAATTTTTTCGAAAGGGATCAGTGTTTTTCAGTGCTGTAGGTTTGGTTGCCCAGTTTGAGATATTCTAAACAAGCTTAAATTCCAGGAGAGTTCTGAGCACCTGATTCCTGAAAATCAAGTCTCTTTACAGTGTCCAAAGCTGGGCATCCAAAAATAGATGCACTCAGACTTACTGTCCATAAGAACATAAGGACGGCCATACTGGGTCAGACCAAAGATCCATCTAACCAAGTATCTTGTCTTCTGACAGTGACCATTGCCAGGTGCTTCAGAGGGATGAACAGAACAGGTAATGGTCAAGTGATCCATCCCCTGTTGCCCATTCCCAGCTTTTGAAAATTTATACCTGTGGGTCTGTTTTTCTCTCACTGGTGTAAAATTTGGTATAACTCCATTGTTTTCAAATGATTAGCTAGCTGGGAGTTTGAAATAAACAATGACCACCTTTATATTAGCAAGCTGAGATGAGAAATAATCAGAGGCAACCTGTGCCTGCCAATAGTGGGGAGGTGGGGGGTGGAGTGACGGCAGCCAGCTTCAGTAGTGTTACTGAGCATGCCCGGTCTTTGTGAGTATGCTTAGTCCAAGCCAAGCAGCAAATCGGGAGGGCAGGGGAGGGGAGGGGAGGCTTTCCACCCTCTCTCCCCACCACGCATCCCCTCTGGTAATAATGCTTCAAAAATAATGAAATGTATCAAGTCATGGGGCTCCAATCCTGGCTGGGATCTCTAGATGCTATTATAATAATAATGATAAATAATTTAGTTATTAAAATGCATTTAAACTGAAAGATTATAATTACAGAAATATAATGATAAATCTACAGGATGGAATGGTTTGTGTGACAGTTTAAAAAAATTAAATTATTCTCACAATGATCACCATGACTACCCCAAAATAATTATAGAATAAATTATTATTATTATTTGTAAAGCACAGCCCTGTTCAGATGCTCAGCATACTGTGTAACCTAATGCTGGTAGTCCAACACTGACAATGATGACAATAAATAAAATTATAACTATATTGAAATACATTAAAACATAATATTCCTCCTCCCAATTTAAAATTTTAACCAGGCTAGGGGTCCAGTGCTGACCCTGCAAAGGCTTACTACTAAGTACTTACTCCCATGAATTAATCTCTTGGAAGTCAATGGACCTTCTTGAAGTAGTAAGCGTGACGGTTATGACAATATCTGGCAGTATCCTGAACAAACTTGATTGAATTAAGTTTTAAGTATTTTAGGAGTTCAGTGTATTGAGAAAGCAAATGTTTCTGTGCTATTGTGGGATTGCATGGAACTTCTTTAGAAGGAAGATCAGATTAAAGCAATCTTGGGGAAGTGTTGTGAGCTTTGAATGACTATGTTGACCAATGTAGCAGGCATAAATGATCTTTTGGGACACTACATGTGAAATGGAATTCCTAGGAAGTATATGGGAGAAGGGGTTTGCAAACTTCCACCTACAGGTTCAGCCTTTGAAACTTTGCATTCCGGAGCAGGACGGGGGACCTTTTGTCTGCTGATCCCGTTACAAGAGGACAGTCCAAAGACAAACTGTATGGCAGAGTAGCTGATTTAGGGTTATGTTTACACTTAAAATGCTACAGCAGTAGTGCTTCAGTGTAGGCACTCACTACAAAAATGGGAGGAGTTCTGTCACTGTAGTTAACACACTTCCCAAGAGGCAGTAGCTAGGTCAATGGAAGAATTGACCTCTTCCATTGACAGAACGCTGTCTAGACTGGGGGTTAGGATGGCATAGCCATATCTCTCAGGGTTTCAAACCATACCCCTGAGCGCTATTGCTGTGTTGAGGTAAATTTCCAGTGTGACCAGCTCTCACTTATGAGGGTGCTTGTTCGGAGCTAACAGCTGTTATGAACTCGTGACCATAGAAACCCCTCTGGGTGGGTTTTGAAGGAGAGTTCACCGGCCAGAACCCTTGTTGGAATTGCAGTGAGCTCTGGTAAACTTATTAGCATGTTGTAGGTTCTATTATTGTTCTGAATAGGTTTTCTCTGTAATGCTTTTACCTTAAGAATAAATGTGTTTGCTTAGAAAGAGCTATGCGGTAGTTTCACTGTGGCAATTACACTGTTTACTGTCACTGAGAAGAAAAGTAAAGCAGGTCAGCTTAGTCAGCCTGACTTTACAGGGAGCTATGCAGTCTGGAAATACCCTGGTCAGGAGGGAGAGAGATGCTGGTCTCCATTTAGAGAGGGGTGATGGCTTAGGAGCCGGGAGCCTAAGTGAACCGCAAGGGAGAATACAGGTGCTGTGGCTCTGAACTATAACAGTAAACACTGTGCATAGTAGCAAGTGACTACAGGATCCAACTTTTTAAGAGGTAAAAGGGATAAAGGGAAAGTAATGAATAGAAGGAAAACTAAAAAGGTTCTGTGAATAACATTCAAAATGAGGTTATTTCTAAAAATTGAGAGAGGTGGATTGAGAGCTAGTTCTGCGCGTTAGGAGCCAGCACTGCAAATGGATAATCTCCAGCCAATCAAACACTTGGTGGTTAGCATCCCTGTCTGAGATCACAGGACAAGGCCCCAGGGAGGAGTTATCAAACATGGCCAGAGTGTATACCAGTTAGACCTATTAAAAATCCTAGCATCTATGGTCAATATTGAACCAATCCATCAAAGTCACTCCATCACTTTGCAGGCACATACTGTGAAGAAGGCAAGAAGGTGACAATTTGTCTCTCTCCTTATGTTTTGATTTGAGGATTGCCTTTTAAGGAATGGTTTGACTTCATGGCCTGAGCATGAAAGTTTTAGTTCATTGTAGGTGTTTGTAAAAATAGGTGTGTAGCGCCCCTCTCCACCTGGTTACCTTCTTTAATGCCAATCCACTTACAGGTTTTGATGGACAGGTCTGGGTTCTTTTGGATCCCGCCACTCACTCAGCATGGTGTATCTTCTTGCTTTTTTTTCTATTAAATTATTTGGCAGTGCCTCCATCCCCCTCGCTCCTTCCTAGCAGGGCAGCTTGGGCAGAAAATTCTGGCTACAGTAATCCCCACTTACTTGCCAGATGGTTGGAGACTTCCAAGAAATAACACAAACACATAAAAATATATTCAACACACAATTATATTAAACAGGAGATAAATACAACCTAACAGGGTGAAACACTGTTTTTAGGATCACCGATGCCCACACTGAAAATACCCGTGACTTGATGTAGCAAATGTAAAATTAGTGTCCCGTTGGTACACGTACTTTGCTAGGGCCCTTGACCCTTGAGGACCTATAACCATAAAATTCTTCTCTGCATTGTTTAGCAGTGTGGCTGACTGGGTTCACTACAGCCCAAAGGACTCACAAGTGGGAGGAGGTGGTAAATCCCTCCACCGGTGTAATATGCAGCAGGTTATAAAATCCTCAAACCCTTACTCCCTGGCTTGAGGACACGGTTCAGGGAGTAGGGGGTCCCCGAAACAAATTCCCTGACTAACAAATTAAATGATGGTGTATTCACAAACTCCATGAATGATCGTCAGGTTCGAAGATCACACTGGACCCCTCAGTCACTGCAGAGGGGCTGCCGTCTGCTGGCAGGGATCCTCCTCAAGCAGGAATCAGGCTGAGTCGGTCCCAAGGTTTCCCCTCACCACAAAGGGGTGCAGGGCTCAAGGTGTAGGTTATATAAGTACCCTAACATCCAGCTGTAGCCTCCTAGCCCAGCCTCCAGTCACACACTCCGCAGGCCATTTCCCTGGACTAGCAGCCAGAGCAGAGCTGACCAGGTAGTGACTGGTCTCCCCTAGGGAGTTGGAGGGTGAACCCAGCCTAGCTGGGGAAATTTCCCAGTAAACGCTACCAACTGGGACTCATCAGTGGGGAAGGAAAAACCCAGCTGAGGGATCTGCTGTCAGGTTCCTAGAGGCCTGTTCTCAGGGGGAACCCTGAATGCAGGCCTGGGACTCACTAGCTCCCCACACACCCAGTCCTGCCCTTCCCTGGCTGGCTCCATTTTTTTAACACTGATTAAAAATAGTTTACCAACCAAAGCTAAGAAAATGCACTTCAAGCTACCATTGCCTCATGGGAATGGAAGTTCAGTAAAGATTCCTACACAATCCTAAGATTCTGAACTATTGAGATGAAGGGTGTGTCGGGGAGATCTTGGCAGATTAGCAAAATATGTGGACCACTGGCGATAATGGGAATATTAATTATCATACTCATTGCCAAAAGCAGCTAAATCAGTAGGTCTTAATAGGCCTCTACAATGGCCTTAGGATAACTAAGCAAGCAGCCAGCAGGAATGGGGGGGGGGGGGAGGGCGGAGGGCCTGACCTTCTGTCTTTCCTGATAAGATCTCTGTCTAAAACACATACCTCCGCAATTTCAAGAGAGAGCTTATCTCTAGCTGCCCATTGGTGTTGACACCAGGGGGCACTACTACCCCTGAAATGGATCTTTACTGACTCCAGGTGGAGCAGATCACTGACATACCAGTGAAAAAGGTCCACAGCAATTATTTTCAATACCCAGCAGTTTATTGAGAAGGAATTACACAAGTGGTAAACGGTTATATTAAGCACATAACTCCTATGTTAGACTTCAAGAGCAATACATTAAGAGCTATGCATTCCCCTTAAGGAGCTTCTCTTTCACAAATGCACACAAACAGACCCTGCGCTAGCTTCACACAGTTCCTGCTTGGCAAGCAGAGAAGATGGTTACCAATTTTACAGACAGCTTCTTCTCTCCTGGTCTGTTCTTCTCAGCCCTCTGGTCTGTCTCAAATTCCCCCGAGGCAAGGCCTCGGTTGCCTTGAGATTCTTCTGGTTCACAGTCCTACTCAAGCCCATGGAGGAGAGTTTTGGCTGCTCCCATCTAGCAGCATTAAGGAATCTCGACAGTAATTTAATTTGCTTGATTTTTATATTCTTTTTCCTCAAAGGAGTCATGGCTTAAAAGCATGCACAGTAGGTGTGTGGTTACTAATTTTTACCTAATTAGTATTTTCAGGAAGGGCAGGAGGGATGATACCTAACAAAGATCACCCCACGTCTACTCACTCATCAATCATTCACTCTGGCTCTCTGTGTGACTGTTCCTGCTGTAAGGTTATTATAACGATGTTGACTTGTGCTCCATGCTGGAACTTTATATATGTGATTTTTTTTTTTGCATGGGCCAATATTTGCTAACCAATAGGTTCAATTTCGATTGTACACGCAGACTTTGCCAGTTCTTTATTAAATTTGCTTCTGCTCCCAGGTTCCTTTGCAGCCATTCAGTCATGTTTAAGTCGTGGCAATTATGCTCTCACCATTCATTCAGTATAGCCACACCAATTTGGCATCATCTCAAAAGTTGGGATGTGTTTGTCAGAGCCCTCAAGACGTGGACTCTGCAAAAAAAAAAATCTGTTTAATGGTTTGAGGAGATCTCTTGCTTAAACTTTGAAATTGTTTGCTTAACAAGTTTTTTTTATTGACATGTTATTGTTAGAGTAACCCAAATAAATAAGGAAAGAAAGTATGGTGATTTTTCAGGAACACTTCATGGATACATCATAGGGTCCCCAAAGGCAACTGAAAGACCGGCCAATTGGATGGCTGTTGCTGTATTACTTGAAGACCTCTCCAGACTTCAGTAATTATTGATTTTTGGAGTGTTTTACTAACCAGTTGCAAATGTGTGTAAATGCTTCAGACTAAATAAAGTAAAAGGGCTGTTGTAGTGTACTGTTTGGCCAATCATCTATCAGTCAGACAGACGTGGCTCCATTGATTTATTTCTTGCCACTGCCTCACCAAGAGTAATAGTTACCAAGAGCTTTGGGTTTTTAGAACCATGGTAACAGGGAGGCCATCATCCTTTTAGTAGTGAGTAAGAGTTATGCACCCTCTCAAGCTCCTCCTGGTGTTCCCCTCTTATTATCAACAGTACCTGGCTTGGTTTGAGTTTAGGACGGTTGACTTTCAACTGGGAACTGCAACCCTGGATCTGACCAGAGCTCCATCTAGTCTGGGATCCTCTCCCTGACAGAGGCTAATACAAAAAATCTCAAATATCTAATTATGGTCTTTCTCGACTAGCCAATGAATCTGGGGTAAGGGTGTTAGGCACCCAACTCTTGTTGAAAATCAGTGGAACCTACGCACCTAACTCCTTCAGGTTCCTTTGAAAATCCCTGCCTGGGAAAACTAGGAGGAATGGAGTTGAGAAACAGCTTCCTGGCAGATACTGCAGCCCCAGATATCTTACAGTCTCAACATCTGAGTTTTCTTAGTTTTAGAAATATGCGTAAATGTACGCAGAGAGCAATCGAGTGGGAACATTTTCTGCATCATTCAGACATTTATAGAGTTCTCCTCCTTCTGTGCTCCATTTGTCTACACAGCAAAAAAAGACCTATGGCAGTGAGTCTCAGAGCCTGGGTCAACTGACTTGAACTCATGCTGCAGGGCTAAAAATAGTAGCGCAGACAAACTGACTTGGATTGGAGGCCAAGGTCAGAGACCCTCCTTCCTTGCTGGGTTTCAGAGACTGGGCTCCAGCCTGAGTCCGAATGTCTATACTGTTATTTTTAGCCCAAGTCAGCGGATCTGGGCTCTGAGACTTGCTGCTGTGGGCTATTTTTTTTTTCTGTTATAGATGTACCAATGGATTCCAAAGCCAGAAGGGACCATTGGGATCATCTAGTCTGACCTCCTGTATAATACAGTCCACAGAACTGCCCCCAAATAATTCACCTTCCCTATGGTTCTGTTACCCTCCCTCACTGTGTCACAGCTCCAGTTTTGACTGTAACACCTTTGGGGCAAGGGAAAAGTCTTTTTGTGTTTCATGTGGCATGCTGGGCCTTCTTTTAGTTAACAGCATATAACAACGTTCATAAGAATCCTAAAAAGCTGGCACAGTCCCTTAAGAGTTTGTTAAGGCAATTAGAGCTACAGGAAAAAAAATGTAAATGAATGAGTGAATCCATTTAAATAAATAATAAATGCAATGATAACATGATTAATGAACTAGTCCTTTATAACTCCATAAAATCACCATGTCATTCCAATTTTCTGCCCAAGTGTCAACGAACAGGTGGGGTATTACAATCCCTTTCGTTTCCATGAGGGAGGGAATGGCTCACAGTCCCACACTGTGAGGCTCTGGATTCGGTACATGCACCACCACTATGTGATGAGCCAGGGCATTGTCCCAGCCAGCCAATCAGAGGGCTCAGAAATTACCCCTCATTTGAATGCCGGCAATTATATAAGGGTGCCACTGAGGGGAGGCTCATGGCATTCGCAGATGGTGAGGGGAGGAAGTGAAACGGGGAGCAGAACAGCACAATGGTGGCTACTCAGAGAGGGAAGAAAAGAGGTCAGAGGAAAAGGAAGCCCCAGCGAAGGAAGGCCACGTGGAGGAAGCCACAGATAAAGCAGAAGAAGCTGCTACTCAAGGGAGGGAAGAAGGTGAGGCACAAGCCTGCAGTGAGGCAGGTGAGGCGAGGCCGGGGGCTGAAGCGCCCATATGATTTGTACGTGTCTAAGATGCTAAAGCAGCTGCATCAGGACAAGGTGCCTATGTCAGCCAAGGCCAAGGGAGCGATGATTTCCTATGTGAGGAAGGTCTACAACAAGGTGTCCTCGGCAGCAGAGTGCCACAGGAAGAACAGCGGCTGCTGCACCATCGGCTCGAAAGAGCTACAATCTGCCCTGAGGCGTGTGATGCCAAAGAAAGTGGCCAAGCATTTGGCCACTTCCATCAACAGCAATTCTCCATAGGGAAATGCACCCTTCCCTGCCCCCCATAGGCTGGTATAAGAGAAGAGAATAATACAGGGAGAAGGGAGAGGTACTAACTCCAGCCTGAGAGAGACCTCAAAGCCCATCTGATTAAAAATCTGACAATGCCTTAAAGATGCCTAGCAATCCTGCACTCTGATCCACACAGGGAGATCAACCTTCAATTTTTCCTACAAGAAACTCAGTTACAGAATATACCGAATGAGTGAAAATGAATTTCCATCGCTAATCAGAAGAGGCCACCCTACTGCTGCCTTGAGTGAGTGAGAGACGCAGACCTCTATTGAGACTACCACTTCTGGACTAGATTGAGACCTATTTTCACTGGAAAGCAGATGCCCTTGTGCTTCAGACTTGATCAGTGACAAAGATTTGGGCAGAAAACACCATTACGCTGATGATGAAATGAGCAAGAGACTTTTCATCATAGTAGGTCCTGAACCATAAAGACTCAGAAGAGAGATTTGCCATCATGAGGAAGGAAAGGATTGCATTGGGGATTTTCCTAAGAGGAAAAGTGGTATCTTGTGATTATAATAAAGCAGGATTTTAAGCAGCACTTTTTTATTGCAATGTGTATTGGGGAATAATGAGGAGGGTGAGTTGCGCTTCAGAATATAATGTGAAGTATTGTGAGCATAGGCGCCAACTCCATGGGTGCTCTGGGGCTGGAGCACACATGGAAAAAAATAGTGGGTGATCAGCACACACTGGTGGGCCCTGCCAATCAGCTCATCCCCCTCCCTACCAGCACCTCCTGCCTGCTGATGATCAGATACTCGGTGGTGGGCAGGAGGTGCTGGAGAGGAGGGGAAGAAGTGGGGGCAGGAAGAGGTGGAGTGAGGGTGGTGCACACTCGGGGGAGGGGGTGGAATAGGGTGGGAAGAGGTGGGGCAGGGTGGGGGCGGTACTTTGGGGAAGGAGTTGAGCGGCGGTCAAGAACTCCTTGGAAAATCAGAAAGTCCGTGCCTGTTATTGGGAGTTCTTACTGTATTGAATAGAGGAGATTTCATGAATCCCTTTCAGTCACTTTTTCTGATCCATATCACAGATTGAAAGTAAATATCCAGTCCAGGATGGTAAAAAGGCCACCGCTGGGAACTGAGATAAATAATTTTTTTATGAGATTTTAAACCATTCAGGGCTAGTCTGCACTACTGTGCTACACTGGTGCTGCTGCATCGCTGTACTGCATTTGGTCAAGATGCATTATGCCAACAGGAGAGCGCTTTCCCTTTCGCATAATTACTTCACCTCAATGACAGGTGGAAGCGATGTTGGCCGGAGAGCATCTCCCGCTAACATAGCGTGGTGTGGACAGCACTTTAAGTCAATGTTACTTGCATTGCTCGGGGGTGGCTTTTTCTCACCCCTGAATGACGTAAGTTACATCGACTTAAGCGGTAGTGTAGATAAGCCCTAAGATGAAGAACGGACATATACCCTCTATAGAGGGAACACTCACAACACTCTCCAGCACCTTAACAACATAAAAACGGCCATACTGAGTCAGACCAAAGGTCCATCTAGCTCAGTATTCTGTCTTCTGACAGTGGCCAATGCCAGGTGCCCCAGAGGGAATGAACGGACCAGATAATCATCAAGTGATCCATCCCCTGTTGCCCATTCCCAGCTTCTGGCAATCAGAGGCTAGAGACACCTGACATCCTGGCTCTTAGCCATTGATGGACCTATCCTCCATGAATTTATCTAGTTCTTTTTTGAACCCTGTTATAGCCTTGGCCTCCACAGTATCCTCTGGCAAAGAGTTCCACAGGGTGACTGTGCATTGTGTGAAGAAATACTTCCTTTTGTTTATTTTAAACCTGTGCCCAATAATTTCATTGGGTGACCCCTAGTTCTTGTGTTATGAGAAAGAGTAAATAACACTTCCTTATTTATTTTATGCACACCTGTCATGATTTTATAATATTTTATGTATAGTTGTGTCTTCTGAAGGATAGGTAGAGCTACATGGCATCTGCATATTGCTGGCACTTGAGTCCATATGGCCTGACCAGTTCATCTACTGATTGCATATAGATATTGACTAAGACTGGAAAACTGATCTTGTGGGAGTCCACAAGTGAGGGATCTAGTTTCCAATAACTACTCATTGAATATGTCCCTCCAGGAAGGACATAAGCCATTTTAGCTCATTCTGCCATAGCCCTGCCCCCTCTCTGCTGTGGGACAGCAGTGGTCCCAGCAGCCATCATCCA
Organism: Gopherus evgoodei; assembly: GCF_007399415.2. Lineage (NCBI taxonomy): Eukaryota > Metazoa > Chordata > Testudines > Testudinidae > Gopherus > Gopherus evgoodei. Next base: position 2,381,133 of record NW_022060005.1, on the reverse strand, counting down.
CATGGTTAACAGTGGCGAGTGTGGCAGAGAGGTCCAGGAAGATGAGAATGGGTATGTGCCCTCTATCCACTGACAGCAAAACATCATCATCCAGCAGTGCCACTAAAGTTGTCCAGTGTTCAAGGTAAGTTTTGAGCAACCATCTGCAAGATGAACAGCTGCCCAGCATGGTTAATAGAAGCCAGCATTTGGATGGTTATTACTGATGGGAAATGATAATATCTCTCTTTCTAAGAGCAATTTTTCTGACACTACTATCTCTCCAACTTTGCTACCAAATGCAGTGCTCCCCACCATCTGTAGTCTTACTGAGTTCTGTGGAGAACTCATGGTTATAAGTACTTCTCTTGGTTGTAAGTGTTTGAAGAACAGGGTTCTAAGAGAATCAGACATAATTCAAACAGACACAAGCATTTCAGTATGTTATAATGGGAATTCTTCATCACACTTGAAGCTGTTTTTTCATGAAGGTTCAGAAAGTGACTTGTCTTTATTTTAGAGAGGGAGAGTTTTTGAGATTAGCACTTGTTCTATGTTTATTTGTGTTTAGGGAGAGCTAAAAGGGAATATTTTATGTCACAAATAAATAGATTTGCAAGGCCTAAAATGCAGCACAGTTCCTCAGGGTTTTGTTAAGGCCGTGGATGCCAAAAAATAAAATAAAATATGTGCCAAATTCTTCCCTTAGTTATTCTGGATTTAAACCTTCAAAAACTCCAAAGATTTCAGCTAAATTACTCTGAATTGACACTAAAGTAAGAGAGAATACCTTAGCCCATCAAAAACAATGATGTTATTGTTAATAATAATGAATAACATTTAAACTGAAATATTTATTGCAAAAAATACTACTAAGTAATTGATAACATAATAAAAATACTAATAAAATAATGCAATATAGTAAAATAAAATAAAACAGCATTATTAACATGGAAATAATATAATATCATTAATCTCCTTAAATTTGTAAAGAGCAATTGAAGTCTGTTATAATTCTTTAAATTCAACCTATCAACCTAATTGGCTAAAATAGCCAGGCAGTAAGCAAGGAGATTTGCAATCCATTTGTAATGCAATGCTAAACTGTATTATATGTTCAGCCATTAGGTGGAATGGTGTGTAAAATACCTTATTTAAACTAACCTCAGCCATACCTAGCAGAGCATTAAACGATGTGTAACTTTAGCACCCTCGTGGCCAAGATGGAGTCTGCTCTGCATGCAGCTCTGGCCAAGAGAAGGTGCGCGCAGGACTGCAGCAGGAAAAAACCCTTCCACCCCAGGGGCACCTGTTCCAAACCCCACAGAGTGAACACACCCACCCACAGAAAAGTACAATGGATATAAGAAAGGGAAATATTTATTTACAGAGGGATGAGAGGAAAAAAACAATGGAAAATATAGGGGGAGCAGTAAAACAGGGCTGCATTCAAACCAAGGCCCCAAAGGCCCAGTGGTACCACAGTCTGAAAGCGCAGACAATGAGCAACGTGTCTGCACACAGAGTTCAGGAGTCCTGAGCAAAGTTCCAGTCCACTGGTGAGTCTTGGGTGCTCCTGGTCCTCTTCGGTGCCAGTGAACTTTCCCCCAACAAACCCCTCCGGTGCCCTCTTCTGCCACTCTCTGCAAAGCCACACAGAGCGACCACCTCCCCACTTAACTATCTAGCAACCTCCCTCCTTGTTCCCAGTGCAGATTCACAAGCCACAGTACTCACAGCCCCATGCAGCTCTGGGCAGCTGTGATACTGGGTCCAGATATGGTCTGTCCTTCTGGGGCGATTTCCCCCTGGCACAGTGCTTCTCCTGGCTCCTGTCCTGGGGTGTCCTCGATCAGCCGCCCTGTCCTTCCCAGGCTTCAGGCAGGTTCTCTCCTGTTTCCTTTGCAAGGGCTTGCGTGCTGCTGCCTCTCTCTCCCAGCTCCAGAGCCAGCCCCTGGAGTTTCCCTCCTTTTTTCTCACTCTCCCCTTCCCCCCTAGGAAAAAGATTTAAAGGGGCCATGCTTTCTAAACCCCAAAGGGGTTACAGATATTATGATGAACACATCTGGTGTGTATAAGCAAGTTCTGAAGCCAGTCCAAATCTGGTACTGAAGAACATGCCATGGTGTCAGAAGTAGACTAAGAACAGAAACAGAAGGAAAACAGGAGCAAGGGTTGCAGACAGAAGGTTGTAGGATCTCATCAACATGCCACTCTTCAATGCCCCAGATAATTTCAGCTTTGACAAACCTTCACAATGGACAGACTGGAAACACTATTTTGCAAGATTTGGCATTGCTATCAAGCTGCACAAAGAAACTGGAGATATACAGGTGTTACAAGAACAAATGGATATACACTGGACACTAGGAAGTTTAGACTTGAAATTAGACGAAGGTTTCTAACCATCAGAGGAGTGAAGTTCTGGAACAGCCTTCCAAGGGGAGTAGTGGGGGCAAAAGACATATCTGGCTTCAAGACTAAGCTTGATAAGTTTATGGAGGGGATGATATGATGGGATAGCCTAATTTTGGCAATTAATTGATCTTTGATTATTAGCAGGTAAATAGGCCCAATGGTCTGTGATGGGATGTTAGATGGGGTGGGATCTGAGTTACTACAGAGAATTCTTTCCTGGGTGCTGGCTGGTGAGTCTTGCCCACATGCTCAGGGTTTAACTGATAGCCATATTTGGGATCGGGAAGGAATTTTCCTCCAGGGAAGATTGGCAGAGGCCCTGGAGGTTTTTTGCCTTCCTCTGCAGAGTGGAGCACGGGTCACTTGTTGGAGGAGTCTCTGCAGCTTGAGGTCTTCACGATTTGAGGACTTCAATAACTCTGACATAGGTTAGGGGTTTGTTACAGGAGTGTGTGTGTGAGATTCTGTGGCCTGCATTGTGCAGAAGGTCAGACTAGATGATCATAATGGTCCCTTCTGACCTTGAAGTCTATGAGTCTATGAGTCATCTTTAATTTATACTATAAGGAAGCAAGCAGAGCATATCTTTAATTCCTTTGACTTTACTGAAGACAGTCACAAAGATGACTATGAAAGCTTTCTGGCTATGTTTAATATATACATACCTTATACCGTCAAGAAATGTGTTTTATGAAAAAGCATGTTTTCAGCAGAGAATTCAAAAACCAGGGGGAAATGTTTTATAAGAACTCAGCATGCATTGGCTGAAAACTGTGATTTTGAAACTGCAAAACATGAACATATCAGAGACAGTCTGCTTATTGGGTTAACAGCAGCTACAGCTAAAGAGAGATTTAACCCTACCCAGAGCTACACAGAGAGCAAAGCAGTCAGAATTAGTCAAACAATAGAACAAAAGGCAGGAGCAACTTGAAAAACCAGAAACTAGAAGCTATAACAGACACTTGATTGTAAAAAGTCATTATCATAAAACCCCTTAGGCAAGGAGAGAGAGCTCACAGGCTAAGAGGGACAAATTCCAGCTGATGTGCACAAGGTGTAGGAAAATCATATCACAAGAGATGATGCGTATCCAGCCAGAAGCACATGGTGTAATAAATGTGAAACAAAAAGGACAATATGCAGCTGTTTGCCACACCAATGTTGTCAGGGAGTTGACTCATATTACAGACAATCAAAAGCCATTGTTTCTGGGATCTATCAATGTTGATGACATAGAGCCTGTCCTGCGAGTGAAACTGAATATTCATGGCAGGACTATTAACTATAAAATTGACTCAGAAGCTGATGTTACAGTCATCTCAGAAGGGACTTACAATCACTTTCAACCCCTCCCAGAACAGAAGTCACCTGACACAGCTCTGACTAGCCTTGGAACTATTCTGAATAGTGTAACCCTTCTGCCCATCAGAGTTGGCAGCAACAAGGGTAGGGTTCAGTATCTAAGGGGTCCATTTCAATAACATAATGCAAAACTGTCTCGAGCCCCCACCCAGTGATCTGGGACAATTACATACCACCCCCCAGGGCTCCTCTAAGAGGCAATGCTTCCCCTCTCTCAAGCACAGAGTCTGAGTGTAGCAAAAGCCTTTTAATAAAGGAGGGAAACAACGTGACATTCTATTAGGGAAACGCCACAAACAGGATTCATAACACAAACCATGAGCAAAAGGCCCACCCCCAAGTAAGTCTGGCAATGTTCTTTTCCCCTCAGGGTCTTAAGTCCTGCAACCCAACAGTCACCTCACTCACAGTTTTTGTCCTTGGTCAGTGCAGCCCCCAGAGTTCAGAAGTTAATCTGCAGAGTTTACGTCCCATCCTGGGTGGAAGTGGGTGGAGGTATGGGGGCATCTTACGTTCTCCACTGCTCCGGTCAACAGCTGATTACCACACCTCTCCATGGGATTCTGCTGCAGTCTTCACCGCCAGCTGTACCTCTCCACCAGCCATCTTGCTAGCCACTCCTCTCCACTAGCCACTCACCAATATGTCTACAGCCTCACCCGAGCAATTTTAGTTTTTAGTAACTTCAGCTGTTTATTGAGTTTAGCTGTTAGTAGGGGAGCCTAAGTGCTGATGCACTCAGAATCACTAGTCCAAAGTAGGTCTAATGTTTAGACCTAGAGATCAGTGATTTCAGCTCTGCCACATATAACAAGATTCCTAAGGGAGTCAAAATTAGTTCTATTACTACGTTGTGGAGAAAGGCAGAATCAAAACAGTGTTTAAGACTCTCAGAGGGGACCCTACACTGCCAGGTACACATATATATCCCCAACTTCTCTTAGTTCAATAGGCTTTGGAACCCATGTCCCTTGTCTAGCGAGTGCTACTCAGTTGAGGGCGAGTCCCTCCATCATATAATGCAAAGTACAGTTCTACTGTCCTCTATTCACATAACCAGGATAATAACACTTTATTATTCCTGCCCCAATAATAGAGACTGGGGATCCCACAGCAGCCAAAGTGACCATTTGGGCAAGCAGTCTCATGCTAGGTGAGGTAGGTGTGCCCCATGCAAACAAAATCAGCCCCTGAAGTACTTTTCCACAGCTCACTACTAGATGTCAGGGTAGAGCTCATTTTGACTCTGCTTAGATCAGCATGGGCCAGTTCACCACAGAAACAACCTAAAAAGACAAAGGCTATGCATTCAGAGCAGTCAAAGAAACACAGACCAACAACTTCAGCTGCAGCGTGGCAGCCGTGATAGGCACAGTGGGAAAGGTGGAAGAACATGATGGAGGATTTGATGATACTAGACTTTTGAAAGGAGATTCAGTACAAATCAGCTTAGGAGGAGATTTATACTGAACTCTTACATGACTTATGAGGAGAGACTGAGGGAACTGGGATTATTTGGTCTGCAGAAGAGAAGCGTGAGGGGGAATTTGATAGCTGCTTTCAACTACCTGAAACGGGGTTCCAAAGAAGATGGAGATAGGCTGTTCTCAGTGGTAGTAGATGACAGAACAAGAAGCAGTGGTCTCAAGTTGCAGTGGGGAAGGTCTAGGTTGGCTATTAGAAAATACTATTTCACTAGGAGGGTGGTGAAGCACTGGAATGGGTTACCTAGGGAGGTGCTGGAATCTCCATCCTTAGAGGTTTTTAAGGCCCGGCTTGACAAAGCCCTGGCTGGGATGATTTAGTTGGTGTTGATCCTGTTTGAGCAGAGGATGGGACTAGATGACCTCCTGAGGTCTCTTCCAACCCTAATATTCTATGATTCTAGGATTCTAAGAGACAATGGTGAACCATACAGTGTACAAACACCTTTACAGATTTATGTGAAATCAGAAGACATCATTACCTGGTTGTAGTGGACTATTTTGCCTGGTATATAGAAATAATGAACTTGAAAGACATAAAATGAAATTGAAGTGCACTTTTGCTCAATTCACTATTCCAGAACAACTAGTGACAGACAGTGGACCACAATTCACTGCAGCAGAATTTAAGTCATTCTGAATAAAATATGATTTTGATTACTACACTTTTACACATTACCCACAAGTGAATAGAGAGGCTGAGAGTGCTGTACAGACATCAAAGAAAATCCTACAGCAGGAAGATCCATTCCTTGCTCTTCTGAGTTACAGATTGATATGAAATAGTGGTCGCAGAATATAGTTCAACAGAACTCTTGATAGGAAGAAAACTCAGAACTACTGTTCCAACTTTGGAAAATAACCTGTCTTCAAATTGGCCAGACATGAAAAGAGTAGCCAAAATGGAGAAAGAGGTTAAAAGAGCTTCTAAACACTTTTACAATAGATGGCACTCAGTTAGAGAACTGCCGAGTCTAGAACCTGGTCACCATGTTCACTACAATTTGGATGGGGAAAAAGGATGGACAACTCCAGCTGTCATAAAGAAAAAGAATTCATCACCCAGATCATATCATAGAATCATAGAATATTAGGGTTGGAAGAGACCTCAGGAAGTCATCTAGTCCAATCTCCTCCAGATGTGGCCTCACCAGTGCAGAATAGAGGGGAATAATCACTTCCTTCGATCTGCTGGCAATGCTCCTACTAATACAGCCCAATATGCCGTTGGCCTTCTTGGCAACAAGGGCACACTGCTCACTCATATCCAGCTTCTTATCCACTGTAATCCCCAGGTCCTTTTCTGCAGAACTGCTGCTTAGCTAGTCAGTCCCCAGCTTGTAGCAGTGCATGGGATTCTTCCTTCCTAAGTGCAGAACTCTATACTTGTCCTTGTTGAACTTCATCAGATTTCTTTTGGACCAATTTTCCAATTTGTCTAGGTCACTCTGGACCCTATCCCTACCCTCCAGCATATCTACCTCTCCCCCCAATTTAGTGTCATCTGCGAACTCGCTGACGGTGCAGTCTATCCCATCATCCAGATCATTAACAGAGGGCTTGTCTACATCAGAAAGTTGCAGCGCTGGTGAGGGAGTTACAGCGCTGCAACTTTGAAGGTGTACACATCTGCAGGGCATCACCAGCGCTGCAACTCCCTGTTTGCAGCGCTGGCCGTACTCCCGTTTTGTCTCGGGTGTAGAGGATCCAGCGCTGGTGATCCAGCGCTGGTAATCCAATGTAGACACTTACCAGCGCTTTTCTTGACCTCCGTGGAAGGAGGAAGCCTCTGGTAATCAAGCGGGTCTCCTTTCCCGGTTTGCTCTCTCGTTCCCGGAACGCCGAGCAAGCAGGTCTCCTTCCCTGCGGTTTGCTGGGTGGCTCCGGGAACGCGAGAGCAAACCGCGGCGAAGCGGGTCTCCTTTCCCGGTTTGCTCTCTCGTTCCCGGAACGCCGAGCAAGCAGGTCTCCTGCCCTGCGGTTTGCTGGGTGGCTCCGGGAACGCGAGAGCAAACCGCGGCGAAGCGGGTCTCCTTTCCCGGTTTGCTCTCTCGTTCCCGGAACGCCGAGCAAGCAGGTCTCCTTCCCTGCGGTTTGCTGGGTGGCTCCGGGAACGCGAGAGCAAACCGCGGCGAAGCGGGTCTCCTTTCCCGGTTTGCTCTCTCGTTCCCGGAACGCCGAGCAAGCAGGTCTCCTTCCCTGCGGTTTGCTGGGTGGCTCCGGGAACGCGAGAGCAAACCGCGGCGAAGCGGGTCTCCTTTCCCGGTTTGCTCTCGCGTTCCCGGAACCCCCCTTGAAGCCGCCCAACAGCGCTGCAGTGTGGCCACATCTAACACCACTTGCAGCGCTGGTTGCTGTAAGTGTGGCCACTCTGCAGCGCTGGCCCTATACAGCTGTACTAATACAGCTGTAACAACCAGCGCTGCAAAATTTTAGATGTAGACATGGCCGAAGATATTGAACAAAACTGGCCCCAGGACTGACTCTGGGACACTTCGCTTAATACTGGCTGCCAACTAGACATAGACCCATTGATCACTACCCATTGAGCCCGACAATCTAGCCAGCTTTCTATCCTTCTTATAGTCTATCCACCTTGTATGTGATCCAGGCCTACAGTGGAGAGTTCAACAGAAACCATCAACCTGTACTGTGTTCCCACTGAAAGAACAATCAACAGAGCAAATGCTACAGATGGTAGATGCAGAACAAGAGACGACTCAAGGATTCCAAACAGAGCACAGCCAGCTGCTGCAACTAATGGGCAACCAGATGACCAGATGTTTGGTTCAGGTAATGAGAAAACCAGTACAAGCCAAAGACACTTAACAGACTGATCTGTACTGAACTTCAAAGACAGTGTGACAGTGTAAATACTGTAAATGGTAGGAATGTAGAACTTAAGGGGACGGGAGATGTAATGGAATACTAAACTCTGTTGTACTGGTCAGTCACTGGAAGGCGCTGTGTGTATCATACGTTACTTTCCTCAACCAGGGGTATGTGTACCCTGAGGGTACTCAGAGGTCTTCCAGGGGGTACATGAACTCATCTAAATATTTGCCTAGTTTTACAACAGGCTACATAAAAAGCACTAGTGTTAATACAAACGAAAATTTCATGCAGACAATGACTTGTTTATACCACTGTACATACTATGCATTGAAATGTAAGTATAATATTTGTATTCCAATTGATTTTTTTTATAATGATATGGTAAAAAAGAGAAAGGAAGCAATTTTTAAGTAATAACGTGCGGTGACACTTTTGTGTTTCTAGTTCTGATTTTGTAAGCAAGTACTTTTTAAGTGAGGTGAAACTTGGGTTCACACAAGACAAATCAGACTCCTGAAAGGGATATAGTAGTCTGGAAAGGTTGAGAGCACTGACTTAAGCTAACCTCAGCCACACTTGGCAGAGCATTACAGGATCTGATGATGAACATATCTGGTGTGTATAAACAAGCTCTGTAGCCAGCCTATATCTGGTACAGGAGCATGACATCCCTCATTTACATAAGGGACCAAATAGGTCATAGTCACACACACTATCACAATGGGGCCCAAGCTGCACTGGTCACAATCAGTTGCCTCTAGTGGCAGCCCAGGTACCCAATCAGCTGGCACAGTGGGAACTCCTCATTTGCATGCAAGCTCCTTTGTCTGATCAGATCTGGGAGGAGGCCAGTGGCATTTGCAGGTGGAGAAGAGCTGAGCAGAGTGGACCATGGCAGCTGCCCAAGGAGGGAAGAGGAGACAGCCTTTGAGGAGACAGAAGGCCCAGCAAGATGAACCACGGGCCACCCCCAAGCAGGGGAAGCATCAGCCCCAGGCGGGGCATCAGATGAGGCAGAAGCCAGTGGCAAAGCAGCTGAAGAGCTGCCTGGGGAAGAAGGGCCTGGGGAAGAATGGTGTCCCCGCCCGCTACGCCTCTAAGATGCTGCAGCAAATGAGGAAGGTGCGCATGTCAGCCAAGGCCAAGGGGCTGATGAAATCCTTCATGGCCGATCTCTACAGCCAGGTATCCACCGAGGCCGAGCACCTGAGGAAGCAGAAACGGCTCCCCGCCTTGGGCTCCTCAGAGGTGCGAGCTGCCCTGCAGCAGGTGATGCCAAGGGAAGTGGCCAAGCACTCAGCCACCCCCGTCTGCAACGAGTCCGCATAGAGAAACGTCCCTCCCTTCTCCCTTGGGGCAAGCCTGGCTGGAGGGAGAGAAAGAACAAGAGGGGAGAAGGGAGAGAAACAAACACCAGCCTGAGAGACACCAACACTTGCCTGATTAGAAAGAGGACATTGCTTAAAAGATGATGCGAGAATTTTCCTTAGGTGCCAACTTCACAATATTTTATGCAAAAGACTGAGCTATTGGAGAGACCGCATCACTGAGAGACACTTTCCATTGCTACAAACCGGAAACTATCCTGCTGAAGCCTGAAATAACCGAGAAACTCTGCTTTGTAAAACAGAACTTTGTCAGATCTCCACACAGAGTGAGAGATAGTCCAAGATGCAACCCTTGTGTTGCATCCAGAAGCGCTGAACAAGATCCTTGTCAAGAAGAGCCTAACATCTCTGTACTGGACCAATGAAACAGACTGCTCTTCCTTGGGAAGAAGAGGTCTCCATACTGAGGACTGAATGAGCCAGAGACTCCATCATGGTGAAACAGAAAGTAGAGACAAAATATAGAGATTTGCCCTCACTCGAAATGAGAGGATGGTATGTGATGTGTCTTATCCTAAAGCAAATAAAACCATCATCTTGCCATTGTAATAAACCAGGACTTTTAAAAGCAGTTTTTGTTCTCTTGTATTTCCTTTCTCTCGAAGAATGATGCTGGGGTGGATTGTACTTGAGAATTTAACCTAAAACTTCAGTAAAATTGTAACTTTCTGCTGTGCTGAATTAAAAAAAGCAGGAGGGTTTTATGTAACTTCTTTGATCCTATTTGCTTATTGCAAATAGCCACCCAAAGATGGTAAGAGTGGCCACTTAAGGCAGCCTTTGGGGGATTGGGGAGCAGTTAAAGTTCTAATAAGATCTCAAGTTTGAAAGCCATTCAGATCAAGTGCTGCCATACACCTCCATAAAAAGAGAAGTCACAGCCCTCTCCAGTTCCTTCAGATTTATTCCTCTTCCCACCAGCATTACCTTGGCCTTGGCTTGACTGAGCTAAAGATAGGCAGGACCTCTGATGAGAAACTTCTCTGCTAGCTATTGAGGCTATATTTTCACTGCTAAAACAACTGTGTTTTTTCAGCTAAATAGGTAAATTGGGTTAGGTATCTCCCTGTAGATTCAAAGTGGAGATAAAGCATGGGTAGTTTTTACCTCAGAGTAGCTAGTCGAGATCAGTATTAGATTCCCCGTCCTTTTAGCTCAATTAGCTACATTGAGATAAAAACTACAGTACTTTGTCTCAACTGGGATTTGTACAGGAAGATCACTAATTTGAGTTAGTTACGTCACTGCAAAAATGAAACCCGACTTTAGCAGTGAAACTATAACCTGAGAAAGCAAGGAGAAGGCAGAATTTGGGTTTGACAAAAAGACAAAGTAAACTTGAGTATCGTGAACATACTGAGAGTTCTCACCAAAATCATCTCAGAACTGTTGCTCCCCAGCACGAGTACCAATCATCTTCACATATACATTAAAACTAAATGGGTTTTACGATTAACTCATGGACAGGATAGGTTAACTACAACCCCATGGGACCTTCCAGAAAGTAAAGAATGTAGCCCTGGGAAAAACAATTCCATTTTATTCTGCCAAGACCCATAGATGAGCCATAGCACCTCATGTTCAATCCTATTAGAGGCTGATGAAAGATCAAATGAATTATCACACGGACAGCTGGCCTGTGTGCTTCCCCAGAAAGAGACGATGAACTAAAGAGCTCTGTGCAGGTCTTAGGCCATTCCTCAGTGTAAATCCAGACCTGTTAGGATCTCAAAAATTGGAAGAATCTGGGTGCGGCTGAAGTTAGCTGACTGCAACCTTCCAAAATGGAAGGTTTGAGACAGGACGAAAACAGAGCAAAATGTGAATGGGTTGGTGTGGCACCATCAGCAACAGCCTAAGCTGACTGTTAGGCAAGCTGTCCTCACAGGGGACTTATCATCCATATTTCACCAGTAGTAACTCCAACACTGGTTTTCACTAGCCATGAAAGGTGGTCATTCATAAGAACATAGGAATGGCTATACTGGGTCAGACCAAAGGTCCATCCAGGGCCGGTGCAAGGACGTTTTGCACCCTAGGTGAAACTTCCACCTTGCACCACACCCCCCAGCTAGCCTCCCCCCCGTGGCAACTAACCCAGCCCCCAACCTGGGGAGCCTGCCACCACCCCCTCCCGCAGCAGCTAACCCCCCCTGCCCGGCAGCTAACCCCGCCTGGGGAGCTGTATATATATTTGGATTATTTGCAGGCATTCTTTTGGAAAAGGGCCCATTTTTCCTTCAGAATGGCTGCAAAGAAACCAAGAATTCTCTCTCTTTAACATGGTCCTTTTTAACATTTTCACAAAGTTTAACTGCTTAATTCTCTCCAGCCTCTGTAGAGTTAACTTTTCACTCTCTTTCCTTAAATCACTTATCTCCCAAAATTACACCTTTATCACCTCAGATTTCACTATTTTAAGTATTGTTCCAGGGGTTCATGCCTGCACTTACTGCTTTTCTTACTCCTGACACTATGCCCTTACGGCTTCCAACCTGTTTTTCAGTTTCTTTATCTGTTGCTTGCCTGCTTGTCTGGGCCCGATCCTGCTTTTTTTTTCAAATGAACCGTTTGTGAATGATATTGAGGTCATTTCACAACTTTGAAAGAAATGTTTAAGGAAAAGGACCAGGAAGGGTGGGGGCCAGCCAGAAAGCCCACCCTCCTTTGCTGAATTGGTAGTGGAACACTAAAGAATCAGTTTTTGAGGCAGACAACAAAGGGGAACAGAACAAGGGGCTTTATGTCCTTTTTACAATGAGATGGGAGTATGAAGGGGGTTGGGATCGATCCAGGGTTTGGAGAACGGGGCAAAGGGGAGCGCTCGAACTGGTGGCGGGAGAGGAGGCTTTTAATAAAGCTTTTAACTTATTATTTGAATATTTGAGAGAGGCGAGTTTTGATTTTGTCCACCTACGATTTGCCTCTTCCCACCACTGCATGAAACAATTAACCTCTCTTTTAGCCAATTTAGTTTTAGGTTGGCCGAGTTTGTCCTTTAAGACGTCCACTCGGTCTTTTTTCCAAGATTTTAACAGTGGCCACTGAGTTTTGGGATTCCCCTGAGTTAGCCTAGACCATTTTTCCAGAAATTTACAGGAGTCCGGATCCTTTTTATAGGAGTCCAAACCCATCCTAAAATACATAAAATGAGCTGGCGTTCATTTAGGGAACTGTCCCGACTTAGACGTCTGGTTACCCATACAGGAGGACTTCACAGACCAATCACACAAGAAGGAAATTCGGGTTCGTCAGAGTGATGCCTGGTGCAATATACAAAAGGATTCCACAGGCTACTTCCTCAGTCGCCCTTGCTTTCACACCAAGGGTTTTACCCAAAGTGCGGTGCGGCTGCGATTCTGCAGATTCCACTCACTCAGACCACAGGGACAGGAACTCCTTGGTCGGCCGATCCCCGGACGGAGACGGCACCCAGACTCAGACACTCCACAGGAAGGATGGATAGACACAGAGACAGGATAGTCCTCAGTCCGGACAAAACACAGAAATAATTACCTGACCAGCTTCCTGATGTCAGACCACGGGATCCCTACCAGAACAGAGTGGGAACCAACAGGTTCGATGGCGTAGACTTCACTGTGGTCGTGCATCTTTCCGCTCTGGTGGAGGACCGCTCGGGCCAAATGCCCAGGTGCCGGCAGCCACGGTCGTCCTACAAAAACGGTCAGGAATCACACAGCCCCAGTGAAGACGGTTGCCATCTTGGTGGGATCTCCAAATTGTCAAAGTTAGACTCAGGACTCACAGAGTCAGACCACTCTGTTTTATTAGCACAGCGCTCTGCTAATAACACCTAGATAATGTGAGCACCATGCAAGACACAGACTATCTTATTTATACAGATAAAAGGGTGAGAACTTAACAAGATAACAAAGGAAACAGAATCTGATAAATTTACCTGGGCTAGGCATGCATATCTTATTTCCTTACTAACTATTACCGATCTTCTGTCCAATGTTTCGCCATTAGCACCATTGTTAATGCCTAATGTTTCTTTTCCTGGCACCTGTATTTCAACATTTCTTATTTCTACTTAAAGGTACATACAACATTTCTTTAATCCATTCTTATTTTTACAATATAATTCATTCTACTTTCACCCCCCCCACCCTGTCCCGATTTTTCACACTTGCTGTCTGGTCACCCTAGGGTGTGCACATGTGTGGGTCCCAGCTGCTCCCTGCCCCCCTCATTGAAGCAGGTGTGCAGGGTTACTGCCCTAGGGACTGCAGGGCACCAGTGGACATGGGGCTGGCTGGAGGCAGGGCAGGGGCTGACTGGAGGTAGAATCTGGCTGCAGGCAGGGCAAGGGGTGCGGTGCTGGCTGGAGACAGGAGGATATGGAGTGGGGTGGGGTAGGCTGGCTGGCTTCAGGCAGGGCCATAGAAGGGTGCGGCATGGGTTGGTAGGGCTGGAGACAGAGAAGTGTGGGACTGGCTGGCTTCAGGCAGGGGGGTGCGGCAGGGGTTGGCTGGAGACAGGGCAGGGGGTGCAGGGTTGATGCGGGAAGGGCAGGGGGTGCAGCAGGGGCTGCGGGCGGGGTGTGCAGCTGGCTGGAGACAGGGCAAAGGGTGCAAGGCTGGCTGGAGATGGGGCTGGTGTGGGCAGGGCAGGGGGTGCAGGGCTGGTGCGGGAAGGGCAGGGGATACGGCAGGGGCTGGCTGGAGATGGGCTGGCTGCACGCAGGGGCTGGTGCAGGCAGAGCAGGGGGTATGAGGCTGGTGCGGGCAGGGGGGTACAGCAGGGGCTGGCTGTGGTCAGGAGATGAGAGTACAGAGGGTACAGCCTATCCTGTACGGTAAGTGTCCCCTTCTCCTCCCTGCCCCACCAGGGTAGCAGCAGCAGCCCGGGGCTTGGGGGCTATTTAAAGGGCCCGGGGCTCCCCTGCTTCCACTGCCCCAGCCCTTTGAATAGCGGCGGGATCCCTGGGGAAGCGGCAGGGCTCCCGCGGCTATTTAAAGGACCGCGGCGGCAGATGCAGCTGGAGCCCCCTGCTACCTCAAGGCTGTGGGGGCTATTTAAAGGGCCCAGAGTTCCCATGCTTCTACTGCCCCAGCCCTTTAAACAGCCACAGGAGCCCTGGGGAAGTGGTGGGGCTCCAGCAGCTATTTAAAGGGCCAGGGCGGTAGAAGCAAGGGGAGCCCTGGACTTTTTAAATAGCCCCCAGAGCCCTGCAGCCCTACCCCAGGGCTCCAGCAGTGGGGCTGTGGTGGCAATTTAAAGGGCTGAGGCTCCAGTCCCTGCTGGGAGCCCCAGGCCCTTTAAATTGCCTCCTGAGGAAGCTGGGCCATCCCGGTGCAGTGCATCAGCGGGGCTTGGGCGCGGGGCCCTGCTATGTGTGGGACCCGATTCAGGGGAATTGGTTGAATTGGCCTAAAGCCGTCCCTGAGTGCCCCTGAAAATCAGCTCACGTGCTGCCTTTGGGCACTCTCTCACTGTGACAATCTGAGGCCTTGTTTGTAAGGTAAAGCCTTTGGCTAAGCAGTGGGAGCAGCCAATAATTGGGAAGCATATGGTCACATCCTCACATTCCAAACTAGCCATATTGAAATAAGGCAATCTGGGACTGTTAGAAAGGTGATCCGCTCTATCACTTCCAGAGAAAGGGAAGAGCCTAGAAGATGTAAAAAGAAATGTAGTTTGATAGTTTTCTGTTTGGTAATAACTCACTTATCAATAGACACAGCTGGGAAACCCTTATGTCTTTATAGATATAATTGTGAAATCCTCACTTCTGTATTGTTTTGTCATTATAGTTCCCACTTTGCTATTGTTTATTTGCCTGGTCTCTGTCTGGTTCCATGATTGTTTCTGACTGCTGGATAATTAGTTTTGCTGGGTGTAAACTAATTAAGGTGGTGGGATATGATTGGTTAGCTAATCATGTTGCAATATGTTAGGATTAGTTAGGTAAATTTCAGGAGAATGATTGATTAAGGGATAGCTAAGAATATTATTATATAAATTAGGAGCAAACAGGAAGTAAGTTGGAATTCGGAAATAAGGAAAAAGGAACTTGGATTTAAGCTTGCTGGAAGTTCACCCCAATAAACATCGAATTGTTTGCACCTTCAGACTTCGGGTATTGTTGCTCTCTGTTCATGTGAGAAGGACCAAGGAATTGGGAGAGTGAAGGAATAAGCTCTCTAACATAGACTTCTATCATAACTCCCCTATTCATGTTTCAGACAGCTGAAGAAAGCTTACCCTGAACATATGAAACATCCCTCTGTGGGAAGGAAGCAGAACGAAAAAAACCCACCCTCCGACTCTGCAGAATGGATGGAATGCTGCCCCGTAGCATGTGCTGCCCCAGGCATGTGCTTGCTCCACTGGTGCCTGGAGTCGGCCCTGTATGTGAATAATTGTTGATGCCCGCCACACTCTTCTGAAAACATGAATGTGCTACTGGCCACAAAAAGGTTGGGGACCACTGCCCTACAGAATGATGAGCCTGCCACACCCTTGGCTAACAGACATGCATTTTTTTCACTCATGCATTTAGTTCCAGATGTCCCAGGTTTGATTCATGCTGCTGATGCTTAGGTGTGGGTCAGCATTATACTTGCTTCAGCTCTTATTATCCATGACTTCAATGGGGAGCTGGTTCAGGCCATAATGTGCTGAGTGTTTTGATGATGTATAGTATATTATAGGCTCCTGGATCTCATTGTGTACCTGGCCCTTCTGCTTTCACTCTCTGTGTGGATCAAGCCTTTTACCCCATGGACTGGAAGTTTCTCTTTATACATAGATTCCTTCATTTATTAAGGGCCCATTTTTAGCTTCCAGCTAAGATCAGTTCCTACTGAAGTTCAGAAACAGTGCTCATTGAAGAAAGTGCTACAGTAAATGTTTGAACAAATGGGCACTAATAGAGCTTGATGCAGTTAAAATTGACACATTTCCAAAAAAACAATGAAACCAAAACCCCCAAAAACCTGCTGCTCTTCTCTTTGGCAGAAAGGTGGGGAACATACTTGTCTTTAATCTGGAGCCATTCTAGGGTTGAGCAGTTATCTACTCATCAAATTATTGCTTTAACATGTGCACAGATAACTAGTGAGAGCTCTGATGGGAACATTTTAAATCTGACAAATTCTTTTACAATCATTTTCCTTATGAACCTCATTCCCACCCTGTTTTGTTAACTCAATGGTTGAGTCACATCTAAAGAATTACTTGTAAGATCTCTGGAGCATGGAAAGATGTTTGATATGACTTCTTTGAAATGCCAGACTCTCTTTAATAAAATTATAACTTAATAATAATAACAACATAATAAAATAATAATAATAAATTAATAATACAGGCTAAAATTTTGAAAGCAGCCTAAAAGATTTATCAGTTCATTTCTCATTTAGCTTAGTGGGAATTGGGCATCCACAGATATCCAAAAAACTCAGCCCAAAATATTAAAAAGAGAGCCCAGTACATTAGGGATTATATTGCTAAGTGGAAGTCAAGGAGAGAAAAAGCCAACAGAAATAGTAATAACTACAGTTAATAATGCTAAAACAAAATCACCATAAAAATAAATATGAATATTATTAGATTCATATTATTAATTATATCAACATTAAAAAGTGATCATTAGCACCCAGCTAAGGGACAGTCTGACGCCAATATAGCCCATCAAATTGCCATATAAACTTTATTATACTATTTATCCCTCCATTGGCCAGTTAGCAGGCAGGATGTAACCATTAATTCAGGGCAGTCCTATGGCCTGAGTTATACAGGAGGTCAGACTCGAAGATCACTATAGTTCCTTCTCGCTTTATCATCTATGAATCCCCTTCATTTCTGTGTGTGTGTGTGGTCGGGGGGGAGGGTTAGTGACCCATGGTTGCCCATTATGAGGCATGTGGATCTGTACCGATATCATCACATTGTGACTAGCTGGGCATTGTTCCGACCAGCCAATCAATGGGCTCAGAGCCGGCCCTTCATTTGAATGCATGCCACTATATATGAGTACAGCAGGGTGAAGGCCAGCGGCATTTGCTGGCAAAGGGACTGAGCTGAGCTGAGTGAAAGCAAAGCAGAGCAATGGCTGCTTCCCAGAGAGGGAGGAAGAAGGCTGAGACTTGGAGGAGACAAAAGCACTATGGGAGGAAGTCCCAGGCCAAACGGAAGAAGTCCCAGGACAAGCAAAGAAGGCAAGCAAGTCGGACACCAGCAAGGAAGTGTGGGAAGAGCAGGCCTGGAAAGAAGCGCTCTCCCACCCCATATGACTCCAAGATGCTGAGACAGTTGCAGCGGAGCAATGGGCAAATGTCAAGCCAGGCCAAAGGGCTGATGATCTCCTTCATGAACAACATGTACAGAAAGGTGTCCTCAGAGGCCAACCGCTTGAGGAAGCAGAGCCATAACCCCACCATTGGCTCCTCCCAGATGCAAGCCGCCCTGCAGGAGGTGATGCCAACGAAACAGGCTAGGCAGCCGGCCACCTCTTTCTCAAAGAGGTCTCGGTAGAGAAATAATCCCTCCCCTTCTCCCCCTGAAGTGCATCCTGGCTGGGACAAGAGAAAAACAGGGAGAAGGGAGAGGAGAAAACACCAGCCTGAGACACTACCACTTGCCTGCTAAAGACCTGACATTGCCTTAAAGATGCCAAGAAAAATCTACACTCTACGCATTATTGAGGGAACAACCATATGAGAGACTGAATCAATGAAAGACATTTTCCAGGCTTGAGAATGAGTGACCATTCTATTGCGGTCTGATTCAATGAGATCACCGTGGCAGGGATGCGGGGGGTCGGGGTGAGGAGAAGGAGTCATCATCCCTTAACTGAGTCAGTGTGAAAGAATTTCGGCCATTGGAAAGAAGAGACCCTAGAAAGAGATTAGAAAGATCTGGCATCAGTTTGAACCAAAAGGACTGTATGTAAGGTGTTTTCCTAAGGGAAATGAAATAGTCATCTTGGCATTATAATAAAACAGGATTTTAGCAGCGTTTTTCAGTGTGATGTGCTTCCTTTATCTTAGCGATTAATGATGGTGGGAGTGGATTGTATGTCAGAAAACTTAAGAGTAAGAGTTGTGTGGGTTTTTGCTTTATTGAGAAAAGGGGTGGAATTTTGCAAACCTCTTCCAGGCCTCTTTTGTTGTCAGAGATTATCCCATCTAAAGTGTTCCACCAGTGTCAATGAGGAATTGAGAGTTATTGAGAGTCTAAAACACTTCAGGTTTAAAATCCCTCACAGGGTGGGAATAGCCATTCCATTGAGAGATTCTCTTTAGATTTCCCATATTTAGCCTAATTCTTACCAATATCACCTACATCTGTCTGGAGCTCAAGCTAGCTGGCTTTTCCTTTATGATGCTGTATATATGAGGACCACATCCTCAGCCAGTGTAAACTGGTATAGCTCCATGAACTTCAGTGAAGTGACAGTGATTTGCAGCAGCTGGTCCTGCGAGAACAAGAGGCGGGAGCATCTGAGTTCGACGAGCTGGGTATCTTTAGCGTCCTGATGATTTGTCCAGTGCAAAACATCTCCCAGTTTCCACTATCGTAATCTAAAAGGGAGGTCAGACAGGATGGATCCATCCATCAGGAGCCCATGAGGATAGTGAGTCAGTGACCTCCCAGAGATTAAAGAACAGAGCCACTAATATCAACAGTTCCCTCTGCCCTGTCAGGTACCACAGAGCAGTCCTAACACCTCCTGGTCAATCATACCAAAGGCTGCCAAAAAAAATGAGGGAAGTGTTAATGGACAGTTGATCTTTGTGCATCACCAGAAGGAAATTATCGGCCAAATAGATCAGATCCTAGGCCAATCCTAGGTATAAAGCCACACTCTTTGGCATCCTAGTAACTGGAAGAATTTAGGTGTAGCTAAAATTAGTTCTCTGCAGCCTTCTCAACAACCGTGTTTGTAAAGGGATTGTCAGAGAGTGACACTGGCCCTTTAAGAGATAGCAGGGCCAGGCTATTTGTGACTCATAAGCTGCCTCCCACCTGGGCTTAAGAGAGAGTACCTGGACCCTAGAGGGGGATAGACCTAATGAATGTGGGTTGCCTTACAGCATGGACATAGACAGCCAGGAAAAGGACAGATGAGAGCTTCCAGAGACCAGGGAGCTGTGGAAGGGCCTGGAAGGAAGTATAGTTAGTTCCGGGGAGAAGGCTGAAGGTAGGAGAGCGGCTGATGGATTTGCTGGCTGGCTGCCCCAGGTCTGCTGGAAAAGGCCGAAGGCCAGAGGACAGCAGAGGGTGTTGCCTGCTCACATCTAAGCTGGTGATCCAAAGCTGAGGGCCAGGGAGAGCTGAAGGCAAGGGAGCCATGGAGCAGAATAGGAATGAAGAGGAATAAATCTGAAGGAACTGGAAAGGGTTGTGACTTCTCTTTCTGTGAAGGTGTATGGCAACCCTTGATCTGAGTGGCTTTAAATCTAGGGATCTTATTAGAACCTTTACTGCTCCTCAACCCCCCAAAGGCGGCTTTAAATGGCTACTCTTGCCATCTTTGCATGGCTATTGTTTTTAAACAGCAATAAGCAAACAGGACTGAAGAAGTTACATAGAACCCTCCTCCTTTTATTCAGCACAGCAGAAAGTTACAATTTTACTGAAGTTTTATGTTAAATTTTCAATTACAATCCACCCCAGCATCAGTCTTTAAGACAAAGGAAATACGTGAGACCAAAAACTGCTGTTAAAAATCCTGTTTTATTGTAATGGAAAGATGATGTTTTAATTTGCTTGAAGATAATGCACATCACATACCATCCTCTCATATTGAGTGAAGACAAATCTTTCTATTGTGTCTTTCTTCTTTCTGTTTCACCATGATGGAGTCTCTGGCTCATTCAGTCCTCGGTATGGAGATCTCTTCTTCCCAAGGAAGAGCCGTCTGTTTCATTGGTCCAGCACAGAGACGTTAGGCTCTTTTTGTCTAGGATCTTGTTCAGCGCTTTCAGATGCAGCAAAAGGGTTGCCTCTTGGACTGTCTCTCGCTCAGTGTGGAGATCTGACAAAGTTCTGTTTTACAAAGCAGAGTTTCTCGGTTATTTCAGGCTTCAGCAGGATGGTTTCTGGTTTGCAGCAATAGAAAATGTCTCTCAGTGATGTGGTCTCTCCTGTAGCTCAGTCTCTTGCATAAAATATTGTGAGGTTGGCACCTAAGGAAAATTCTCGCATCATCTTTTAAGCAATGTCCTCTTTCTAATCAGGCAAGTGTTGGTGTCTCTCAGGCTGGTGTTTGTTTCTCTCCCTTCTCCCCTCTTGTTCTTTCTCTCTCCCCAGCCAGGCTTGCCCCCAGGGAGAAGGGAGGGAAGTTTCTCTATGCGGACTCGTTGCAGACGGGGGTGGCTGAGTGCTTGGCCACTTCCCTTGGCATCACCTGCTGCAGGGCAGCTCGCACCTCTGAGGAGCCCAAGGCAAGGAGCCGTTTCTGCTTCCTCAGGTGCTCGGCCTCGGTGGATACCTGGCTGTAGAGATCGGCCATGAAGGATTTCATCAGCCCCTTGGCCTTGGCCGACATGCGCACCTTCCTCATTTGCTGCAGCATCTTAGAGGCGTAGCGGGTGGGGACACCGTTCTTCCCCAGGCCCTTCTTCCCCTGGCAGCTCTTCAGCTGCTTCGCCACTGGCTTCTGCCTCATCTGATGCCCTGCCTGGGGCTGGCGCTTCCGCTGCTTGGGGGCGGCCCGTGGCTTATCTTGCTGGGCCTTCTGTCTCCTCAAAGGCTGTCTCCTCTTCCCTCCTTGGGCAGCTGCCATGGCTCCACTCTGCTCAGCTCTTCTCCACCTGCAAATGCCACTGGCCTCCTCCCAGATCTGACCAATCAAAGGAGCTTGCACACAAATGAGGAGTTCCCACTGTGCCAGCTGATTGGGTGACTGGGCTGCCACTCTGGGCTACTGAATTGTGACCAGGGCAGCATGGGCTTCATGGCAACATCCTTTGTGATCTCAACCAGTTCCCTCCCTTATGTAAATGAAGGGATCGTAAAATCTGGCAACTTGTTGGCTGTGGGCTGTGTGCTTTGGCCAATCAGTTTGATATATGAATTTATAGATTTATGATAGCCCCAAGGAGAGTGTCGAAAGAAATGTGTGGAAATGAGTGATATCGTAGTATTCTAATTTTAATACAATTTTATTTTTATTTCTTTTTATGTTATTATATTCATTTGGTTTTATTACCAGTGGAACTGGTAGTGACACCTCTCTTTATTTTGCCTGATATTATAAAATATGCTTGTGCCCTTTCCTTTAAGGAGCTGTCATACCGCCACTGTTTGCATCCAGTCTTTGCAATTCTGTCAAGGTTATGCCCCAAGGCTAGAGAGTTTCCTCTTCTTCATTACAGGGAACTCTCTTCAGCTATTGCGGAGATTAAAATGACCATTTCCCCTCTGTTGCTTGCCTTCCTCATGGAAATTTTGGCAGCCAGCCAGAATAATAACCCGACATACAAGCATTCCTAGGCTGGAATTCCTACATGCTGTACCAGGAACACCTGGGAGCAGCTGCAATAGGGTAGGTGGGGAGAGAAGAAAAGACCTAAACATAAGAACAACCATAATGGGTGAGACCAATGGGCTATCTAACCAAGTATTCTGTGGCCGGAGCCAGTTGCTTCAGAGGGAGTGAACAGAGCAGGGCAATTACTGAGTGATCCATCCCCTGTCGTCCAGGCCGAGCTTCTGGCAGTCACAGGTTTAGGGACACTCAGAGCATGGGGTTGTGTCCCTGACAATCTTGGCTAGTAGCCATTGATGGACCTGTCCTCCATCAACTTATCTAATTCTTTTTTGAACTCAGTTACAGTTTTGGCCTTCACAAAATCCCATGACATTGATTTCCACAGTTTGGCGCGGCATTGTGTGAAGTACTTCCTCTTGTTTATTTTAAACCTGCTGCCTATTAATTTCATCGAGTCACTTTCTCTGTAGCTTTGATTATTTCAGATCTCTATCATATCCCTTCTTACGTCTCTCTTTTCTAAAAAGAACAGTCCCAGTCTTTTTAATCTCTCCTTGTATGGGAGATGTTCCTTACCCATACTAATTTTTGTTGCCTTTCTCTGTAACGTCCAATTCTAAAATACCTTTTTGAGGTGGGGCCTTCACATCTTCCACAGAGCTCTCTGCAGACAGAAGAGCTCCTCTCCTCTCTCTACTTTGCAAGCCTGCTATTGCTGTGGTAAAAGCAGGGAAAGATCCGAGGAAAACACTACGTTGGCTGGGAATTAAACCCAGACCAACTGCTTGGAATGCAGCCATACTAACTGTGACACTACCATTTCTGCCTTGCTGGGGGTCCTCAAGAGCCAAAGATGTGCACCACCTAATGTCACACACCATATGCTGTACACCAAAGCAACGCCCTGGCACCACCATATTTACCATGGTGATATAGTTATGAAATGTTTTGTACAAAATATGCCTTGTGAGGTATCATTCTAAAAACCTGGATGTGCTGAACATTAATGTCCTGTGGGATTGGATGGGCTGTCATTGTATGTGAAGTTATGAAGTTTTGCTGTGTGTGTTACTGAAATATGTTGTGAAGTTGGAAACACCCCCAACCAGCCTTTCAGGTACAATAATGGAGAAACCAGACAGTGTTGATGGCCCATTTAAGGGAATCCACACTACTAAGGACTATCACGGGATCAGTATACAATGAAGACTTCTCAGAGGGAGCAGGTAGACAATGGAGACTGCTTGACTCACCTTACAAGTGTTGCAGACACAGCAGTGCCAGAGGCAAGCAACAGTGGTTCGTTGCCTAGAGTGCTTAAGCGCCAATAAACACACCAGGGTGGAGAAGCAAACAACCAAATTTATTTGAGCTCAAATAAGGTGCCAGGGAGAAATAACAATCTCAGATCCTGCACATCTAAAACAAGCAGTTTCTTCCTTTTATATCCCAGTTGTTTACTACAAAACTTTCTTGCTGACTAGCTGATCTTTCACTCCCCTGTACTTTCCCATCCAGCTGCAGTATCCTTTTTCAGTCAATCTTTTGACTTCCCCCTCTCTGCTGCTGAGACATGTATTATCTTAAAACGACCTTGAACATGCTCTAGCCTAGCTTCAATGTGTTACAGCAGAGAACTGGCTATTACAATCAAAAGCTAACTGCTAATACTACATTTTTGCAGTTATTAGTACATTAGGTTACACTAGGTTACACAAAGTGTTTAACATGGAGGAACACTGGTTCCTTGAGGCCTACAGCAGAAGGGCTTCATTGACACTTGTGGTCTATCACCTTTCTGAGTTACCTAGGGTTATGCCAGAATGACACCAACAACTCCCTCCTTTGAGAATACTCAACAAACTTTTGGCTGAGTGTTCTCACATTTAAAGGATAACGTGATTAAGCTCTAGAGTGCTTTACAGCAAGCAAGCAAGAGAAGAGTAACGATACACAACACACCAGTGAGCAGGAGGTGAACAATACCTTCCCTTAGTTTTTCCAGGTAGAGCAACCAGCCCCAGGGGGAATCAGAAATAGTTGGTTTACTTTCCTGGGCCTTCCACTGTTCAAAAGCCTGTTTGGCTGACAGGATGTGCTTGTTAATATCCTGTGCGCTTTCTGGGACATAAATACAGTATTCATCCCCTATAAGGGCGCACACCCCGCCCTGGGAAGCCACACTTCCACCCAGGAAGTGTCCACATATGTCTCCATGATCACAGATCAGATGGTATTCCTGATGCGTCTGTAAGGGCAGTGGGCCAAGTCTGATACTCAAGATTACTCCGAATGGCCATCAGCTGGTCATTCAGGAAATCCCGAATTCCTAAACATACTAGATCCCACTGCAATGCCTTCCCAGCCTCAGTTATATTCAATACCATCTTTTCTTCGTGTAGTACTATAATACACCTGTTATTTAACTATTCTCAGGTACTGTCAAAAGGCATTCCCATTAAGAGCATACATTATTAGTCATTGGAATGGTTTCAATATGGGTAAAATTTTTAGTAGCAGAACAAACTTTTGGGTACTTGTTATTTAAAATCCAATTAGAGAGAGCTATATATGCTGAGGGATTTATCCAAAACACAGGGCGCAGCCTGTAGAATAAACCCCAAAATCCATTCAATACCACATTCCCAAACATGGGTCCCACAAATGTCCTCCCACCAGTGTATAATTCTTTGTTTCTTCACCAGGGTCAGTTCTTAATGTCCTTTCTAGTGAGGAATTCCTGGACTTTGGCAATTTCAGTGGAGCGAGTGTTCCTTCTTCTTTCCCAAAACAGTCGTGGTACCGCATCCTACAGGGCAGAGGTTACTAGCACATAACCCTGTAATGGTTTTGATTCTTCTAGAAAAATTCAAAGGCACAGTAGATCTGTCAGTGGATAAGGGAGAGGTTACTAGCACGTGACCTTGTACTTTTTCCCTGCTGTCCAAAAGGCACAGTGGAGCTAGAAGGTGAAATAAGCTAATCATCAGTAGGAGAATTCTCCCGATGTGAAGGGGTCTTTTTGCAGTGAGAATCTTGGGTCCAAGCAGTCAGTCTTTGACATTTTATAGCAATGTTGGTAGTCACCGGGACTTAAGGGCCTTTCCAGCATGGAGCCAAAGCAGTCTTTCGTCGGTGGACCTTTACATCAATCCCGTCTCCTGGTTCCAAGGAGTGGCAGGGCTGCTAGGGTCTTTGGGTAGCGCTTCTTTACCTATGAGAAAAGAAACTTACACATTTCATTAGTGCCTGGCAGTGTTTTTCAGATCTCATAGCTGTGTGGGCAAATTCAGGCCCTCCTTTTCCTGGTTGTTAGCCAAGTCTTAACTGTGAGCAGTGTCCTTGAATGGAGTCAGTGTCTTATCTATAGCCTGAGCTTGCTAGCTAATTCTGTTTTTCCAGTTAACTCATTCTGTTCTTTGTTCTTTTTCCTTTCTTGTCTTCTTTTAACCTGCAAAGGAAACTTCCACTTTTTACTTATACACCTTTTTCCCAACAATGAAGACATAAACATTGTCATAGACATTCCAGTCTTCTGGAGATTCCAGAAGACTGGAAGGGGGCAAATATAGTGCCCATCTATAAAAAGAGAAATAAAAACAACCCAGGAAACTACAGACCAGTTAGTTTAACTTCTGTGCCAGGGAAGATAATGGAGCAGGTAATCAAAGAAATCATCTGCAAACACTTGGAAGGTGGTAATGTGATAGGGAATAGCCAGCATGGATTTGTAAAGAACAAATCATGTCAAACTAATCTGATAGCGTTCTTTGATAGGATAACGAGCCTTGTGGATAAGGGAGAAGCGGTGGATGTGATATACCTAGACTTTAGTAAGGCATTTGATACAGTTTCGCATGATATTCTTATAGATAAGCTAGGAAAGTACAATTTAAATGGGGCTACTATAAGGTGGGTGCATAACTGGCTGGATAACCGTACTCAGAGAGTAGTTGTTAATGGCTCCCAATCCTGCTGGAAAGGTATAACAAGTGGGGTTCCGCAGGGGTCTGTTTTGGGACCGGTTCTGTTCAATATCTTCATCAACGATTTAGATGTTGGCATAGAAAGTACGCTTATTAAGTTTGCGGATGATACCAAACTGGGAGGGATTGCAACTGCTCTGGAGGACAGGGTCAAAATTCAAAATGATCTGGACAAATTGGAGAAATGGTCTGAGGTAAACAGGATGAGGTTCAATAAAGATAAATGCAAAGTGCTCCACTTAGGAAGGAACAATCAGTTTCACACATACAGAATGGGAAGAGACTGTCTAGGAAGGAGTATGGCAGAAAGAGATCTAGGGGTCATAGTGGACCACAAGCTTAATATGAGTAAACAGTGTGATACTGTTGCAAAAAAAGCAAACATGATTCTGGGATGCATTAACAGGTGTGTTGTAAACAAGACACGAGAAGTCATTCTTCCGCTTTACTCTGCGCTAGTTAGGCCTCAACTGGAGTATTGTGTCCAGTTCTGGGCACCGCATTTCAAGAAAGATGTGGAGAAATTGGAGAGGGTCCAGAGAAGAGCAACAAGAATGATTAAAGGTCTTGAGAACATGACCTATGAAGGAAGGCTGAAGGAATTGGGTTTGTTTAGTTTGGAAAAGAGAAGACTGAGAGGGGACCTGATAGCAGTTTTCAGGTATCTAAAAGGGTGTCATCAGGAGGAGGGAGAAAACTTGTTCACCTTAGCCTCCAATGATAGAACAAGAAGCAATGGGCTTAAACTGCAGCAAGGGAGATTTAGGTTGGACATTAGGAAAAAGTTCCTAACTGTCAGGGTAGTTAAACACTGGAATAGATTGCCTAGGGAAGTTGTGGAATCTCCATCTCTGGAGATATTTAAGAGTAGGTTAGATAAATGTCTATCAGGGATGGTCTAGACAGTATTTGGTCCTGCCATGAGGGCAGGGGACTGGACTCGATGACCTCTCGAGGTCCCTTCCAGTCCTAGAGTCTATGAGTCTATTATACAGTACATTAGTCTTATTATTTAATATATGCCACACACACCCTTTTACTAAAATAACCTTATTACAGAGCTTTGGAGCAACAAGCCAGGACAAGCACACCCACTTTGAGTAGTTCATTAAATTTAACCTCTAGTCCAATAGCTTTCCACCATCCCCAGCCCCCTGGCTAGAAATTTGAGGTAGCCAGAAAGATCCCATATACAATATGGGGAGTGGGTTAACTTTTCATGTCCTTGCTTTCAAAGACTGTTGGTATGCAAATTTTAACAACAATTTTTGCAATTAACAGTTTGACCAATGAAGTTTCTTTTCCTTGAGGAAATGCATTAGATTTTAGTATATTACATTCTTCTGATTTACCCAAACACTTTGTATTCCAAATTGAACAAAACAAGTCTCTGCATTTTAATTTAACCTTTTTGTTTGATTTTAAACTAGACTATTTTATAAAAATATTAAACACAAAAATTCCGGCCACAAGACAAACACCACAAGACAGAACATAGAACACAAAACATAATTTCTATTGTGCCAGTAAATGCATGGTATGTTGAATGCTGTTCAGCTGGCATCAGTTTTCTCTGATTATCTGAAAGACAAAAAACAAGAGGTCTACCCACCCTTGCTGGGCAGACAATCATCACTTGAAATACACAAATACCCTTGTTGACTTCAGGCAAAAACAGAGGAATTACCCCATATTTTCTTGTATTTTTTTCATAAGCAGCCCAGGTTTTCAGTTACATAACACTGTATACATTCTTCAGCTAATTTAACTAAATTGTTCATAGCCAAACCAAATGATTGCAATCCAATAATTTCTTTGCCTGAATTTATTTACAAACATTTCACAGACACCAAAAAACTTTTTTCTTTAGCATTTTTACAAAGTTCAACTGCTGTTTTCTCCAGCAACTACAGAGTTAACTTCTCACTCTCCCTTAAATCACTTGCTTGTCTCCCAACAGCCACTTTTATCAACTTAAATCACCATTCCAAGTAAGTCCTGGGTATTTGAAATCTCCATGCTTACACTTACTGACTCCTTCCTTCCACTACACCCTTAAAGTTTTCCAACCTGTTTTCCAATCTCTCTGTCTGTTGCCTGCCTGCCTGGGCCCGATCCTGCTTTTCTTGCTGAACCGTCCCTTCCATGGGCACCAACTTGTTCCACTACCAGTTTAGCTAGGAGGGTGGGCTTCTCAACTAGCTCCCACCCTTCCTGGTCTCTTCCCTTAAACATTCTTACTCACAAGACTACCCAAGTCCTCCTTCACGAGGCTTGTCACCTGGACAAAAACACATGGCCCATTGGGCAAAGGCCAGTTACTTAACATATAATTTAAAGGACTATTCTTAGAGGGTTTACCCAGAGACTCATTCATCTGTTTGAAACTTAAACAGAAAAGAGAATTACACAGAGCGCAGAGGGAATTACAGTCTAAGCCAGACTTTCCCACTTCTATACACTGACCGCTACAAGGGACGGGACAGAAGGATCTCAATTCAACCTCATAGCTTTCTCGCACACATGGCTTCCACTCGGAGGAATTACGAACGAGAGGTTCAGTTCTGCCCACACTCCTAACGTCCAAATGAACAGAGCAGAAAAACAACAGTAACCGGTTAAACAGAACAGAACCAAAACCAGACAGTGTTTCCTTATCCTATTAGGGCTCACTTTTACTTATGCAATTCTCAACATATAACACCAACAGTACCAAGCAAAGCAAACATAAAATAACAAGGGTAAAACAAATAGATGGTGTAAGTTCTGCAGGGCTCCCCCCTTCTTAATTGCTCACCAAACTGTGACAAATTTCTGTTACCAATCTATCCCTCGTGTCAGGTGATCAGGCTGACACTACAGGATCGTTGGGGGAAGATAAAGAAAACACACCATATAACTGAATTTTAAAGCTTCATTAATAAAATAATAAAACAACAGAGAGTGTTGGGAATGCTCCCTCATCACTCAGGAAAACATTAATGCCCCAAGCCCCTTTCATACCCACACACGTACGTCCAGACTGGCCACTTCTGTGTATAATGTTCAGAGGAGGGAGAGAAGTGGACAGGAGATTATCCTGTATACAGCTTGTCCAGAATTTCCAACATGCTTTTGCTCTTGGGAGGGCTGTTCTCTTACACCCTGGAATCTCCTGCGGCATCTCTTTCAGAGATTCCAGTCCAGGTCGGCTGCCTGTGGCTTCTTTGGTGTCACCAAGCCACACCGACTCCAGGGTCACAAAGGCACACTAACTGGACAGTTAAGCTTTGCAAATGTAATCTCAGTTCTGTAACTTGTATTGCCTTTGGTTCGCCTCTGTCTATATTTTTTTTCACAGCCAGCTGGGGCTGAAAGCAGCCCCTCCCTGCACCAAGCACAGTCCGTGCCGATTCTTGACCCTGAATGCAGAGCAACCCCCACCCTTCCATCCCTGGGCCAAGATGATTTTTAAATTAACCCATTCCTTTCCTCAATAGACAAATTTGCTCACGCTGTGTCAGGGCTTTTTGGTGATTAAACGCTCCTCTTTGATGTATGATCTTATCTAGATTGAAGTACCTTCTAGTGGGCATTGTTTAGATGGATTTTCACGCATGTAAATATTCCAATTCTCTAAATACCTGCAGGTTGTTGAACCATAATGTACGTACATGTAATATGCTGGGGTACTCTTAGGGGGTGAGATGGAATGTTTAGACTGCCTCCCACCCATTTTCCACTTACACACACAGGGAGGGTGCCCTGTCCTCACTAGCGGCTCGTAAACTAAGGATTTTTCCCTACAGGGTACTCACACAGGAGAGGCTAACGAGGATGGCCACGACCCTCCTACACCTCCCTTCAGCAAAGAGCGTCGGCTAGTCTCTGGGAGACGGCGCTGCTTACTCTGATTGCATCCAGTGAGATGATCAGACTGTCAGTAGCCCACACGGAAAGGAAAGGGGAAGGGAAGATGGGTACACACACTCCTAGACCCAGGTAGCTTCCTCACCGGACAATGCCAGGCCAAGTCAGCCCACCATGGGTCGGACCTCCTAAAGATCCACTAGTTACCGGGCTTGCATTAGAGTAGTCCTGGTCACGAGCTTTTGCTTCACAGGGTACTCTGGGCGTCTTCCGGTAACAGTCACTCATACTGGCCCCCTTTTTTTTTTTTTTTCCCCAGAGCTTTTCATACAAACAGTTTCAGAACCTACCTGTTCACTGACAAAACAGGAGTAATTGTACTCTAATTTACTGATCCTTCAGGTGGCCACCTTTCCTGACCCTTTAATTTGTACTGAGGCCAGTCCACTGTACAAAACCTTTGTAACCTAGTTTTGGATAACGGATCCGATCCAAACACCTTCCAATTCTCCAGAATGCATTCTAGGGGGGAGCACCTTGCCTTCCCCACCTTGCTCTGCCCCTGCCCCATGTCGCAGGTAGATGCTGGGCGTCCCCAGATCCTAACAGAGAAAGCCCAGACAACCGGACTGTTCCTACCTTATCCAAGGGACTGGTTCCTCACCGTCGCCCGGGACTGGTTCCACACCGTCGCCCACAACTGCTTCTCCACTATTTGAGCGCGTTGCACCGTTGTGCCCTCTGGGGTCGCTCACACCGCATCTCCGCCGAGGCCCCCGGTGAAGTCACCGGTGTGCACTGGGCGTCGGTCGTCACCGCGATCCGTTGACCTCCAGGAGGGATCCAGGCAAGGCTAATTTTCGCCTCAGCCCACCCAGGGACGCCAAAAACTGTTGCAGACACAGCAGTGCCAGAGGCAAGCAACAGTGGTTCGTTGCCTAGAGTGCTTAAGCGCCAATAAACAAACCAGGGTGGAGAAGCAAACAACCAAATTTATTTGAGCTCAAATAAGGTGCCAGGGAGAAATAACAATCTCAGATCCTGCACACCTAAAACAAGCAGTTTCTTCCTTTTATATCCCAGTTGTTTACTACAAAACTTTCTTGCTGACTAGCTGATCTTTCACTCCCCTGTACTTTCCCATCCAGCTGCAGTATCCTTTTTCAGTCAATCTTTTGACTTCCCCCTCTCTGCTGCTGAGACATGTATTATCTTAAAACGACCTTGAACGTGCTCTAGCCTAGCTTCAATGTGTTACAGCAGAGAACTGGCTATTACAATCAAAAGCTAACTGCTAATACTACATTTTTGCAGTTATTAGTACATTAGGTTACACTAGGTTACACAAAGTGTTTAACATGGAGGAACACTGGTTCCTTGAGGCCTACAGCAGAAGGGCTTCATTGACACTTGTGGTCTATCACCTTTCCGAGTTACCTAGGGTTATGCCAGAGTGACACCAACACAAGCATAGGTGTTTCCAGGTAGCTGCTGAAACTATAAAGGAGGGAAAGTGACATCATTACGTGGCCTGTCTCCCCCCCACAAATCAACCTTTGGAAAATACTTCTGGAGAACGGAGACTGAATGGGGGTGGTTGTCCCAGGCTAGAAAGGAGACTCCCAGATCTTGTATTAAGGAGCTATACCATCAGGATGAGACATTACTTCATTGAAACCCTGTCTAGTGTGCAGAGCTCAGATTGCGATTCTACTTTTATTTCTTAGGTGGCCGGCTTTGATCTGTCCACTTACTACTTATAATCACCTAAAATACATCTTTCTGTAGTTAATTAATCTGTTTTATCATTTACCTAAAACAGTGGCCTTTGTTTTAAGTGCTGGAGAAATCTGCTCAGGAACAAAATCTAGTGCATGTCCTCTTCACATTGAGTGGGGCAGGGCGGACTGGGTAATAAACTTACATTGGTCAGACTTCTGAGCAGGGCAAGATGGTTACAGCTCTAGGGTCCTATGCTGGGGAGTTGGGGAAATTAGCTGGAACTTCTCTAGTGTTGGTTCATGAATGGCTGGCAAAAGCATTCATGTAACGCAGCTGGGTGTGTCCCTGCCTGTGAATGTGTGTGTAAGTGCAGGACATGGAGGAGTTTGTGGCTTGTCAACACATCCCAGTGTGAGAGGGAGCCAGGCTGGTAAGGCAGAGGGCTGAGCCATACACCAGTTCCCTGTTGCACCCAGGGGAATCTATTACAATGCCTCCCTGCACCACCCAGACTTCTACCTACTGGTAACCAGGTGCACCTTTCAGCCCTGGTGTTGGTCTCAATTGGCTGCCTATTGTGTAAAAGGCCACAATGGTAGCCAGGGAACAGCTAAAGTGATGACTCTGGGTGGATTTAAACCCACAACCTTTGAATGAATGTCTGACTGTCTTCAGCAATATCCTACCCAAGGCAGGCTTTTAGAAGGCCAACATGGATTCTATTGTGCCACAGAGCCCTCACTAAGATGGATGAGCTCCTCTTCTCCCTCTACTTTGCAACACTGCAAGTGCTGTGGTAAAAGCAGGAGAAGACCTGAGGAAAAGACTAAGCTGGCTGGGAATTGAAGCCAGACCAAATGAAGGACAAGCAGCTATGCTGACCATACACCAGCAATGCAGCTTTTCTGGCAGTTCTCAAGACACAAGAAGATTCAACTGCAGCAGAAGATGGAGGAGTTTTCAGAGTCAACATCTCAAGTTAGTGGAGAGGCTTAAACTTCGGCCTCTTCAGTGTGAGGACAGAGATTGCCAGACCCCATCTGCCCACTGCTAAGTGCCAGTGGCTCAACCTCCCTAAAGATAGAAGGGGGAGCCCATCTGGGGTGCAAAACAGCACCTGCACAAAGCTTGTACCAGGCCTCAGCCACTGGGAGGGGCTTTGGTTTCCTTTTCCCATTTGTTTCTTAATTCTCTAGGGCTAAAAGCACACTTGCCTGCACTGCTGAGAGGCATGCAGAGGCTTCTCCCTAGTGGTAGCCAGGTACCCTTTTCTGGCCTTGTCTTTGCCCCATTTGGTCACCTTGTAGTGGCAGCCTATTGTGTAAAAGGCACAATGGCTACCAGGTAGCAGTACTCAGGTGGGATTTGAACCCATAGCTTTTGAATGAAAGTTAGAAGCCAGGTTTTTTTAAGCAAGTTAACATGCATTCCATTGGACCACAGAGCCCTTTGCTTAAAAGCATGGTTCCTCTCCTCTCTCTACTTTGCAACACTGCAGTTGCTGTGGTAAAAGAAGGGGAAGAGCTGATGAAAATGCTGTGTTAGCTAGAAACTGATCCCAAACCAGCTGCTTAGAAATCAGCCTTGCTAAGCCTTACACTATCAACACTGCCCGGAGAGCTGTCTTAGCGATCCAAGGAGATGCATTATCTAGAACCTGCCTTCAGCTAATGTGTAGCCAAAATGACACTAGCAGGGTTGAGTTGTCTATGCTGCTGTTTTTTTTCTCTTCCCTCTTGAGACCAGTGACAAGTTCCCCCTCATAGGGGCTCTGGTGGCTGCCTCCAAGAGTTGGGTGCTATCAGCTGCCACCCACTTTGGGCACAGTCTCAGGTGGGAACTTTGACTGGGGCACTATACTGGCACCATCATAAGACAGCTGTCATAGGTTGAGCTCAGAGTGGACAAAACCTTCTGTGGAGCTGAAGGGCTAAAGCTGGCTTCATCTTCCTCTTCACGCTCAATAGAAAAGGGGAAAACAGGTCTGTAGTGCCAAGCAGAGCAGCTCCCTACCTGCCGTCTCCTGAACATCAGCCTTTGAGACAAGACTTTTCCTTTTCTCCCAAGATCTGCAGTCTAGGGGGGCCCTCCAGCAGGATGGGAAAGGGCCCAGCAGCACCTGGTAGAGGGGCTGCAAGCTCAGGCTCCCCATGGGAGGGTGACCATGGCTGGAGAATCCAGGTGTCAGAGGCAGGCATGGCCACTGTGTCAGGAGGAGGGCCCATCCAGCAGAGAAGGCAGGCAGTGCAAGCCTTGTGGGATCCCTGCTACCCTTTGGAGCAGTGAGTCTCAGCCAGAGGTACATGTACCCTGGGAGTACTAAGGGTCTTCCAGGAGATACATCAACTCATCTAGATATTTGTCTAGCTTTACAACAGGCTACATACAAAGCACTAACAAAGTCAGTACAAACTAAAATTTCATACAAACCATGACTTGTTTGTACAGCTCTGTATACTATACACTGAAAAGTGAGTACAATATATATATTCCAAATAATTTAGTTTATAATTTTATAATTATAGGGTAAAAATGAGAAAATCAGCCTTTTTTTGTAATAGTGTGTATTTTATGTCTGATTTTGTAAGCAGGTCATTTTTAAATGAAGTGAAACTTGGGGGCATGCAAGACAAATCAGCATCCTGAAAGGGGTACAGTAGTCTGGAAAGGTTGAAAGCCATTGCTCTGGAGGGTTGATGCAGCCAGGAGGTGGAGGTGCAGCTGCAGCAGTGGGGGAGGGTGGTCCTTCAGCTGCCCTTATTAGGGCAGATTAGGATCAGGGAGTGGGGATAAGCGGGTGTACCCCTCTTAAACAATTTCAGTTCCATGTGTTCTGCAAAGCCTTGATGGTATGTAGAACTCCAAGGTGTGGGTGGGCAGTGGGAATTCACAGAGGTAGTTCTCAGAGAACCACAGTTACTTATTAGAGTTAAAATTGTCAGCTGTCTCTTCATATTTCAAGAGGTTTTGCTGGTCCTGCTTGCAGGCCAGGTGATTCTATAGAGAAACATGGATCTGGGTCCAGCAGTAATGGGCAGTTCATAGGCTGCAGACAGATGCTTGCCAAGAGTAAAGTGGGATGAGTTGTGCCTCTCTGTTTTAGGGAGCAGACTGCTTTGTCTCTCTCTGCTTTGGGTTCTAGTGTGTTAAGGCTCTGTAGTCTAATAAATAAAATCATGTTACACTGCAGCCTTCCAGCAAGACTATTTTATGTTTTTATCTAACTTCTCTGTCTATATACTGTGAACGTAACAAATAACCTCTCCGTGTCCTTAGAGTGAATTAACTCTGTGCATTCCCAGTCATGGGAGATCAGTGAACACTGCCACCCAGGAGGACAGTGGGTGTGCAGTTCTTAATGTAATGTGGACTTTGGCACTGCTTTCCCAAAGCAAGCACTGGAGTACAATGCTAAATCTAAAGATGTGTGGTCCCTGAAAGTACACACCCAACTAGGTTGCTGCTTTGCAAAGGTGCACTTGAGAATGACACAGATGCTGCAGTGGCCCAAATTGAATGGCATCTTAAGCTGGCATGCACTGGTACTAGCTGTAGTAAGATGAGGCCCTGAAACATAAACCCTTGTATCAGAGGCCCAACTCCCTGCCCTGAGCCCCCTGTGGCATCCTGCACTCCTTCTGCACCGCAACTCCCTGCCCTGAGTCCCCTGCTGCACCCCGCACCCCTCCTGCACCCCAGCTCCCTGCCCTGAGCCCCCTGCCACACCCCACACTCCTCCTGCACTTCCTGCCCTGAGCCACCTTCTGTACCCTGCACCCTGACCCCCTGCCGCACCCCTCACCCTTCTTGCACCTCACACACCAACTCCCTGCCCTCAGCCCCTGCCACACCCTGCACCCCACCTGCACCCCCTGTTGACAGGGAAGGGGCAGTGTTGGGGTTGGGACTTTGGGGAAGGGGGTGGAAAGGGGCAGGGAGGGAGTGGGAAGAGGCAGGGCAGGAGCAGGGCCTCATAGAAGGGGTGGAGTGGGAGCAGGGCTGGAGGCAGTGAGGGTAGGGGTGTCAGTGATGCGGCTCTTGGGCCAATGCACTAGACCTCATGTGGCCCTTGTGGTCATTTGGGTTTGAGACCCCTGTGGTAGATAGAGGTATATTTGACCAGTCTCTTATATATAAAGCACTTCATTTTTCTTTTCTTGATGCTTTGGGGTTTCTTCACTGTATACTGATATTTTCTGGTGTCTTCAGGGTGTGATATTTTCTGGTGTCTTTGGTCTGTGGGATGCAACTTAAACAACTTTTTTTAGTTAACATAGTAAAGTTTTTTGTTTGTTTTCCTTTTTTGTTTATGTTTTCAGTAACCCAGATTTAATACAAAGTTTAACTTGGTTTGTTTACAATGTAACAGGGACAATATAATAGGGATCGAGTCTTTTATAAGCTATACTTTTGCAATTGTTGTATAGACATTCATTTGAGGTGCATTACTAATATTTTATACTAAATGTAATGCTTAACTGCTAAAATAAATGCTCACGATCTTCTGTGAGAAGGTGTATTGCTTTTTTTCCCCGCTGAACATTCTGTGTTAGCAAAAGAGTCAATAACATAATTTTTGCAAGCTTTTTAGAGTTAATTTGCTTGTGATACTAAGTTCACTCTTGTTAACTGTTTAGAAGCACACACTTTAACAACCACTGCTTCCCATTAACATAACATGACAAAAGAAAAGTGTATAAAATTAAACAAATTATAGAATTAAACCAAAATAAATTTTAAATACAGGTCCATGCAAATACTTTGAGGGTATTAAACTTTCATAATGCTTTGTTGTGTTTGGGAGCCAAAGGTAGAAACCGGTTGAAAACATGGAAACCTGCTGAAATTGTTTGGTTAGCTTTATGCATAAATTGTTATTTTAAAACATTTTTGCTATCACATTCTTGTAACAATATTTAAAAGTGCAAGCAAGTTTATAAAAACCCAAACAAGCAATTGACATTTTGTTAATATTATCTTTACCTTCATGTTGAGGTTTCCTCTTACATTTTTTCTTTGAATAACAAATAAAAAAGCTTAAACAACAAAACAAAACTGTGATTAATAAAAGAGAATTATTTTTATTTGCAATTGCATTATTTGTTGAGGCAGAAATATATGTATATATAGAATCATAGACTCATAGAATATCAGGATTGGAAGGGACCTCATGAGGTCATCTAGTCCAACCCCCTGCTCAAAGCTGGACCAATCCCCAACTAAATCGTCCCAGCCAGGGCTTTGTCAAGTCTGACCTTAAAAACTCTAAAAAAGGAGATTCCACTACCTCCCTAGATAACCCATTCCAGTGCTTCACCACCCTCCTAATTAAAAAGTTTTTCCTAATATCCAACCTAAACCTCCCCCACTGCAACTTGAGACCATTACTTCTTGTTCTGTCATCTGGTACCACTGAGAACAGTCTAGATCCAGCCTCCTTGGAATAAATTATTACCCTTATATAAATCGATGGTAGACCCATATCTTGAATACTGCGTACAGATGTGGTCTCCTCATCTCAAAAAAGATATATTGGCACTAGAAAAGGTTCAAAGAAGGGCAACTAAAATGATTAGCATTTTGGAACTGGTCCCATCTGAGGAGAGATTAAAGAGGCTAGGACTTTTCAGCTTGGAAAAGAAGAGACTAAGGGGGGATATGATAGAGATATAAATCTTGAGTGATGTGGAGAAAGTAGACAAGGAAAAGTTATTTACTTATTCCCATAATACAAGAACTAGAGGCCACCAAATAAAACTAATGGGCAGCAGGTTTAAAACAAATAAAAGGAAGTTCTTCTTTACACAGAGCACAGTCAACTTGTGGAACTTCTTGCCTGAGGAGGTTGTGAAGGCTAGGACTATAACAGGGTTTAAAAGAGAACTGGATAAATTCATGGACGTTAAGTCCATTAATGGCCGTTAGCCAGGACGGGTAAAGAATGGTGTCCCTAGACTCTGTTTGTCAGAGGGTGGAGATGGGTGGCAGGAGAGAGATCACTTTATCATTGCCTGTTAGGTTCACTCCCTCTGGGGCACCTGGCATTGGCCACTGTTGGTAGACAGAATACTGGGCTAGATGGACCTTTGGTCTGACCAGTATGGCCGTTCTTATATTCTTGTTCTCCTTTCAGGTAGCTGAAAGCAGCTATCAAATCCTCCCTCATTCTTCTCTTCTGCAGACTAAACAATCCCAGTTCCCCCAGCCTCTCCTCATAAATCATGTGCTCCAGCTCCGTAATCATTTTTGTTGCCCTCTGCTGGACTCTTTCCAATTTTTCCTCATCCTTCTTGTAGTGTGGGGCCCAAACCTGGACACAGTACTCCAGATGAGGCTTCACCAATGTCGAATAGAGGGGAATGATCACGTCCCTCTATCTGCTGGCAATGCCCCTATTTATACAGCCCAAAATGCCATTAGCCTTCTTGGCAACAAGGGCACACTGTTGACTCATATTCAGCTTCTCATCCACTGTAACCCCTAAGTCCTTTTCTGCAGAACTGCTGCCTAGCCATTCAGTCCCTAGTCTGTAGCAGTACATGGGATCCTTCTGTCCTAAATCCAGGACTCTGCACTTGTTCTTGTTGAACCTCATCAGATTTCTTTTGGCCCAATCCTCTAATCCTTGGTCCCTCTGTATCCTTTCCCTACCCTCCAGCGTATCTACCACTCCTCCCAGTTTAGTGTCATCTGCAAACATACTGAGGGTGCAATCCATGCCATCCTCCAGATCATTAATGAAGATATGGGACAAAACTGGCTCTAGGACCAACCCTTGGGGCATTCTGCTTGATGCCAACTGCCAACTAGACATGGAGCCACTGATCACTACCTGTTGAGCCCAATAATCTAGCCAGTTTTCTATCCACCTTATAAGGAATAACATGTCCACTGCATTCCCCTCATCCACAGAGCAGTTATCTCGTCATAGAAGGCAATTAGGTTACTTAGGCATGACTTGCCCTTGGTGAATCCATGGTGACTGTTCCTGATCACTTGCCTCTCCTCTAAGTGCTTCAAAATTGATTCCTTGAGGACCTGCTCCATGATTTTTCCAGGGACTGAGGTGAGGCTGACTGACTTGTAGTTTCCTGGATTTTCTTTCTTCCCTTTTTTAAAGATGGGCTCTCCATTATCCTTTTTCCAATCGTCTGAGACCTTCCCCGATCTCCATGAGTTTTCAAAGATAATGGTCAATGGCTCTGCAATCACATCCGCCAACTCCTTTAGCATCCTCAGGTGCAGTGCATCTGGCCTCATATAGAAACAGCAAGTCTTAGGCACACCACCAGAGCAATGATTCACCTCCTGCACCTTATGGTACGCCTGCCTCAGCTCCTTTATCTTCGTTCTGCACTGCTGTGTGTCCCAGTCATAGCCCTTATCACACAAGCCTCGAGAAATTTGCCCATATGTGTCCCAATTCCCATGGGTCACTCGCAGCTGCGACTGAACAGACTCCTCTCTCCATATGCTGATCAGATCCAACAACTCAGTGGTCTTCCAAACAGGAACGCGTTGTATGTGATAGTCAGCCATGCTCACCTGGGAAGCCACCTGGGAAGCTCCTTTGGGAAGCCAGCAAACAGGAAATGAGATTCAAAGGTCCGGAGGCTTGCAAGATTAAGGGCCGGATTGGCTGCAGGGCAGCTGAGTTCAAACTGCTGACCAGAGTAGCAGAAGAGGAATTGCTGGATACTTTCTGGAGGCCAATAAAATCAGGAAAATAAAATGTGGTGTCTACGCTGGCTGTTTGTAAACAATAAAGGGAGGGGAAAAGACAAAAGTCTCTCGCAGCGGTGGACCTTTTTTGTTGCCACAACTAGGGTTTTTTTTTCAAAAAAAGGGACCTTGCAGTGTGTACACTATTGCTGTTTTGTCACCAAAAGACAGTTTTTGGTGACAAACCTTGCAAGTGTAGACAAGCCCTAACACGGCTACCCCTCTGAAACCAATCACAATACCAAGATGATGCAAACCTATAAACAAGATCATCATACTTGGGAAATCAGAGCATTTTCATAGATACTTCATACGGCGTATCTGGTCATATTCCTTGCAATTTTATAATATTGGTATTAACAATATTATAAAGTGTCTCCCATATTCCATACAGCGTTACACCCCAACTTTCCAATTCACCAAAAAGTCAAACTAAAAATTAATTTTCCATTCTTCTCAAAATGATTTTTTCCCCAATATTTCAGAATTGTGAGGAATCAGCAAGTCCATTATTTTCCCAGCTCTAATTTATACAGCCTCTGTATGGACAGCTTGGTTTTCCTCACCATCTTTCCCCATGAATTATAAAGAGCTCTCTGACATAGGGAAATGCACTTCCCCTGGGTGGCAATGGGGTCCAGGGAAGAACACAGAGAGAACTATACTGAGTATGGTGGAAGTCAGAAACTACACTGTGCAGAAAACTAGGGGAGGTTTGAGCACCATTTTGTCCTTTTGACGATAAACTATGGAGGATCCTCCATCAGGACTTGTGGCCCTCCCTTCATTTCTGATCTTATTGCAATGAAGAATGCTGATTAAAAAAAGGGTTTCTAGGGATGTCTCCCCATGGAGGTCCCATCAGCCATCTGAAAACTAAATTCCAGTCTCAGGATGGGGAGGAAGGGCAATAGCTATGTTACTTTGGAATTGGAACAGGGATGGGAGAATACATTTATTTGCTGGGCAGGCTGGGGTGTGTGTGAGTGGAGGGGTGGGAGCTGAGAGACCTGCATAATTAACCTTCATTGGATTAAGAGATAGCCCTTGGGCCTTCAAGAGAAGCAGAGCCTCCAAGGTCATTGGGATCTTTGCTTGTTTTTATTTTGCTCCAGGAAGAAAACCTTTTCCACTTTGGAAGGTAGCATTTCACTGTAAATTGTTTTCTGCACATAGATCACACTCTCTGAACAGGAGCGGTTTCACCTTTGACGCTCAGCAATTTATCCTAGTAAGGGGCATTGGCCCTTTAAGGCCAGAAGAGGTAGCTCAAGAGACCAGTTACCCTGTTCCATGTGTGTGGAAAAACCAAAATGGACCATGAGCAGGAGGTAGATTGTCCTGAGGAATATCTATTATTGACTTTGTTGTCTGGGAAGGGGAAAGTACAGGCAAACCCCAGCTGTTGTTCTTATAAAGGCCCTCGTAGAGTGGGTGGGGCAAAGCACCCTTTTGTCTCAGTCAGTCCAGACAGGTATTTGGGGTTATTAGATTCACCTGAGCAGAAAAAAAGGCAATGGTCAGGTGACTGGCTGGGTGGCTCTGCCGGACACAATCTAAGAAGGAGTGTTGTGGAGACCCTGGTCCCAGGGGTGGATGAAAAGGGGGCTCTTTTGGGAGCTGGGCTATGAAAAATAAATCAGACCCCAAGAGAAGGGGAATATGTTTTTTAAAGACTTTTGGCTGTGAGTAGATTATTCCCAGGAACCTGAACAGAAACTGAGGCAGGGGACTGCAGTGATGCACTATGCCACAAGGGGGCAAGCTTGGAGACTACATCCTTCCTACTATCCTCCACACTGCCAGGTGAAGTGTCTCCAGGGTGGGATGGAGGATTGGCCTGTTTCTCTGGGACAGGAGGTCTGGAGCTAGTGGCAGTAGGTATGCTGACCCCTCAATCCTATAGGGAACTTGGTGTGAGCTACGGACTACAAAGCTGGTGCATGGGGTCTGTGTACATGGAGCTCATTGTGGAGCTGGGGCTGTAGATTATAAGACCACTGGGACTGGGACAAAAGCTTTCCATGTGTTAGGCATGTAGGACAGGAAGGGTCATCAAGTCCAGTCTCCTGCCACCCCATTATATAATCCCATTCATAAATTTATCAAGCTCCATTTTTAGGTTGTTTGCTCTCAGTACCCCTACTGAGATGATGTTCTGGAACCTGGCTCATCTGATGGTTAGACACCTTCTAAGTTCCAGACTAAATTTATTCATAGCGTGTTTATTCCCATTTGTTCTTCTGCCAAGATTGTTCTTTAGCTTAGACAGCTCTTCTCCCTCCCTGCTGTCCTCCTCCCCGATGTATTTAGGGAGAGCAAACAGACCCTCTCTCAGGCTTCGGTTTGGTAGGATAAACAAGCCATGCTCTTTTAGTTTCGCCTTAGAAAATTTCCCTTGGTCATCCAAGTAGCTCTTCTTTGCACCTGTTCCACTTGAATACATCTTATTTGAACATGGGTGCCAAGCATGGCACACACCCTGATGTGAATTGCTTATTACACTTGTGATGGGATCCCTGGGGTGCAGCCTGGGACTGTGGGACCACCGTGACCCCTTAACTCTCTCCAGCCTGGGCTGTCTCTCACAATGCCTTGCTAGTGACCAGCAGCAAACCCCTCCAGGTGCTGTGATCACTCAGCACAACAGCATGTGGAGCCCCCCCCCACACTCAATTAGATTTCATGAATGTTCCCAGAGCCACTCATGAATGACATAGAGAAAGGCACTGGCCAGATCCCCCCAGCTCGTAGCATTGTACCCCAGGAATATACCATCTTGCACTGCTCAAGACAAGCAGTGAAAATGTATTAATTTGTTCACCACTTCATCAATGGAAAGTGGACATACACTAGCCTTTGCAAACCTGAGCAGATTTGCCACAGACTTCAGGCAAACTCACTGGTAAAGATAAACAGTTAAACAAATTTATTGACTACAAAAGATAAATTTCAAGTAATGATAAGTGATAGACAAAAAGTCAGAGTTAGTTACCGAAAGAAATAAAATATAAGCACAGTCTAAACTCTCAGCCCTATTAGATTGAGTAACAACTAGACTAATCAGTTTTTCTCACCCCACTTGATACTGCAGTCCTTAATATAGAGATTTCACCCTTGAAATCTGAGCCAGTCTCCTTCGTTGGAGCCTCAAGTCTTCAGTGTCTTTGTTGCTTGCAGCATAAGTGGGGCAAGAGAAAGGCAAAGCATGGGCCTGCTTTGTTCCGTTTTATACCCTCAGTCCCATGTGCTTGGGGAACACACAAGTCTAGGCATGTCTGGGGGGCATTACTGAGTCTCCAAGCAAGGTTGAGCAGGTGAGTCATTGAATTGTAGCTCCGTTGCTGGACAATGGCTGTTGATGGCAGGGGTGAAAGTAAGTTACAGGACTTACCGGTACTGCCGGAGTCCTGATGGATCTTAGCCTCAACCAGAAGAGGCGTGACCTCTCAAGATTTAAAGGCCCTGGGGCACCGGCTGTGGCTGGGAGCCCCAGGATCTTTAAATCAACCCGGGGCTTCCAGCTGCAGAGGTGGCTGGGAGCCCCCAGGGCTCAGGAGCAAATTAAAGGGCCAAGGGTTCCAGCCACCGCGGAGCTCTGGTCCCTTTAAATCCCTCCCTCAGCTCTGGCTGCTGGAGCTGCGGGCGGGATTTAAAGGGCTCTGGGCTGCCGCGGCTGCGGTCAGCCCAGAGCCCTTTAAATCTGGCCGCAGCCCAGCCTCTGGAGCCATGGGGGAGGGATTTAAAGGGCTCTGGGCTGCTGTGGCTGCGGTCAGCTCAGAGCCCTTTAAATCTGGCCCCAGCCCGGCCGCTGGAGCTGTGGGAGGGAATTTAAAGGGCTCTGGGCTGCCTGCAGCCACGGCAGCCCAGAGCCCAGCCGCGGCAGCCCAGAGCACTTTTAATCCCCTCCGCGGAAGCCGGTGCAGTCCGGCACGGTGTACTGGCTCCTGCCGGTACGACATA
The DNA here is from genome assembly GCF_007399415.2 of Gopherus evgoodei. Classification (NCBI taxonomy): domain Eukaryota; kingdom Metazoa; phylum Chordata; order Testudines; family Testudinidae; genus Gopherus; species Gopherus evgoodei. The sequence continues at coordinate 2,337,959 of NW_022060005.1, read as the reverse complement.
CTGCATCGTACCAGCTTACTTTCACCTCTAGTTGATGGGTTGTTTGATACCCTGCCTGGCGTCAGTGACTTTCCTTGCTGTTGCCTCTGGGGAGTTAATATCTGCTTGATTCTCCAACTTACACCATGTTTTAGTGACAACCATACAACACAAATCTCATAACTTCATCGGCATTAATGATATACATATATGGATAGAGAAAAGACTTTCAGCAGATCACAACCTTTCCCATGATTCCTCACAGGGCATGCTTTATATGCAATATCACAATTATCTACAGATGAGGAATATGGGGGTTACAAGATGCTCCCTCAAGGTATAGAATGTCACATCACTTTTATAAAAGTGAATAATAAGGAAATAATAATGCAAAGCCTGAAAAGGCGGTGCAGTCTCCTAGGGACAGTTTGTAATGGACCTAGAACCAAAGGGGAAAAGCTTGATAAACCATATACATAAAAATAATTATTATAAACAGACTAAAATAAGAACAGCCAAATAAGAATGAACCAGTTGTAAATAACAATCAGCTAAATCACAGCTGGAGTCTATTATAAAATGATATTAATATTAATATTATTATTAATAATAATAATAAAGCAACCTAATTATCCTAACCAGCCTGCCACTGCCCAATCAACAGGAGGCATATTATCATCCCTTTCATTTCCAAAAGGGAGAGAACAGCCCAGGGTTGCCCATTATGAAATGCATAGGTCTGTACTGATATCATCCCATTATGACCAGCTGGGGGTGTGGTTCCAGCCAGCCAATCACTGGGCTCAGAGTCAGTCCCTCATTTGAATTCCTGTCACTATATATGTGTACAGCAGGAGGGAGGCAAAGGGGCTGAGCTGAGCTAAGTGAAAGCAGAGCAGAGCAATGGCTGCTACCCAGAGAGGGAGGAAAAAGGCCCAGACTCAAAGGAGGCAGCATTATGGGAGGAAGTCCCAGGCCAAACAGAGGAAGTCCCGGGACAAGCAAAGGAGGCAGGCCAGGCAGAAGCCAGTGGGGAAGCGTGGAAAGAGCTCCCACTGGAAGAAGCCCTCCCCACACAGTGCCAAGATGCTGCGGCGGTTGCAACAGGGCACCAGACGCTTGTCAAACAAGGCCAAAGGGCTGATGATCTCCTTCATCAACGACATCTACAAAAAGGTGTCCATGCAGGCTGAGCAGATGAGGAAGCAGAGCCACTGCCACACGATTGGCCCTTCTCAGGTGCAAGCTGCCCTGCAGCAGGTGATGCCAAGGAAACGGGTCAGGCGCTCGGCCACCCCAGTCTCAAAGAGGTCTCACTAGAGCAACATCCCTCCCCTTCTCCCTGGGGTGCCTCCTGGCTGGGATCAGAATAAGAACAAGAGGAGAGAAGGGAGAGGAGCAAACGTCAGCCTGAGACACCTCAGCACTCTCCTGATTAAAGAACTGATGTTGCTTTAGACGTGCCAATAAAACCCTAAACAACCTGCATTCTGCCAGAGGGACCAACCTCTCCCCCAACAATTCTTCATGAGCGACTATGAGAGACTGAATCAGTGCGAGACTTTCCATACCGGAGCCTGATAAACCATTCCACTGCAGGCTGCTTCAGTGAGACCATCACAGTTTGGAAGAGGAGACTCTTATCTCTGGACTGAGCCAGTGAGTCAATTTCCATCACTGGAAAAATAGAGACCAACATGCTGGCTTAATGAACCAGACACTCTCCATCACCGTAAATGAAAGACTGGCTGGAAAGAGCTGGCATCAATTGAACTGAAAGGATTGTATGAGAGGGAAATGAAATAATTGTCTTGGCGTTATAATAAAACAGGATTTTAGGAGCACCTTTTGGTGTCATGGGTTTCCTCTATCTTAAGGAATAAGGATGGGATGGACTGTGCTTCCCAATTTAATATACAACTAATGACTAAGAGTTTGGGGATTTTCTTGTGTTGAAACAAAGAACAATTTTATTAACTCCTTTAAGGCCTTTCTCTTTACCACAGATTGACAGTGAATTATCCTGGCTAAAATGTTAATCACTTTAGGACACCACTTTCCCCTGAGACTTGAGGGTTTATTAAGGGACTAATAAAATACCCAGATTTTAAATTAATCAGATGAAGTGTGGGCACAACCAATACATACACAGAACAGCTCCATATTTAATTTCCTTCCTTCCAGTATTTCCCTACTCGCCCCTGTATTAATCTGAAGCCAGGTGAAACTCACCCAGGATCCAATCTCTGCAAGAAAAGAAGAGCAAGGTCCTCAGTTTGTTTTAATCGGAATAGGTTTATTAGCTTTAGCAATGCTCTGTTGATAAGCCCCTTCGTTTTCAGTTTAAACCGATTTTTTATAAAAAGTCCCAGGTTTTACAAAAAGTATTATTTGTTTCTTTTCTGATTTTCACTCTACTTTTGCATCATTCAAACATATAAAAATTACGTGTTTTATTAGGAAAATACAATGCATTGCATGACATATATGTATTATGATACTCCATTAGTCTGTGTTATGATGTGGTCGGGCCAGACAGCTATAGGAGAGTGGTCCTATTGAAAATTCCAGGGGAAGTGGACGGGGGTAAGCCTGTCCATGGCTAAAAGACCCTCCCTCAGCCTTTGGGGAGGATCCATTGAGACTGGGAACTTAACTGCTTACAGGGCACAACAAAAAAGAAAACACAGGCAGGTGTGAAGGTCAAAGGGTCAAAAAGAGAGAACCAAAAGGGACACCAAGCAGAGAACCCCTGACAGCGCCACTGCTCCTTGAAGGTGTCAAGGGAGCCAGCAGATGCCGCCCAGAGGAACTCTGCCTGGATGCATGAATGGAGGGAGGACCAGAAATAGACCCCCACAGTCGCAAAGAACCCCCTCAGCTAACATCCTCTCCCTGGTGTTGTAGATGGCCACTTTGGCCATCGCCAGTAGGAGGTTGATGAGGAGGTCCTACGATTTTGTGGGGCTACGGATAGGGTGTGCATAAATGAGAGAAGACCCAGGATAAGCAGGTCCCTTTTCCCCTGGTAATTGAACAGGGGTTACTCCAGATTAATTAGGACACCTGGGGTTAATTAAGGGCATACCAGAATCTGTTAAAAGCCTCCCCTCCAGTCAGATAGGTGTGCACATAGGAGCTACGGGGAGCAGGTATGCTACTGGAGAGCTGGATGGTGAAGACACTGACAAATGCCAGAAGGGAGACCTCACAGATATAGAGCTGAGAAGCAGGGGAAACCCTGCCCAACTGGGCGTACAGCCCTTCTGGGCCTTAGAGGTTTGGGGGAAGAGACCCCCCTAGAGGGAAGAGACTGAACTTGCTGCCACTACACCCAGAGGAGCTACCAGAGACTAAGAGGCTTCCCTCCCCATCCCCTGTCAGGGAGGCCGGCGGGAACCCCTGCTCCGAAAGGTACAGTCAGTATACCAAGGGGATGGGGAAATTCCCAGGGAGAGAGGAAGCGCAGACCCACCAAGGCAAAGAAGGAGCTCTGCCACAGTGTGTATAGGCAAAGCTGCCTCTTGAAGTAAGACTATATATTAGTCTAGAAGATGCAACAACAGACAAACAGGCACTCATGCAAGCTCTGAAGTGTGTGCACATCTGAACCTACTGATGAATTGCACACCCACCATATACACATTTCAAGCAGATAACAGTTTAAAGTTTTGACACACTAAAATTGGAAGAAAATGAAAATCAAAATAAACCCCGATATTTACCTAGAAAAATTATGAGTAGTTTTTGGCACCAATTTTCACCTTTTTTGTTGTTGATAAATTCCTAGGAAAAATTAAACAAGATTAAAACCCAAAAATTAAGGGCCCTATCTGTTGATTTACAGAAGGTGAGGACCTGATCCTGAGAGCAGGAGGAGGAAGGCGAATTTTAGTTTGACCAACAGGAGGAGTTGAATATCTCTCACATTCTGGTGGTTTGTTCAACCTTGTCAGGGTTTCCTTCCCACTCCGAACTCTGAGGTACAGATGTGGGGACCCGCATGAAAGATCCCCTAAGCTTATATTCCACCATCTTAGGTTAAAAACTTCCCCAAAGCACAAATTCCTTGCCCTGGGATGGTATCGCTGCCACCACCAAGTGTGTTAGACAAAGATTCAGGAAAATATCCCCCCAAGCCCTTTCACCCCCTTTCCTGGGGAGGCTTGAGAATAATATATCAACCAAATAGGTAACCAAGGTGAGCACAGACCAGACCTTTGGTTTTTAGGACACTAAAACCCCAATCAGATTCTTAAAAACAAAACTTTATTATAAAGAAAAAAGTAAAAGAAGCAGCTCTGTAAAATCAGGATGGAAGGTAATTTTACAGGGTAATAAGATTGAAAACACAGATGATTCCCCTCTAGGCAAAGCTTTAAAGTTAGAAAAAAAGGTTAGGAATAAACCTCCCTTTTAGAGAAAATTTACAAGCTAAAACAAAAGATAATCTAATACATTTCCTTGCTATTACTTACTATTTCTGTAATATTAGATGTATCATTTCAGTAGGAGCTGGATTATTTGTTTGGTCTCTCTCTTTGTCTCAGAGAGAACAACAACACAGAGCACAAAGCAAAAACCTTCCCCCACAGACCAGTTATTTAAGCTTCTTAACCCTTTACAGGTAAAAGAGGGATTTTATGCTACCCTTAAGTGTATGCTCATGACAAACATCCCTAAATTTCCTCTTCCATTTTCGAAGACTCATTAAATAAGAGTGGTAAGAACATGGATACATGCTGGAAGCCATAAAAGGGATGAGTTAGTTGCAATCCTGTGAGACCTCCCAGAGGGTAAAGAATGGATCCATTGTCATTCAGTTCCCACTGCTGCTGCCATGTCCCATGGAACAGTTTTAGCAATGCCTGGTCATCCATATGAAACGCTGATGAGAGACTGAATGAAGTGGGTAGGGACACTTGACCTCTGTGCATCTCCAGGAGAAGATCATCAGCCAAAGTCATCATTGCAGATCGTAGGCCATTCTTAGGATTAAAGCCAGACTCATTAGCAGGCCAGACTAACAAAGGTATTTAGGTGCCTAAAGATGCACATAGGTAAGTTCAAAAGTGCCTAAGCAGGTCAGGGGACTAATTCTCATTGATTTCAATAAGAGTTAGGAGTCTCAATGGCCTAGCTGCTTTTTCAAAATCCATTGAGCACCTCTCTTCATTGTGAAAACCTGGCCCTTCGTCTCTCTGCACCTCCTCTTCCTCACCTGTAAAACAAAGACTGTCATTGCATTGTCCACTTAGATTGGAAGCTCTCTGAGGCAGAGCTGTTCTGTTCCTGTGGACATGCTCAGTGTCCCGCACAATCTCAGTGAGGGTTTTGAGGTGCTAGTGAAGCACAGAGAAGAAATACTAGCAGCAAAAGGCATCTCACAATGTGTTGGAAGAAAAATGGTTTGGTCTCCACCTATTTGCTCAGGAGGAATGCTAGGAAATAGGCTAGAGTTGCCAACTTTGTAATATTTAAAAACCAGACACTCCAGCAGGAGTGCTTGAACCACCTGAGCCCTGCCCCTTCCCCGTGAGGACCCATCCTGCCCCCAAGGCCCCACTCCTGCCCTGCCCCTTTCCCCTGAGGACCCATCCTGCTCCAGCCCTTCCCCCAAGGCCCCACTCCTGCCCTGCCCCGCCCCTTCCCCCTGAGGACCCACCCTGCCCCACCCCTGCCCCAAGGCCCCACTCCTGCCCTTCCCCTTCCCCCTGAGGACCCACCCTGCCCCACCCCTTCCCCCAAGGCCCCACTCCTGCCCTGCCCCTTCCCCCTGAGGCCCTGCCCCCATTCGCTCCTCTTTCCCCCTTCCTCCATCACCCACTACTTTTCCCCTCTCACCCCCTCCCAGCATGGGTCAGGAGGGACTCACCTGCAGAGCCGGACCTGGTAGCTGCTGCCACCGATGCAGGTAGGAGGTGGCCCTGCTGACTAGGGAATGGTGTAGATGATGACTCGACGCCTCTCCACCTTCCCCACCTGCAGTAACTGGACTTTGGGTGTCCAGTGGGTAGATCTGACCGGACACCATCAGGTCCCCTTTTCACCTGGACTTTCAGGTTGAAAACTGGACACCTGACCATCCTAATTTAGGCCCAAACCTTCAAAGGTATTTCGGTGCTTAACTCCCACAAGTTAGACTTTTAAATATCTTTGAGGATCCGGGCTTTAGTTCGCTTTAATCTGGAGGTGGAGCCTTTCTGAGAGTGTGAATTGCTCACTCGTTATGTATTTTGGAGGGATTACATTATGTATATAGAGCGCTTTGTTGGGTTCAATTGGGACATCAGAAATAAATTTACAATGCTCAACCCTGTGTCTGCCTTAATAGTTTGCCACCCCTAACCATGGTGCCTCACCAAAATTGTAGGCCCTGCCCTTGTAAGGAGCTCTCTTCAGAGAGGCTTCTGTGACCACGCAGATCCCCGATGACTCTGCACGTTACAAGGGCCTGCAGATGTGGAGCTCAGTGCAGAATTAGTGTCTTCCTCTGCAAGATCTCGGGGGCTTTCGGTGGATTTCTTGGTACTCTTTCATAGAAGAACAGGGCATAAGCAATAAAAACCCTGAAGACCTGGCACAGTCCCATAGGAATTTTTTAAAGCCAGTGGAACCAATGAAGAAAATATGTCATACCAATAACATCCGAGATTCTCAGTGGGTGGAAGTATAGTTCCGATGAAATCAATGGAGCTGTGTCAATTCATGGAGACGAGGCGGGGGGAGGTAATGCCTTTTATTGGACCAACTTCTGTTGGGGAGAGAGAAGTTTTTTGAGCTTACACACAGCTCTTCTTCACGTCTGGAAAACTAAGGCCAAGTCTACACTGCAGACCTATAGTGGTATAACGATGTCATTCAGGGGTGTGAAAAATCCCACCGATTTAGCGAGGTCTACGTCGGGTGGCTATGGTCAGTAAAACTACGTCTTTCCTAAGAAAGTGTGTAGTGTTCACCTGGCCTATGACTGGAGGAGTGTTAAGGGGCCACTTCACCTTGAATGGTCCCTTGAAATGTATTAATTACTTGTGCTAAACAATCTCTTCCACCTTGCATTTAGCAGTGACAGTCTAACCTCAGATCTACGCTACAAGCTTACATCAGTATAACTACATTGCTCAAGAGTTTGAAAAATCCACACCTATGAGCGATGTAGTTATACTGACCTAAACCTTGGTGTTGACAGCACTTTGTTGACAGGAGAGCTTCTCCCACTGAAATAGCTATTGCCTCTTGCAGAGGTGGGTTAACTATGCTGGTGAGAGAAGCTTGAAGCTCTTCTGTTGGCACAGTAGTAAAATGCTACAGTTGCTGCAATGCTGTATATGTAGACATGCCACGAGTTAGTTTCCCAGACCTGAAGAAGACCTCTGTGAAAACTTGTCTCTCTCACTAACAGAAGTTGGTCCAATAAAAGTTATTACCTCACCCACCTTGTCTTTCTAATATTCTCGGACCAACCTGGATACAGCAACACTGCATATGTCAATTTATGTCAGTGGAGATCCTAGCTTAATAAATACACAGCAATAGCTAATAAAAATAATGCCACGATAAAAACGATTAAAGAAAAAATGTAATGATACTTACTGATAGTAAAATAATAACATCTACAGTCGAACCTCAGAGTTATGCACACCTCAGCAATGGAGGTTGCTTGAAACTCTGAAATGTTCATAACTCGAACAAAACATTATGTTTTTTTTCCCCAAGAAGTTTACAACTGAACATTGACTTAATGCAGCTTTGAAACTTTTCTATGAAGAATAAAAATGCTACTTTCCCTGTATTTTTTTAGTAGTTAACATTTAACACAGTATTGTACTGTATAGTATTTGGTTTTTTGCATTTCTGCTGCCTGATTGTGTACTTCCATATCCAAATGAGGTGTGGGGTTGACAGTTCGTCACTCTGGGGTTCGTAACTCTGAGGTTCTACTGTAAATATTAAAATAATAAATTATAGTAAACAATCAGCTAATTGGCAGCTGGCCCCTAATATACTCCACAAAAATCGCCATAGCAACTTAATTGCCCTACTCATCCTACCAAAAGCCAGTTAGCATGTGGAATGCTACAATTTCCTTCATTTTCACATGAGAAGGAGGGAATTCAAGTCCCTCATTACGAGGATCACCATTACAGTGTGGCTAACAAGGCTATTGTCCCAGCCAACCAATCACTGGGCACAGAGTCAGTGCCTCATTTGAATGCCTGTCACTATATAGGAATACAGCTGATATAAAGCCACTGCAGGCTGAGAACTGAGCTGGAGAGACCAGGGTGGAGAGCAATGGCTGCTGCCCAGAGAAGAAAGAAGTCCCAGATCCAGAGGAGGCAAAAGACCCAGCAGATGACGCTCCAGAAACCACAGCCCAAGTGGAAAACATCCCAGCCCCAGCAAGGCAGGTGGAAGCGGGTGTTGAAGAGATTGAGGAAAAGCCAGGGCAAGAGGCATTTTTCTACTTTGTATATCTCTGAGATGATGGGCCGGCTGCAGCTGGGAAATCGGCGCATGTCGGCCAAAGCCAAGGGGCTGATGAACTCCTCCATGTGCAATCTTTACAGTGGAGTATTCACGGAGGCCAACCGCCGGAGAAAAAAGAGACGTGGGTCTTTCATCAGCACCTCAGAGGTGCAAGCCGCTCTGGAGAAGGTGATGAAGGGGAATATTGCCAGTTGCTCCATCACCTCTATCCACAGCAAGTCTCGTTAGAGAAACATTCCTTTTCCTTTCCCTCTAAGGCCTACACCATGGCAGGAGTAAGAGAAAAAGCAAGAGGGGAAAAGGGAGAGGAGTAAATACCAGCCTCATTGACCCAAACACCTTCCTGATTAAAGATCTATCATTGCCTTCGAGATGACCAGAAAAGCTGCACTTTGCCCCTTGTGGAGGGACCAGCCCTACGTACAGCAATTCTTCATGCAGGATGCTGAGCTAGAGGAGAGATGGAATCAAAAGTGAAATCTCCATGATTATGAATGAAAGAGAGTCATGCAGCATCCTGAAACAATGGGATCATCAAACATTGCAAAAAATACCATTCTTCATCAGAAGAAAAGAGTATCCTGAACCAGCACCAAAGACTTTTCACACCTGAAAAAAAAAGATTCTCATGCTACACTTTGAATTTGCAAGAGGTACTTTCTGTGATGGATGGAGACTGTCTTCTTTGCATTGCTTCACTGAAAGAATCTGGGGAAAGAGATCTGCCAGCGTTCAAAATCAAAGGATTGCCAATGAGATGTTATCATAAGGGAAGAAATTACGGTCATCTTGACATTATAATAAACTGGATTTTAGCGGCAATTTCTGTTGCTAAATGTTTCCTTTATATGGGAGTGGGGGGAGTGCTTTATGTTTTAGCTAATTGGCCTCAAGATGGAGCTTGATAAGTTTTTGGAGGGGGTGGTCTGATGGGACTGCCTACTATGGCATGATGTAGCCAATCTGTGACTGCTAGGAGCAAATATCTCCAGTGGCCAGTGATGGGACACTAGCTGGGGAGGGCTCTGAGAGTTACTGCAGAGAATTCTTTCCCAGGTGTCTGGCTGGCAGATCTTGCCCACATGCTCAGTGTCTAACTGACTGCCATATTTGGGGTTGGAAGGAAGTTTCCCCTGGGTCAGATTAGCAGAGCCCCTCCCTGGGGATTTTTCGCCTTTCTCTGCAGCATGGGGCATGGGTCACTTGCAGGTTTAAACTAGTGTAAATGGTGGATTCTCTTTAAATCATGATGTAAGGACTCCAGTAACTCAGCCAGAGGTTAGAGGTCTATTACAGGGATGGATGGATGAGGTTGTGTGACCTGCAATGTGCAGGAGGTCAGATTAGCTAGATGATCACAGTGGTTCCTTTTGACCTTAAAATCTATGAGTCTATGAGCATTTAAGATAAAGTCTTAGTGAGTTGTAGGCTTCTGCTAGAGTGAACATAAAGTGCTTTCAATGCTTCCTTTTTTTTCTGATCAGTGCTTAAAATAAATATCCAGCCACAGATGATAAAGGAATATAGGCTTCCATTGTCAGCTTGGAAGGATAAGAATTGAAGATTATAAATCATAAAGAAAAGAGTGGATATAGGCTAGCCTTTCAGCCTAGAGAACAGTAACAACCATCTCCAGTTCCTCCAGATTTATTCATCTTCCTAACTATTTTGGTATTGTCCAAATTACGCAGAAGATGCTATGGTGTTACGTCTTACAGTTTCTCACCTCTAGGCTCTTCATGTGTACAGTTCCCTTAAGGAGGATGTGTCCAGTACAATCCTGTGAAATCTCCAACAAAGGAAGGAATGGAGTTGCTTTAAAGCAGTGGTTTTCAACCAGGGATCCGAGGCCCCCTGGGAGGCTGTGAACGGGTTTTAGGGAGTCTGCCAAGCAGGGCCAGCATTAGACTCACTGAAGCCCAGGACAGAAGCTGAAGCCCCGGGCTCTGAGCCCCACCACCTGGGGCTGAAGCCGAAGCCTGAGCAACTTAGCTTCGTGGGGGCCCCTGTGGTGTGGGGCCCTGGGCAATTTCCCTGCTTGCTACCCCCAAAGCTGGCCCTGGCTCTTATATGCAGAAAAACAGTTGCTGTGGTACATGGAGTTTTTATAGAATTGGAGGGGAGGGAGGGAAAGGTTGAGAATCCCAGCTCTAAAGCACAAATGTTTGTTTCTTTGGGTCCCCCCCCCTTATTTACAATTAAAAGTTGCTCCATCCACCTTTGCCAGACTGATGGTAGATAGGCTAAAGTCTAAAATGGACACCTGACCTTGGAGCCTCACTAGGAAGAGACCCTCAACAACCACAATTCCTTATCCAGCACCAGGTCTATGTGACTTTCCATTCCATATTATTTATGGAAATATGCTTATGATATGGCATAACTGAGATATAGTTTGTGCAAGTTGGCTCATGTAAGATATCATTGGAAAGATTACGATGTACTGAATATGATTATCCAATCTGTATGCCTATATCATTTCCATATCTGAAGTTATGAATATTGACTATGCATCTGTATTTCAAATGGGATTTTTCGGGTGTCACTCCCAACTAGCCCTTCAGGTACAACAATGAAAAAGCCAGACAGGGCTGATTGCCCATCAGCAAAGACAATGGAGTGTGGAAGAGCTTAGTCTTCCAGTGGATGATCCAGATGCACTGCGAATAATGGCTGCCACAGCTCTGCAGAGACAGGGGTCCAAGTCACCTGGTACAGGACCCCTTCTCTCCCTTTTTGGAATGCCCATATTTTTCCACAGCAAGACAAAATGTTCCTGCCTTACACAAGAGCTATATAAGGCAGGAGAGTGACATCATCAAGGTTCTCCTCTGCCTCCCCACCTAAAGAGAAACTGAAAAACACCTGGAAGCAAGAACTGAACCTGGGGGAGAAGCCCAAGCTGGAAAGGCATCTAGCGTATGGGTAATAATACCTGAGGTCTCAAGCTGCAGGCCAGTGCAGCTGCCTTTCAAGACTTTCTGTAATCTGCCTGCAATAATATCTAGGGTGAGTAATTACTATTTGTAACCAATTTCCTTAGTGAAACAAGTTTAGTTTGAGTGTTTTGTTTTATTTTCTTTGTAATCTGCTTTGTTCTCTTTGCTATCTCTTTAACCACTTAAAATCTACCTTTTATTATTAATAAACTTATTTTGTGTTTATAATATAACTCAGTTTGTGCAATTCCTAATGGAGAGGGGAGGCAGTAAGAGGCTGTGCATACCTTCCTCCACATTGAGAGAGGAGGTGGATTTCATAATATATCTTTGCGTCTGCACTCCAAGTGAGGTAGGCACCTGAGTGCCGGGGCAAGTCCCTTTAGCTGAGTCTTCCCAGAGCTGATCTCAGTGTCTGTGTTATTCTGCAGTTGTGTTCTGGAGGATCTTAAGAGCCTGGCTTGTGTATGTTCTGGAGGATCTCAAGAGCCTGGCTCAGCAAGACAGGTAAAAAGGGGACCCATGCTGGCAGAACAGGTGGGCTCAGTGGTATCTCAGCACATCAGGTGGCATCTTAAAGAGGGCCAACCTATCACAGACTAGACTGAGGTTGATAAGGTGTTCATAAAGAAGAAGAATTAGGTGTAGCTGAAGTTGGTTAATTAGAATTTGCTTGGTAACTATTCTCAAAAGGGAGGATAAAAACTTATGAGAATGTTAACAGAAAGAGATGGCTTCTTCACCAGAACCTCCTACTGCTTGCTTCCGAGGATTAAGTGACTGGGTCTATAAAGGGCGGTAGCATCATTTCCCATCAATAATAATAGCCCCAACACTTCCTTTTAATAACCACAATGGGCAGGTGTTCATCTTGGTGGTGGTTGTGAAATCTTATCCTAAAATTTGAGAACATCCAACAACATTGAGAATGGAAGGAACTCAACAGAAAGAAGTGGTCTCTTCAGACAGCCCAGCCTGTTCTGAGTTCCTGAGAGACTGTGTCAGATCTGAGCTATCTTACCTGCAAAGCAGATTTAAACCTACTGACAATGGGCCAGATTTGCAAAGGTACTAAGGTGCCTAAAGACGAAGGTGTTCAAAAGCCCCTAAGCAGGTTAAGTTCCTACCTTCCATTGATTTCAATAGCAGTTAGGTGTCTAATATGTTGAGACACTTTTGAAAATCTCACTAGACCTATCAGCATTGTGAGGGGCCTAAATACCTTTGAAAACTTGGTCCCAGAGTCCCTGATACATCAAAGCACTTAAGCACATGCATAACTTTAAGCACATTGTAATTCCATTGACTTAAAAGGGACTATGGACTTGCTTAGGTGTTTTGCTGGATTGGGGCCAATGAGAGTGTCTTCCTGTCTTGTAGCATATAGGATCTGATTCATTTCCCATAGCATTCAATAGCAAACTCCAATTGACTCCAATGGGAAACTTCTATGATTCCAAAAGAAAGTTGAATTAGACCTATATGATCTAGTTTTGAAAAAATGCCAAGCGCTCAAAACTCCAGTTGAAGTTAATGGGAGCTACTAGTGCTAGGAACCTCTGAAAATCAGGGTCTATGTAATATTTTGCACTATCTCAGGAGCAGCGGTGGCTCCAGGCACCAGCGCACCAAGTGCATGCCTGGGGCCGCAACCCACGGGAGGAGCCCTGCCTGTTCCTGTGAGGGCGGCAGTCAGACAGCCTTCGGCGGCTAACTTGCGGAAGGTCCACTGGTCCTGCCCTTTGGCGGCAATTCGGCGGTGGGTACACCGAAGCTGCGGGATCAGCGGACCTCCCGCAGGCAAGCCACGGAAGGCAGCCTGCCTACTGTGCTTGGGGCAGCAAAAAAGTTAGAGCCGCCCCGCTGAAGAATGAAAATAGCTTGCCATTTCCAAGATCCTATGTCATCCCAGATATTCTCCTTTCACTCTCTGTTCCAGGCCTCTGTCAGCCTGGAATGGAAAACTGTATACAATAGGGGCCCGATTTCACCGACATTTACTACTGAGCAAAGTGTTTATTTCCTGCAGTTAATTGTCCTATTAACTTCAGTGACAATAAGCATTTGACTCAATATGAAATGTTTGAATTGCTGAGTATAAAGGCTTAGATACCGAAAGGAATTTACACACCTGGAGAGAACCTGAGTTGGTTAAAACAGACACAAGCATCTCACTGTGTCACATAATTGAGGGCTTTCCATTTCATTGCCAGCTATTTTCTTGCGTCGAATAGTCAGAAAGCAACTTGGCTTTGATTATGAGAGGGTCATTTCTGGAGTTAACAGTTATCCATTTGTTATGTGCATTGGCTAAAGTTTAGAACATTCGTACAAGTGCTTAGAGAGAACTCGGATGGGAACGTTTTATACATTACAAATGAAAAAATGTACAAACCCTGAAGCAATAGCTCATTCCCTAGGGGCTTGTTAAGGCAAGGGATGCCTTCACCATTGACATCAGATAATAAAAACGTGGAAAAATTCTGTCTAGTTCCTCTGCATTTAAATGTTATATGAGAGAGAAGAAGAAATAACAATGAAAGGTGGAACCTAAAAACAAAACAATGGGCCATCTTTTTGTTCTGTGTTTGTATATCACCTAGCAAAACAGGGTCCTGGTCCAGGGCTAGAGCTCCTAGATGCTACTACAATAATAAAATAATAATATTAATAACAATTAATAATAATACATACTTTATTATGAATACCACTACCTCAGTTACAATGTAACTGATAACATGAAATAATAAAATATGAATGATAAAAATAAATCCAACTCAATAAACGATTGGTGCAATAATATTAATGTGTGACTAATGGAATTTTAATATGCAAAATCTCTAAAGGTCATTTCATTGGCCAGAATGACCAGCCAACAGCCAATAAGCACCTAGGGTTTTAAAAGCCTATTGTTTACATAAGAAAGGGAAAATGACATAGCTGCACACAAATGTACAGTGGGGCCTGTACAGCCCTAATCGTAATACAATTGGCTGGCATGGCAGCCTGGCTACTCAATCAGCAAGCGCAGGTTGGGCCCTCATTTGCATGCTGTTATATGAAATCTTAGCTGGCAGGAGGCTGGTGGCTTTTGGCTGGGGAGAGCTGAGTTGAGCAGGACCTGAGTGGAAAGATGGCGGCTGCCCAGAGAGGGAAGAAGAAGGTCCAGACTAAGAGGACACAGAAGGCCCAGCAAGATAAGCCACGGGCCGCCCCCAAGCAGGAGAAGCGCCAGCCCCAGCTGGGACATCAGATGAGGCAGAAGCCAGCGGTGAAGCAGCTGAAGAGCTGCCAGGGGAAGAAGGGCCTGGGGAAGAACGGTGTCCCCGCCCGCTACACCTCTAAGATGCTGCAGCAAATGAGGAAGGTGCGCATGTTGGCCAAGGCCAAGGGGCTGATGAAATCCTTCATGGCTGATCTCTACAGCCGGGTATCCACCGAGGCCGAGCACCTGAAGAAGCGGAAAGAGCTCCCCGCCCTGGGCTCCTCAGAGGTGCGAGCTGCCCTGGAGCAGGTGATGCCGAGGGAAGTGGCCAAGCACTTGGCCACCCCCGTCTGCAACGAGTCTGCATAGAGAAATGTCCCTCCCTTCTCCCTGGGGGCAAGCCCTACTTGGGGGAGAGAAAGAACAAGAGGGGAGAAAGGAGAGAAGCAAGCCTGAGAGCCCTCAACACCTGCCTGACTGAAAATTGCTAGAAAGATGTCTAACAAACTTGCATTTTGCCCCCTACTGGTGAACCAACCTCACACTCTTCTGCATGCCAGATATTCAGCTAAAGGAGAGAGACTTCATCCCATCACCTGAAACAAGGGACCATCATGCTGCAGCCTGAATCAATGAGAGCTCCTTAAGAGGCCTGTATGCTACAGCCTGAATTCCTGACAGAATTTGCATTATTTTAAAGAAGAGACTGTCATCTCCTGGCTGAATTAGTGAGAGAGGCTTTCTGTTGTCGGTTCACAGGCAGCAGACTGAATGAAGCAGAGACTTGCCACCCTTGTAAACTCAGAGACAACAGAGACTGAATAAAAAGATTGGCCAGCATTAGAAATGAAAGAGTTGTAGGGGAGGTGGGAAAAATAACAGACAGTAACATCACCTCAGCATTATAATAAAACTGGAATGTTAGGAGTGGTTTGTTGTGTGTTTCTTGGTTCCCAAAGAAGAAGAGAATGGGATGGTTTGGGATTTAACGTCTTGTAGACCTATTTTCAAAGGTATTTGGGCACCGAAGGATACAGATAGGCATTGCATAGGGTTTTCAGAAGCACCTGAAGCAGGCTAAGTGCAGACTCCATTTGATTTTGACAGGAGTTAGGTGCTTCTGAAAATCCCACTTAGTGCCTATCTGACTCTTTAGGCACCTAAATACCTTTGGAAGTCTGGTCCTGAGCTTCTTGTTCCAGCAGCAGCTGTATTTCATTTGTCTGTACAGTATAATCACACCCCGAGAGGGCTGAGACCTGAGTGTGACTTTGCTTTTCCGGCTGGGAGGTAAAGATCTCTGCTATGCACCGGCTGCTGTGGTTTGCACTGGGTTGAGAGTGCGGACTGGAAAGGAAATGGGTGTTTGATACTATGCCACTGAGCAGAATGTATAGGGAAGGGGATTGGATAGATTAAAACATGACTGCAAACACTACCAATCAGGGCTCACTATTTCTCTCTTTTGAGCCAATGAGAGAGTTCAATCCAAACACAGGCTATACTCAGAGGGGCGAGCTGAATGGTGAAGTCCCCTCCCGGGAGAGTTTTATACACCTTGACTCTGTCCTGGGGAAGGGAACGAGTGAGAAGAGGGAGGCAGGAGAAACTAGGCAGGTACACTTGGAGAAGGGAGAAAAGGGATATGGAAAAAAAAGTGTGCCAGGCAGATAAACACTGTGCTAGCCCGTTCCTGGCAGGGAGCTGCTGTGTTGGGGAATAGGACACGAGCGAGAATTATTTAAACAGCTGCAAACAGAGCAGCTGGTGCAGTCCAGTTTAGAGGCTGTCTAAGCCATCTGCCTAAGCTAGCGGGAGTAGTTAGATGTGTCTGTGATCCTTTCTATGGCTCGGCAGCAGTCGTGGGTCTGTGTGTGTCATACAGGGCGAATCCTGGGGCTGCTGAGAACTATAGAAATATAGGAAGGAAAGACACTCTTGCGGAGAGATTCTGAACCACTTGTTTCAAACATTTGCTTGTCAGTGTCAGGATGGCCGAGTGGTCTAAGGCGCCAGACTCAAGGTTCTATCTTCCCTTCAACTGGGTGTTCTGGTCTCCGAATGGAGGCGTGGGTTCAAATCCCACTCCTGACACATTCTTTTAAGTAATAATAAATAACATTTGCTATCTCTGAAAGGAAGTTTTAATTTCATTGGTTTAAAATGGGAAAACAAGCCAAGGATTCCTCCCTTCCTTTCTTTTCATTGACAGTGTATTTTAAAACATGTATGTTTGTTTCCAGGGCTCTTCTCCATCAGATCTTTATTTGCCCTGTATTATGGAGGGGCTGTAAGGGGTAAAGGGGAGATTTGGGGGTGGATCAGCAGCCCCTCTTATCTTAGTATTCTTCAGACAGCCTTGAAAGAACCGTAAAACCTGTAACCCGCACTGACAGCTCTTTCAAAGTTTAAATTAACTGCGGGGGGGGGGCCAAAACCAGTCTCTGTTGATTTGCACGAGATTTGTGCCTGCTGCAGAGTTACGTGTGCACTCTAGGTGCTTTGCTCAATTCAGAGGCGTGAAATGGTGGTGTGTGATTGCAATGCAAGCTTTCGAATGGAGAAAATACTAACTCTGTACATGCGATCAGGAGTACAGTCTACAACAAACTATTTTAAGCAGTTCCCTGGTGGTCTAGTGGTTAGGATTCGGCGCTCTCACCGCCGCGGCCCGGGTTCGATTCCCGGTCAGGGAATGAAATTTTTTCAATTAAAATGTCTGTAATTTTCACATGCGAGGGGCGGGGGAGAGAAAGAGATTCTCCCATGCTGAATATGGAATCAGATTTTTTTTTTTAAAGTTTGTGCTGTAGTTTCAGACGGAGAGCTTGCTACCCTCTACTGCAACCTGGGAAGAGAAAATAACATTGTTTTAACGCTTGTGAATGATTTGACTGCTACCCTAGTCATAGGTGGCTTAGAAAATGCCAGCTAGCTGAGGCTCTGGGAGAGACACTTGTGGAGGCTGATTACTAGTAGCACAAATGCTCCTGAGTAATTTTACTCACAGGAGCAAGGCCATTGAAACCACTGTGATAGTGGTGAATGAAATTACTCGTGTGCAGAGTAACTTTACTGTTTCTCTTAGTGAAATTAGGAGCCAAAGGGTATATGTCTTAGGGAGTCACCAAATAATCAGATGCTAACACTTTTTGTCACTTTCTGATTTTATTGAATAGTAGAAGCGCAAATCCCCACGTGACAACAAGGGCTCTTACAATTACCAGGCT
Source organism: Gopherus evgoodei (assembly GCF_007399415.2). Lineage (NCBI taxonomy): Eukaryota > Metazoa > Chordata > Testudines > Testudinidae > Gopherus > Gopherus evgoodei. The sequence continues at coordinate 2,320,116 of NW_022060005.1, read as the reverse complement.
GTGTTTACAGAACCTGTTAGAACCTTTCTGGCATTTAAACACATATTGCTTTACACAGATGAACAGTCATAAAAACTCCATGACCCAACAGTGCCACAACAAGCAGGGCCATTGCCTGGGGCCCCAAGCCAAAGGGGCCTCCACAAAGCTACATTGCTCAGGCTTCAGCTTCAGCCCCAGGTGGTGGGGCTCAGGGCCCCAGGCTTCAGCCCCAGGCAATGGGGCTGCCCTGGACCCCAGCGAGTCTCATACTAGTCCTGCTTGGTGGCCTCCCTGAAACCTGCTCACTGTTGTCAGCGGGAGAAGCTCTTCCATTGAGATAGCGCCATCCACACCAGGGGCTCAGTCGGTCACTCAGAGCTGTGGATTTTTCACACCCCTGAATGATGTAGTGACACCGATGTCAGTTTACAGTGTAGGCCTGGCCTCAATCACAATCCTAATCTAGGTAAGGCCTAGATACGTATTTCCATTTTTGATACTTACAGCTGTATTATTTATGTCCTTGATCTGCACTTGCAAAAAGCTAGTAACTAAGGGTGCACAAAGAAATATGTTCTTAACATGGGTTAAAATAGCAGTGAAGACACAGTAGCTTGGTTTTTAACTTGGGTTAGCAGTGAGCCTGGTGGTTGAACGCCAGATGCCAACCTAAGTTAAAGTGTCTTCACTGCTACTTTAACCTAAGCTAACAAATCTGAGTTAAGAACACTCCGTTTTTTGCGGGGAGGAGGGGAAGGGGGCAGTGTACAGTAGACATACCCTGAAAGCCAAAGCATGAAGACACTAGCCTCTGTAGTGCTAGCTAATGTGAGTAGCCCCTGGATTTCAACAGGGCGATGCACAGAAGTCAGAAATGTGCTTAACAGGAAATTCCTGGCCCTGTATTCTGAACAGTATTTGTTCATGGTGAAGTATCTTGCCAGTAGGTATGAATGAAAACCAAGGTTGAGAATTGCTGCAGTGGAAAAATCCACTCTTCTCTAAGTGTCTAGGTGAGGAAGGCAGCCTGCTCAGTATGGCCCTGAACCAAAGCCCACATAAATCAGTGAGAAGACTCCAGTGACTTGGTGGGAGTTGGATCAGAGACAGAAGGGATTGGGAAGCTAATTGAAATGTATTACTCTGAAAAGTCTACCCCTACAACAGGGGGTTGCCTCACCATTCATCCCCCCCTGTTTTTTTTTCTTTTGCTTCTTCATGATGGATGAAGAAAACCCACAAGGTTTGTTTCTTCCTGCTTGACTTTTGCATTCCAAATTCAGGCCTCTCTTGTGTTCCTGGAAGATTTGTTGGCCACATCTACACACGATGAAAGCTTGATGAGATTCCCCTTTGTTATCACAGTACCAATGGTGAGAGAACAAAGGCTATGACCAGGCCCTCTAACCCTGCTAAGAGTAGGTGTTATCAACACAGCAGCAAAGCCCTCTTTATCCTAAAACTGCTATGGGGGAGATCAGATCCCTTCTGATTTAACAAAGACTGGATTCTAGGTGAAAGCCACATGACTTCAGATCATAGGTAAGACTAGAGTAATACTGGAAGGAATAGATCTAACTAGAGAGTGTCTAACTGGTCTGCATATGTAGCGGCTTTGCCCATCTTTTGGCTGATTGATTTAAAATCTGGGTCTCACTGGTTCCTGAACTCCTCCTCAGTTCTCAGGTGGTCTAAAGCAAAGGCGCTGACTCCATGGGTGCTCCAGGGCTGGCGCATCCACGGAAAAAAAAAAGTTGGTGCTCAGCACCCACCAGCCACCCTTTGATCAGCTGCTTGGCAGGCCCTGCTGATCAGCTGTTGGGCAGCGGGTGGAAGGTTCTGGGGGGAGGAGGTGGTGTCGGGGTGGGAAGAGGCATGGCAGGGGCAGAGCCTAGGGGGAGGTGGTATGGTGGGGTGGAAAAAGGCGGAGCGAGGGTGGGACCTTGGGCAAAAAGGCAGAATGGGGGCAGGGCCTTAGAGTGGAGCAGGGCTGGAGCATCCACCCAGAAAGAAGAAAGTCGGTGGCTGTGGTCTAAAGTGTTTTAACATTTGAGACAGGGACATTCACTTTTAGTTAGTGAGAAGGTAGAATGAAACATCCCCCTTTCTTCAATAAAGTAAAATCCAAAACTTCTAGTCAAAAGCTTTTGGGGGCGGAGCTTGTCTCTTTGTTCTGTGTTTACATATAATAGGATCCTGATCCATGATTAGAACTTCTCGGCAATATACCAATGGTTCTAAATCAGGGATACATATACCCCTCTCTGGGATATGCAGAGGTCTTCCAGTGGGGCACATCAACTCGTCTAGATATTTGCCTACTTTTGCAACAGGCTACATAAAAAGCACTAGTGAAGTCAGGACAAACTAAAATATCATACTGACAATGACTTGTTTATACTTCTCTATAGACACTGAAATGTAAGTACAATATTTATATTTGAAGGGTTAAAATCCATGTGCATTTTATATAACAACCTGGTATATGGATTGTGCCAACTCTTTCTCAGACCCAAAGTCCAGAGTTTGGTCAGGAGACCAGAGGCCTTGCAAATAGTAATTAGTTAAGAGAAAGCTGAGGTAAACAAATACTCTTATTTTGCTAAAATAGGCCTGGTCAGCAAATTGCCAGGTGTTGGAGCTAAGAACTAAATAATTGTGTCTTATTCAGAGTTGCAAATTGAACAAAGGATCCCTGTTCCTATTATGTCAGTCTCTTCTGTAGGGAACGTTCTTCCCACAGATCCAACCTTGAGTTTATGAAAAGTTGGCACGTCAGTATAAAATATGGCATCCTTCCACCTACCTTCCCAGGGACCAGTGCCTGCCTTAAGACATAAAGGGGACAATCTGTATTGTCATACACTTTCACTGTGTCTTTGCTTTAACCCCTAGGAATGTACCTGGTGGACAATCAGAGTTGCTCCATTCCTATGGACCCTAAATTAAAATTCATCATATATATTTTATACTAATAACATTTTATCAAAGTATTAATTAAATGTTAACTTGCTAATTTGAGACCATGGGCGGAGACATTATGTAACCTTTTAACCATTGGCTAATGTGCTATCTTGTTTTGCTGCAAAACCTATCCTGGGGTGTGGAACTGCTTACCCTGTCACTTTCCTCTGCCCATGGAAAATCTATATATTCTATTGTAATCAATTGATTGGCAGTGTCTCTGAGCCTAATAAGCCAGGTGACACTCCACCAGTGCTGTGTGTAATAAACTCCTATGTTTGGCCTCTACACGGTGTGGATTTATGTCCTTCAATATTCCAGTTGATTTATAATTCTGTGGTAAAAATGAGAAAGTCAGCAATTTTTCAGTCATAGGGTGGCTGTGACACTTTTGTATTTTTATGTTTGATTTTGTATGCAAGTAGTTTTTAAGTGAAGTGAAATTTGGGGGTACGCAAGACAAACCAGCCTCCTGAAAGGAATACAGTAGTGTGGAAAGATTCACACCCACTGCACAGTACTACAGCTAATTTTATATTAAATTGTGAAGCACAATCCACCCCATCATTGCCCCCTACACTAAAGAAAACATAACACCAGAAATGCTGCTAAAATCCTGTTTTAATATAATGCCAAGATGACTATTTCTTTTCCCTTGGGAAAGCACCCAGTCTTTTCAGTTCAATTAATGCCGGTTCTTTCTCTATACAGTAGTTTCTCATTTGCAGTGACAGAAAGTGTCTGGTTCATAAAGTCCACAGCCAGCAGGCTGGTCTCTTTTTAACTAGGATGCAAATTCTTTCTCACTGGCTTAGTCCAGAGATGATGGTCTTCTTCTCACTAGCGATGGTCTCACTGAAGCAGGTTGCAGTGTGGAATGGTCTATCAGGCTCGGGCATGAAAAGTCTCTCACTGATTCAATCTCTCATAGTCTCTCGTGAAGAATTGCTGGGGGAGAGGTTGGTCGCTCTGGCAGAGTACAGGTTGGGTTTATTTTATTTTTTTTGGCATGTCTAAAGCAACATCAGTTCTTTAATTAGGAGGGTGCTGAGATGTCTCAGGCTGGCATTTGCTTCTCTCCCTTCTCCCCTCTTGTTCTTTCTCTGATCCCAGCCAGGAGGCACCCTAGGGAGAAGGGGAGGGATGTTGCTCTAGTGAGACCTCTTTGAGATGGGGGTGGCTGAGCACCTGACCCGTTTCCTTGGCATCACCTGCTGCAGGGCGGCTTGCATCTGTGAAGGGCCAATCGTGGGGCGGCGGCTCTGCTTCCTCAGGCGTTCAGCCTCACTAGACACCTTTTTGTAGATGTCGTTCACGAAGGAGAACATCAGCCCTTTGGCCTTGGGTGATAGGAGCTTGTTGTCCCGTTGCAGCTGCCTCAGCATCTTGGCGTCGTATGGGGCGGGAGAGCGCTTCTTCCCCTGGGGGCTCTTCCCATGCTTCCCCGCTGGCTTCCGCCTGGCTTGCCTCCTTCGCTTGTCCCGGGACTTCCTCTGCTTGGCCTGGGACTTCCTCCCATGGTGCTTTTGTCTCCTCTGAGTCTGGGCCTTCTTCCTCCCTCTCTGGGAAGCAGCCATTGCTTTGCTCTGCTTTCACTCAGTTCAGCCCAGCCCTTTTGCCTGCAAATGCCTCTGGCCTTCCTCCTGCTGTACTCATATATAGTGGCAGGCATTCAAATGAGGGGCTGTCTCTAAGCCCCATGATTGGCTGGCTGGAACAATGCCCTGGGCTAGTCACAATGGCATGATGTTGGTACAGACCCATATGCCTCATAATGGGCAACCATGGGTTGTTCCCTCTCAGGAAAATGTAAGGGATGGTAACATCCCTCCTGCTGATTGGCTCGTGGTGGGATGAGTAGGGATTTTTCCCCATCCCCATGTTTCCCCATTGGCACCTAGTCCAAATCTCCTTGCCCAGTCAATACCAGTGTCCTTCCCACATATATCTCTCTGTCTCAGTCTGCCCTGCAGCTCTTGTCAGCTGTCCTGTCCAAGCTTCTCCTCTGCCAGCGCCCTGTCACCCCGCACTCCCCACATCATCTGATCAGGTCAAGCTCTGGCCCCCTCAGCATTCTAGTCAATGGCTTCTTTCTCCATGCTGCTTTGGTACCCGGGAAGGGTTGAGAGCACAGGATCAGCAGGCCAGAGGAACGACGTGCAGGGGAAATCCTGCTCAGCCCCTGCAGCTCCAGGCTGGAGAATGCTCAGTGCAAGTGGAACCGTAGCAGATATTAGCTGCCAAACTCTTCTCAAATCTCTACTGAGCATGTCAAATGACAATGTGTTGAAGGCTTAAAACTTAGCCATTTGTGTGTGTGTGTATAGGAGGGTTCCACCTGGACAGGAAAAGGAACATCCCTGATGGGGCCACACTGCCTGTCCATTTCAGGTCCCTGCTCCAAAACCCTAGAGCTTTTCAACCAAATGCCTGTGTGAATTTTTTTTAGCCTGGGTAAATCCACATATTGTCCCCTAATCTTGCTCTCACAACGGCTTACCAGTTTTTGCTGAAACTTGCCAAAAAAAGACTTCCTAAGGCAGGCACCCACATGAAAAATGTCAGCCCAAACACCAAAAGTTTGCGAAAGTTTTAAGCAACTAAAAACAGGGTCTTATGATGGGACGTGTCTAGTAATGTTATCTATATTTACCTCTACCAGGTCCAACTATAATTCTTGAGCACCATCTAATGGCACATTATCTACTAACTAACTAACTAACTAACTATACATAGATAGCCTGTAGGGACTACCACGGTACAAATAAATAAAATAAGAATACTGTGGACACTGGAGATTAAATAGTGTCTCCTATTGCACCCATTTGACTCAAATTATTATTATTAATCATGTTTATTACCGTCACGGTCTTATTTCCACTTTGAACTTTAGCGTCCAGAAAGTGGGGACTGGCATGTACCCCTCTAAACTTAATTCCTAGCTTAGATCTGATAACGCTGCCACCAACCAAAATATAGTGTTTGGTACACTTTCTGTCCCCCAAAAACCTTCCCTGGGGAACCCAAGACCCAAATTCCTTGGGTCTTAAAACAAAGAGGAATAAACCATTCCCTCTCCTTCCCCATCCCAGCTTTTCCCTTCCCTGGGTTACCCTGAGATATACTCTGAGCCAAACTCCTTGGATCCTAAAACAGAGAGGAATTAACCTTTCCCCCCCGCTTCTCTCCCCCCACCACTCCCTGGTAATTTCAGACCCAATCCCCTTGAGTCTTACACAAGGAAAAAAAAATCAATCAGGTTGTGAAAAAAGAAAGCTTTTAATAAAAGAAAGAAAAAGTAAAACTGTCTCTGTAAAACCAGGATGGAAAATGTTTACAGGGTCTCAGCTTTACATAGACCAGAGGGACTCCCTCCCCCCTAGCCTAAGTATAAGTTACAGCAAACAGAGGTAAAATATCCTTCCAATAAAAATACACATTTGCAAATAAAGAAAACAAACAAAAAGACTTTTCCGCCTTCTAGCTATTACTTACTATTTTGAACCTGAGAGACTGTTCCAGAAAGCTTGGAGAAAACTGGTTGCACAACTGGCTCCTCTTAATCCCAAGAGAGAACAAAGAACAACCCAAAAAGCACAAACAAAGACTTTGCTTCACCAAAATTTGAAAGTATCTTGTCCCCCGATTGGTCCTTTGGTCAGATGTCAGCCAGGTTCACTGAGCTTGTTAACCCTTTACAGGTAAAAGAGACATTAACCATTAACTATATGTTTAGGACAATTACAGTAGTGCATAGGGAGCCACCAAGAGTGTGGCTGCCTTGTGGTAGGTGCTGGTACAAACTCAAAGTAGTCAACAGTCCCTGCCCCAAAGAGATTACAATGTAAATGACCAGATAGACGAGTGGCTCACAACCTTTCCAGACTACTGTAACCCTTTCAGCACAGGCACCAACTTTTTTCTGCACCGGTTGGTGTTCTCACCCTTGCCCCGACTCTACTCCTGCCCCAAAGTCCTTGCCCTAACTCCGTCCCTCCCTGCCCCATTGGATCCCTCCCCAAATCACCTCCCTGCCCTGTATCCTCCCTGAAGTGCTCCACGTTCCCCCTCCTCCCCTCCCGAGGCTTGCTGCATGAAATAGCTGTTTCACAGTGCAAGTGCTGGAAGGGAGGGGGGAAAAGTAGGACATGGCAGTGCGCTCAGGGGAGGAGGCAGAGGTGAGCTGGGGGGGCGGGGAGCTGCAGGTGGGTGCAGATCACCCACCAATTTTTCCCCTGGGTGCTCCAGCCCCAGAGCACCCATGGAGTCAGCGCCTATGCCTTTCAGGAGGCTGATTTGTCTTGCATACCCCCAAGTTTCACCACACTTAAAAATGGCTTGCTTACAAAATCAGACATCAAAATACAAAAATGTCATAGCCACACTATTACTGAAAAATTGCTTCCTTTCTCATTTTTACCATATAATTATAAAATAAATCAATTGGAATATAAATGTTGAACTTACATGTCGGTGTATAGCATATAGAGCAGTATAAAGAAGTCATTGTCGGCAGGAAATTTTAGTTTGCACTGACTTTGCTAGTGCTTTTTATGTAGCCTGGTGCAAAACTAGGCAAGTTGATGTACTAGCTGAGTTGAGGTACCCCCAGAAGACCTCTGAGTACCCCCAGGGATATCTGTAGCCCTGGCTGAGAATCACTGAGACCGACACAGGGTGGGGGACAGGGTAGAACACACCCGCAGAGTGAACAACAATGTAGAGTGACTGCAGCAATGTGATGAGAGTTGCACCTTTTTTTGGATGGGTTTAGTTAGGAGGGGATCAGCTAAAGAGAAGGGATAGGGTGACGGGGACAGAGCAGGAGGTGTTTGACAGCTATGGCAATTTCCTGCCATGGCCTTGGGAGGCCTTATTGAATTAAGTGTAAGTCTCGCTGGAGTCCATTGTATTAAATGCAAAGCTGCTGGCTGGGATGGTTTGTAACCTCTCCATGGGGGGGATGTGCTGTGAGCCCTGGGAAGCGTTGTGGATTTCAAAGGACTGGATCAAATAATGTGCTAGATAAGGATGGACTCTGGGGACAGTGTCAAGAGGTTTACCAGGGGAATCTGTAGGGGGAGGCACAGGCGCCGACTTTCCAAAGTACTGGGGGGTGCTCAACCCCCCAGCTGTGCCCCAGGTCCTGCCCCCACTCCACCCAAGGCCCCACCCCTGCCCCACTTCTTCCCTCCCCTGCTCCATCCCCACCCTGCCTCTTCCCTCCCCCGAGCATGCCACCTCACTCCTCTGCCCAGCCTCCTGCACACCGTAAAACAGCGGATTATGGCAGGCAGTAGGCGCAGGGAGGGAGAGGGAGGCACTAATTCACAGGGTTCGCTGGTGGGTGGGAGGCACTGGGTGGGCAGGGGGAGCTGATGGGGGGCTGCTGTTGGGTGCTGAACACCCACCATTTTTTCCCTGCGGGTGCTCCAGCATGGAGTCAGCACCTATGAGGGGAGGGGAATGCCAATTCCCTACCTCCCGTGATGGGAAAACCCAGCCTTTTTTCAGCTGTGTCCCGAGGACTGGGCCTTTGCTGACATGAGGCCGAGCCCCAAGCTGTAAAAGAAAAGACTAACCTATTAATGGGTGCGCTCTCTCTGAGCTAAGGCTGTTAATCAGCTTGTAGAGGCTGAAGGACTGACTCCCACCAGAGGCTTTGCTGGAGTTGGGGGGTGATCTCTGGTAAATTACTGCAATCCAGGAAGGTTCTTGAATTGTTTTTAATGTGGTTTCTCTGCAACGCTTCCACCACAAGACTAAATGCACTGGCCTAGGAAGGGCTGTGCGGCAACTCGTAGGTGTGGGTAATTACAGCCTTTGGAGGGAAAACAAAATGCAGAGACTGGCCTGGGCACGCAGTCCGATTTGCTGGGATTATCACTGTGCAGCCTGGGAAACCCCCAGGTTAGGGATGAGAGAGCTGCGAGTCTCTGCCTGAGAGAGGTGAGGGCTGAGGAGCCGGGAGCCCAGAGTGAGTGCCCTGGAGGGTCAATGGAATGTAGGGTAACCAGATGTCCGATTTTATAGGGACAGTTCCAATTTTTGGGTCTTTTTCTTATATAGGCTCCTATTACCCCCACCCCTCTCCTGATTTTTCACACTTGCTGTCTGGTCACCCTAATGGAATGGGAATACAGGGGCAGTTGCTCTGAGCTGTGATAGTGAGGAGTAATGCAGAGGTGACGAGAAAGGGGGACTGGGAGGAACATAAGAACGGCCACACTGGGTCAGACCAAAGGTCCATCCAGCTCTGCCTCCTGCCTCCCACCAGTGGCCAATGCCAGATGCCCCAGAGGGAATGAACAGAACAGGCAATCATCAAATGATCCATCCCCTGTCACTCACTCCCAGCTTCTGGCAAACAGAGGCTAGGGACACTGTCCCTACTCATCCTGGCTAATAGCCATTGATGGACCTATCCTCCAGGAACTTATCTAGTTCATTTTTTAACCCTGCGATGGTCTTGGCTTTCACAACATCCTCTGGCAATGAGTTCCACAGGGGTAGAAATACTTCATTTTTTTTTAAACCTGCTGCCTTTAATTTCATTTGGTGATCCCTAGTTCTTGTGTTATGAGAAGGAGTAAATAAGACTTCCTTCTTTACTTTCTCCACACCAGTCATGATTTTATAGACCTCAATCATATCTCCCCTTAATTGTCTCTTTTCCAAGCTGAAAAGTTCATTTTATTAATCTCTTCTCATATGGAAGCTGTTCCATACCCCTAATAACTTTTGTTCTTTTCTGAACATTTTCCAATGCCAATAAATCTTTATTTGAGAGGAGGCGACCACATCTGCACACGGTATTCAAGATGTGGGTGTACCGTGGATTTATAGTTTTACAGATTTATACTGTTGTGGAAATTCCTGTCTCTTCCAGCTGAGGAATAAGGAGAGATGGACACAGCTAGTCAAGCAAGGAGCTCCAGGAGGGGTGATCCATTTATTTCAACTGCAGTTGGGTTCAAGCTCACAAGTCAGCAAGAACAAAGAAAACACTTACACCAAAGTATTATATGCAGTTGACTATGATAATCTATTGCTCTAAGACTGGCCAAAATTTGCTATCATTACCATACATAATCAGCAAGCTACATGTATCTGCCTCTCTTGTGACCCCTTACCGTTCATCTTCTCACCACCCCTTTGCGTTAGTTTGCAAACCAAGCAGTTAGTTATCTATAGGATGCAGGTGCAGAAAGTTTCATTGTGTGCGGGTTTGGAGTTTGGCTACATTTCCTCTCGAAGGAACTTCCTGGCTTAAGACTATCCATAGCTGATGCTGCGTTTTCCCCTTCTTTCTCCCATGTGTATGTGACAAATTTGCCCCCCTGGCAGTTAAGTAGAATAATTCTTATTTCAATACCATGGTTGGAGCAAACAACCCATCAACACAGGTCAGAGAAAGGCAGTTGAAACTGTAGCATGTTCTCTGAATGTCCAAAAGACCAGAGGGGCCTGCTTCTGCTCTCATTGGCTGGAGTAGATTGGCCATCCTCTATTCTGCCCACATATGGGTAGGGGAGGCAACACATGGGCTGTAGTGTCCTCTTAGTGTGTGTGTGTGTGTGTGTGAATGTCTCCTCAGTATAGTTCTGCATCTGGGGGTTACTCAAGGGAGGGGTGGCTATGGCTGGGCCCCATTTTACCCCCTTGCTCCCCACTTTGGCTGAGTAAACACTTGGGAGAAAAGAAGACTTGGTTAGAAATTCAGCACCCCCTAAACCCATCAATCAAGGAGGGTCAGCACCTGCCACCACTGCAGCTGACAGCTCTGCAGTTCTCCCGCTGTAGCTTGGAGCTCCAGGTTCTCCTGCCGCCCATGGCAGCTATGCCCACACCCCGACTACCCATGGTGGCTCAGAGATCCAGGTCCCCCATCGCCCATGGTAACTGAGAGCTGCGGGGTGGAAGCAGAAAATGTCACAGAGGTCTCTGGAAGTCACAGACATAATCTTACCCTTCATCGTGACGAGGCAAAAGAGGGCACAGAAATAATTGGATTGTATTCACCTTTCCATTGCACCCTTAACACGTACAAAAAAAAGGTGGAGTTTGTGACTTCCTATTTACGGGCCTGCAAGAGTGTTTGAAGAGAGGCTGCCTGTGTGATTGTTGTTGTTATTATTTGTATTGTGTTAGTTGCAAGGGCATAGGCACTGGAACAATTTGTACAGTAGAGGTGCTGAGAGCCATTGAACCATACTGTAAGCCCTGCATAGGATGGAAACCACTTCAAACCAGGGGTGCTGCCATACCTCCAGCACACCTAGTTCCAGCACCTGTGTGCAAGGAGCCTCAGGCATGGACCATGCCGTGCTGGGTGCCATTCAAACACAGAACAGATGAGCAGAGAAAGCTGGCTGTGCATATGTGACCTGTCTGGAGAGATTTCAACATTGGATTTCTCAGATCTGTCCGTGTGGGAAAGGAAAAGTGTGTTAGTATAAGTTGTGTCTACACTAGGGGTTCCGCTGGTCTAGCTGTAACAGAATAGCTGCATTGGCAAAACATTTGTAGTGTAGATAAGGCTTAAGTGTGAGAAAGAGCAGCCTCCTCCCTGATCTGGAGCTGTGTGCCTGGACCTATCAAAATAGCTGATTCCAGTATCACTAACCCAGTGTTTGAAAATCATAAGTCAGAGCCCCCAATCATGACTGGCTTAAAATTCATGATATCCCCCCACCCCAATAATAACTTTTTTCTTTAGCTTCTGGTCATTGGATTGCACTTGCTTCACATTTCAAAGGTTTTTTCTTCCCCCAAGAGAGCTATAACTTCTTTTTTTTTTAATGAAAGCTGAGATTCTCATTCTATCTCTTGGTTCCAGCAGCTGGGTCTTCGAGTAAACCGCCAGCTATTATGAGATGTGTGATGTAAATTGTGAGAGATGGCACTGCTCTGATTCTTTTCCTGTACTTAGCTGTCCTCCTCTTCCCCTTGTGATGATCTCTTGACTGTGAACATTAAGAAATCAAGGTGTTCTAGCTGAAGAACTAGATCACCCTCTTTCTGATGGGACGGAGACATGCACTAACACTAAAGTCTGGCATTCAGAGGCCTCAAAATCATTAAGGGGGCTTAAATATAATATTTCATTGTTAAAAACAGTACATTTGGGGTTCTTTTTCTTTACCTTCTGGTTTTTAAGCCATTAGAATCCATTCAGGGCATGTTTTCAAGCTTTTCTTTGCAGCTGAACTAGAAACTTCTTAAAAAAAACAAAGAAAGCTGAAGGTCATAATCACATGACTCCTGGAGCTGGAACTTTAAGAAAAAACATCAGCTATCCAGAGTTGACAACACTGAGGGCTTGTCTACACTTGAAAGTTAATGCATATTAAGAGAGATTGTGAATGTAAAGCACAATAGCTGCTCCTGGCCAATGGACACTCCTATTCTTGAACAAAAGTGCCTTGTTTCTTGGTAGTTTACTCTGACAGTTGGTGAGACACAAACCAGGCATTCTTGTTCTGGAATAAGAATCTCCACGCCCACCACTGATCGTGAACAACTCTAAGGGCTTGTTTTCACTGTAAGGGGTGGCATGAGTTAACACACTCAAGTTAGTGCATACTTGACCTAGCTTGGGGGAGTGAAAGTGACTGATCACACTTAGGCACAGTACTCCAGCTAAACAGGGTGCTATAGCCTTAGCAGGGGGATTGGGTTAGCTGTTACATTCCCCCAAAGTGCATTACTAGCTTCAACCCACCCTCCCAACGGGCTCAGACTTAAAGCACTACTTGAGCTACAGATTTTGACGTATGGTCAGGAGTCAAATTAGGGATAACAGTCAAGTTATAACTGGAGCTAACTGTGCTGTGAAAACACATCCTAGGGTAGGCAAGTCCCGAGCCTACTGAAGGTAGAAGGATGGTTCCCAGAGCTCTCTGCTTTGCAGCAGCTTTCAGCCAGGCGTCCCCCCTGGATAGGGTTAAATACCACAAGGAGTTGGGGCTTCTAGGGAGGCGGCTCTTTGGCCTGGGTGTTTTCCAGACTTGCTAGATCATTGATCAGTAACTGGCTGTACGGCTTTCCAGGCGGCGCGCTCACCCCTGCCTGATTTGTAGCTTAAACACTACACCTGGATGCAGAAACGCTGAACCCCGGACCGGAGTGAGTCTAACCCACTTCCCTTTTCTCTCGCTAACACAGCGGGAGCGGCTGGCTCAGTCGTGCTCTGTCTGGGTGTTTTGCGGGGCAGGTTTTAGGGGTGTGTGAACAATAGAAAGACAAAACAAACAGCAGGAATAAAATGAACTAGAAACATGCATGGGCAGAGACATGATGATATACCTGTTTGAAGTACCCATGTGTCAGTGTCAGGATGGCCGAGTGGTCTAAGGCGCCAGACTCAAGGCTTTGTCTTCCCCTCACCTGGGTGTTCTGGTCTCTGTATAGAGGCGTGGGTTCAAATCCCACTTCTGACACATTTTTTCTTCCCTGTTTGAGCTTTTTTCCCCCATGAAGGGAGATTTAGTTACATTGAATTAAAAAATGGGAAAACACAGACAAGGGAACCATTTCTTTCTTTCTTTCTTTCTTTCTTTCTTTCTTTCTTTCTTTCCATGTAGGGGTTGATGTTTTGGAGACAACTCACCATTGTATTCTTTTATGCTGCAAAAAAACAATCCTGAAAATAAAACATATTAAAATAATTAGCTTAACAATAATTCAGGCAATTATCCCTTGCCTCTGTTTGCCAGAAGCTGGGAATGGGCAACAGAGGATGGCTCACTTGATGATTCCCTGTTCTGTTCATTCTCTCTGGGGCACCTGGCATTGGCCACTGTCAGAAGACAGGATACTGGGCTAGATGGGCCTTTGGTCTCACCCAGTATGGTAGTTCTTATGAGAATTCTGGGAAAAAAATGGTTAGTCACAGGTACAATACGTTTTCTTTGGGACATGACATTACAATTGTCAAAAAAACAAACCAAAATCTTCAGTGGTTTGCATAGGACTTTTCTTTGAAGGGTCAGAACTGCAGAATTGGGGTAAGTGATAGAGTGTGCCCCTGTGTCCACACCTTACACATGATTGCAATAATCTTTGTAGAAAGTATGTCTTGTAAGGTATTGTTTGAAAATTCATAATTTGCTGCTCATTATTGTCCTGCTAAAATGTGTGTGGCGATATTGTATTTGAAGTTATAAGAGTCCCCTGTATGTTGTTATTAACACATGTTCCAAGCTGAGCATGGCAAACAGCTCTGGAATCTGTGCCCTGCTTAATTTGTATTGAAGCAGTAAACAGAAGTAAGTAGGAAGGGTAGACCAAGAAACCTCAAACAGGTGAGGAAAGCAGCAGGGAACACCCTTTCTTATAGATGCTGTCTCCTGAATCTCATCTGGAAATGTTTTCCAAGGCAAGAACTGACACTATAAAAAAGGGGACAAACCCTAAGGTACCCCAACTTCTTCCTCTCTCTGTCCATTGATTCACTACACCAGAAGGAACAAAGGAAGCAACCATTAAAGAGGCGCAGAGGCTCAAATCTAAAGACAGCTCAGAGCTTGTGGTGAGAAAACCTTTGCTTTGAATTTAATGTAGTTTGCTAAGTTAGGCACCAGTGGCATTTTATCTTTATTTTTCTGGTAACCATTTCTGACTTTTTATATCTCATTACTTGTATTCACTTAGCATCTAGCTCTTGGTTTTTAATAAACTTGTTTTCTGTAATCCAGTGTGCCTAGATCAAAGTGTCCAGGAAACTCCATTTGGGATAACAAGATGTGTACATATCATCTCTCTTAATAAAATAATGGATTTTATATGAGCTTGTATTGGCCAGGAGAGGGCAGTGCAGTACAGGACATATATTTTTGGGGGGATATCTAGGACTGGGGGTGCATTGGCATCAACTTCTTCCAATATAACCAAGGCTGGTAAGAGCCAAAGAGTGGCTGGGTGGTTGCAGCAGGCACACACACATAGCTGGGAGTGACTTGCATCCTGGAGACTGTCCATGAGCAGTTCAGACTGGAGGTGACAGCAACCATGCCGTGTAAAGGTCACCCCAAGGTAGATGGCAGGGGTAACACAGCTACTCATCGGTCTGGATTCTGAACTGGATATATCACAGGGGAGGTTTGCTTTTACCCCCAGAGTATAAAGGCCAAAAAAGGGAATGAGAAAAAGAAAGCAAAGTCGCCTTCCAATGGCTGAGGCCTGCCACAAGCCTTCTGCGGCTGCTTCTTTCCGGCCCATCCAGATGCTCCCTTCTGTCCTTAGAGGGGTTGGGGCACTGCCCCTGAGTGGTGGGCGGATGGGGTCCAGCAATCCCTGGCCTCACACTCAAGAGGCCGACATTTAAGCCTCTCCCCTAACTTGAGGTGTTGATTCTTAAACCTCCCCACCTCCTACTGCAGCTGGTATCTTCAGCCTTCTTGTGTGGCTTCTCCTGCTGGGAAAAGCGGGCATTGCTGGGCTCCATTTGAGGAGGAAACCTTGGCTGGAAAGAATTGCGGCCAGCAGGGAAACCTCTTGCGCATAAAGGGCTGAGCTAGAGGCCCTGCTCCATAGCACCCAGCTCAGCAGCTCAGGCCGATGCTCCCACGAGTGGGGGAGTCAGCTGCAGTGGGTGGCAGGCCCGTAGCCCAGGGCTTCAGGCCTGTTGGGTCACCGACTCATCCCAGAACCACAGAGAGGGGAAGAGAGGGGATGGCCAGACACTCCTCCCACCAGGCTCACCATGCCCACTTCCTCCTGCCAGAGTAGCTGTGCCTGCTCCTGGTACCTGGACCCTCGCACCAGGATCACCCTCCCCACCTCCCGAGCAGGTGTGCCAGGCGCTGCAAGGCCCTTTCCCAATCTGCTGGAGAGGCCCTCTAGAGCAAAGGTCTTGGGGGGAAAGGCCCAGGCTTGTCTCAAAGGCTGATTTTCAGAAGATGGCACTCAGGGAGCATCTCTGCTTGGCACTAAGGCCCCATCTCTGTTGAGAGTGAAGAAGAAGATGAAGCCAGCTTAAGCCCTTCTGCTCTGTGGAATGTTTCTGTACACCCTGAGCTGGCCTTAGGACACCTAGGCTAGGATTTGTCCAGTGCGCCCCAGTCAAAGTCCCACCTTGATGCTGTCCTCTGAGCAGGCAGCAGCTGGCCTGCGTCGATTGCTTGGAACCAGCCGCCAAAGCCCCTGAGGGCTTGCCCCTGGTCTGAGAGGGGAAGTGAAAAAACCAGCAGTGCTAATGACTCAAACCCCTTCAGAGCCATTTTGGCTGAAGAGAGGTTCTAAGCAATGCATCTTCATGGGCCCTGAGGGCCTTCAGGAGGGTAGCATTGGTGGAGTAGCAGTTAACAGAACTGTTTTCCAAGCCGTCTGGGTTCAATTCACAACCAGAGCAGGGTTCTCCTGAGCTTTTCCCCTCCCTTTACTTCAGCAATTGCAGCGTTGCAGAGTAGAGAGAGGAGAGGAGGTCACTTGCTATACAATGGATAATGTGTTGGACTTCTGAGAAACAGTCCTTTGCATAGGTTAAGACAAGGATTCAAATCCCAACAGAGTCACTCTGGCTGCCATTGCACCTTTTACAGAATAGGCAGCCACTTGAGTGCCCCAGGGGGCCAAGACAAGGACAGAAAGGCATGCCTGGCTACCAGGAGGTAGAAGTCTCTACTTGCATCTTGGGAGGTGGGCTTCCCCTTAGAGTATTAAGGAAAATATGGAGAGTAGAAAGAGACACCATATCGCCCTTCTAGTGGCTGAGGCCTGCCACAAGCCTTCTGCGGCTGCTTCTTTCCAACCCATTTGGGTGCCCTTCTCTGTCCTTAGAGGGGTTGAGGCGCTGCCCCTGAGTAGTGGGCAGACAGAGTCCAGCAATCCCTGGCCTCAACTGAAGAGGCTGACATTTTAGCCTCCTGCAAGAGACCATGGACTCCGCTGGGCTCCATTTGAGGAGGAAACCTAAGTTGGAAAAATTGAGGCCAGCAGGTCAACCTCTTGCATCCAAAAGTCTGAGCTGGTGACCCTGCCCCTTAGTCCGTGGCCAGCAGCTCATGTCCTGGGCCCCAGACCAGTTCAGCCACTGGTTCATCACAGCACCCCAGAGAGGGGAAGAGAGGAGGTGGCCAGTGTGATGTTCCCCTCTGGTGTTATCTGTACTGGTGATCTGCTAGGTCACTCCAATCCTTGACTCTGGGAGCCAGTCTTACCCTGCTCTTCTGTGAGAAGCCCCACTTCAGGGGTTCATGCACAGCCTCTGGCATGTAAGCTGCTCCTTGGATTGGTCAACTGAATGACACTAGCCAATATCTCTGGTTCCAGACACAACCCTAGGAACCTCTTGTCTTGCAGTGCTCAGTTATGCCCGCTGGATGCTGAAAGCTTATATGAGTTTG